>NC_042622.1:243300784-243624626 GCF_901001135.1 Rhinatrema bivittatum
ATTCTCTTCTTTTAGAACAGGAAGCTTCTCTTCTCCTACAGTCGAACGCTATAGAACCCGTTCCTCCCTTGCAACGAGGCCTAGGGTTCTATTCCAGGTACTTCCTGATCCCAAAAAAGTCAGGGGGACTTCGTCCCATCCTAGACCTGAGGGTCCTCAACAAGTACTTTCACAAGGAAAAGTTCAAGATGGTAACCCTGGGCTCGCTACTCCCTCTGCTGCAAAGAGGGGACTGGTTATGCTCTCTAGACCTCAAAGACGCATATACCCACATTGCGATAACACAATCTCATCGCAAATACCTGCGTTTTCTAGTAGGCCGAAATCACTACCAATATCGTGTGTTACCTTTCGGCCTAGCATCCGCACCACGAGTGTTCACCAAGTGCCTTGTAGTGGTTGCAGCATTTCTAAGGAAAGAAGGAGTCTACGTCTACCCCTACTTAGACGATTGGTTGATCAGGGCCCCAACCCAGCACCTGGCTCGGTCCTCCCTGACCCTAGCAATTCAAACTTTGCTTTCTCTAGGATTTCTAGTAAATTACGAGAAATCCTACTTAGTCCCATCTCAAACCTTATCCTTCATTGGGGCAGACTTGGACACCTTACAGGAAAAAGCCTTCCTTCCTCATCAACGAGTCCAAGCCCTAGTGTCCCTAGCTCGCCAGCTGCAGTCCCAACACACAGCTACAGCTCGCCACTTCCTCGTTCTTCTGGGACACATGGCCTCCTCGGTTTGTGACTCCTACGGCCCGCTTGGCCATGAGAGTCACACAGTGGACTCTGAGAATACAGTGGACTCAAGCTCTTCAGCCTCTGTCCTCTATAATACGCGTCTCCAACGCACTTCGTCTGTCTCTTGCCTGGTGGATGAATCCATTCAACCTCCTACAGGGTTTGCCTTTTCTCCCACCAGATCCTCAGGTCCTCCTCACTACCGATGCTTCCAACATCGGTTGGGGAGCCCATGTAAACGATTTACAAACTCAAGGGTTCTGGTCACTAGAGGAAGCCAAACACCAGATAAATTTCCTGGAGCTCCGAGCAATCCGCTATGCTCTCAGGACCTTTCAAGATTGCCTATCACACCATTCAATCTTAATCCAGACAGACAACCAGGTGGCCATGTGGTACATAAACAAGCAGGGAGGCACAGGCTCCTTTCTTCTGTGTCAGGAAGCTGTGCAAATTTGGGCAGAAGCCCTCTCCCGCTCCATGTACCTCAGGGCCACCTACCTGCCGGGAGTAGACAATGTATTGGCAGACCAGCTGAGCCGGGTCTTCCAACCACACGAGTGGTCACTCAATCCTGTAGTAGCGACCTCTCTATTCCACAAGTGGGGTTACCCCCACATAGACCTCTTTGCGTCCCCGCAGAACCACAAAGTGGACAATTATTGCTCTCTCATTCGGAGCCAGCACTCTCGGCCGAGGGATGCATTCTCCCTCAAGTGGACGACCGGTCTGCTCTATGCATTCCCTCCTCTTCCTCTGCTGTCGAGGACCCTCGTGAAGCTCCGCCAGGACAGGGGAACCATGATCCTGATAGCACCGCACTGGCCACGCCAAGTGTGGTTTCCCATACTCCAGGATCTCTCCGTCCGCAGGCACATTCCTCTGGGACAGGACTCTCATCTGCTCACTCAAAACGACGGATGCCTCCTTCATCCCAACCTCCAAGCCTTGTCCCTGACGGCATGGATGTTGAAAAGTTAGTCCTTCAGCCTTTTAACCTTTCAGATTCAGTTTCTCGTGTCCTGATAGCGTCACGAAAGCCCTCTACAAGAAAATCTTACTCATACAAATGGAAAAGGTACACATCATGGTGCACTTCTCAGTCCCTTGATCCACTTTCCTGCCCAATCTCTAAGTTCTTGGACTATTTGTGGCATCTATCAGAATCCGGTCTCAAGACCTCTTCCATTAGAATGCATGTCAGTGCGGTAGCCGCCTTCCATAAAGGTATTGGGGGTGTTCCTATTTCAGTACAACCCCTTGTAACACGCTTTCTTAAAGGCTTGCTCCATTTGAAGCCACTTTTACGTCCGCCGGCCCCATCTTGGGACCTTAATCTGGTTCTTGGTCGCCTTCTGAAACCACCTTTCGAACCTCTGCACTCCTGTGAGTTAAAATATCTCACATGGAAAGTGTTATTCCTTTTGGCTATCACTTCAGCTCGCAGGGTTAGTGAATTACAGGCCCTAGTTACCTATCCGCCTTACACTAAACTCCTGCAGGACCGGGCGGTACTCCGCACTCACCCTAAATTTTTGCCTAAGGTAGTTTCGGAGTTTCATATCAATCAATCCATCATACTACCTATCTTCTTTCCCAGGCCCCACTCCAACTCCGGGGAACAGACTCTGCATACCTTAGACTGTAAACGAGCTCTAGCTTTTTATCTAGACCGTACAGTTTCTCACAGGAAGAGCACTCAATTATTCGTCTCTTTCCATCCTAACAAGTTAGGACAACCTGTGGGTAAGCAGGCTCTTTCCTCCTGGTTGGCAGACTGCATTTCCTTTTGCTATCAGCAAGCTGGCATTCCTTTCCAAGACCGTGTCAAAGCACACTCTGTGCGGGCCATGGCAACTTCAGTAGCACACCTTCGATCGGTGCCGCTTCCTGACATCTGCAAGGCTGCAACCTGGAGTTCCCTCCATACTTTTGCAGCCCACTATTGTTTGGATAAAGCTGGAAGACAGGATTCCATCTTCGGCCAATCTGTCTTGCGTAACCTTTTTCCAACATGATGTACCAACACCCTTCCACCTTCCCGGTAGGGTGCGGATGCCCTTTCCCAAATAACACCCCAGTTGTTGTGTCTGTTGCACACCGTTGGGTACATTTGGTGCAAGTCAGGACATCCTCAGCTCGGTACTCACCCATTTGTGAGGAAAACCATCCTGCTTGTCCTGTGAGAAAGCAAATGTTGCTTACCTGATGTAATAGGTGTTCTCACAGGACAGCAGGATGTTAGTCCTCACGAAACCCGCCCGCCACCCCGCGGTGTTGGGTTCGTTTATTTTACTTTTTAGGCACTGCCTGTAGCTATAAAAACAAGACTGAAGGGAGACCCCTGCTGGCTGCAGGGTTAGTGCTGTGCTGGGCATGCCCAGTAGGGGCCAGTCAAAGTTCCTGAAACTTTGACAGAAGTTTTCCGTGGTTGGGCTCCATCCTCGATGTCACCCATTTGTGAGGACTAACATCCTGCTGTCCTGTGAGAACACCTGTTACATCAGGTAAGCAACATTTGCTATTCCAATCCGGATGCATCATCAGCGGTTCCTGCGCTTCAAGGTCTTGGGTCAGCACTTCCAGTTTCGAGCCCTTCCGTTTGGCCTCACCACAGCTCCTCTGACTTTCACCAAGGTTATGGTGGTGGTAGCGGTTTTCCTTCGCAAGGAGGGTATTCTGGTCCATCCTTACCTGGACAACTGGTTGATTCGTGCCAAGTCTCGGGAGGATTGTGTATGGTCCGTCCACACAGTGATGGTCACCTTACAGTCACTCGGATGGGTCATCAATGTGCAGAAAAGTCATTTGGAACCCACCCAGAAGCTGATTTACTTGGGAGCGTGATTTGATACATTACAAGGCAAGGTGTTTCTAGCGGAGGATCGTCTGTGGAAGTTGCAAGAACAGATTCACGCTCTCCTGTGGAGCGAGCAGCCCACAGTGTGGCATCATCTGCAAGTCCTGGGCTCCATGGCTTCCACCTTGGATTTGGTACCCTAGGCGTTCACTCACTTGCGACCGTTACAACGTGTGCTCTTGTCGAGCTAGAGTCCAGTGTCGGAACAGTTCCATCTCCCAATGCCGCTATTTCCCGAGTCCAGATTCAGTCTGTCGCGCGACAATCTGGAACAGGGAATGTACTTGGATCCTCTGGATTGGATAATAATCTCCACCGATGCCAGTCTGTCAGGCTGGGGAACAGTGTGTGCAGACAGAACCGCCCAAGGGCTCTGGTCTCCGATGGAGGGGTCCTGGTCCATCAATTGGCTTGAGACGAGAGCCATACGGCTGGCCTTACAGGCGTTTCTCCCCTGGATACGGAACAGCATGGTTCGTGTGTTCTCCGACAAATCGATGGTAGCTTACATCAGCCGCCAAGGGGGTACAAGAAGTTCCGCGGTTGCACTCGAGGCATGCCTCCTTTTCGCCTGGGCAGAGCGCCATCTCCAGGGAATTGCAGCTTCTCACGTCGCGGGAGTGGAGAACATGCAGGCCGATTTTTCTCAGCAGACAACAGCTGGATCCCGGGGAATGGATCATGGGGAATGGGAACTGTCTCGCGACGCGTGGAACCTCATTTGCGCCCGGTGGGGTGTGCCACAGTTGGATCTGATGGCAACCAGGGCGAATGCGAAGATGGACAGATTTTTCAGTCATCGGCGAGAGCAGGGCTCAGTGGGTCTCGACGCGCTGGTGTGTTCCTGGTCCACGGGAATTCTTCTGTACGCCTTTCCTCCGTGGTCCCTCATCAGTCGACTTCTTCATTGCATCGAACTCCATCCCGGCAGGGTGGTTCTTGTGGCGCCAGAGTGGCCGCGTCACCCGTGGTTTGCGGATCTGATTCGCCTGGTCCTAGAGGGTCT
Source organism: Rhinatrema bivittatum (assembly GCF_901001135.1). NCBI lineage: Eukaryota > Metazoa > Chordata > Amphibia > Gymnophiona > Rhinatrematidae > Rhinatrema > Rhinatrema bivittatum. The sequence continues at coordinate 243,305,386 of NC_042622.1, forward strand.
GTTGCAACTCGCTCATCTACCGCATCTTCTCTGTCAGGGGCCCATATTTTCGGATCGGGAGCATCACTTCTCTCTTGCGGCCTGGCTTTCGAGAGGCGACATTTACGCTTGAAAGGTTATTCCGAGCAGGTTATTTCCATGCTCCTACAGGCTTGCCGTCCAGCCACGTCTATGGCTTATGTTCGCGTTTGGAAACTGTTTGAGGCATGGTGTCTCCAACGCTCCTGCAATCCGTTGACGGTGGACGTCATCCGGGTGCTTGAATTTTGCAGCAAGGACTCACTAGGGGGTTAGCATTTAATTCCCTTTGGGTTCAGTTGGCAGCGGTGGGCGCCTTGCGGGGTCGGTTGAATGGTGTGTCTCTAGCTGTCCATCCGGATATTGCTCGCCTTCTCAAAGGGGTAAACATCTGCATCCGTCTGTCTGGCCTTTATGTCCTGATTGGAGTTTGAATCTAGTTCTCCGGGCGCTGTGCGAAGCCCCCTTTGAGCCTCTGCGCAGGGCTTCATTGAAGGATCTGACTTTAAAAACAGTGTTTGGCTATTTGCTCGGCCCGCCGGATTTCAGAATTGCAGACATTGTCGTGCCGCGATCCCTTTCTTCGGATTTTTGACGATAGAATTTCCCTGCGCACGGTTCCCTCGTCCTTCCCAAAGTGGTTTCGACCTTCCATGTCAATCAGGCAGTGGATCTTCCCGGTTTTCCGCACTGGGCTCTGGATTCCTCTCAGGGCAGGGACCTTCATCTATTGGATGTCTGGCGTATTTTGCTGCGCTACCTGGCGGTTACTAATAATTTCCGACGTTCGGATCACTTGTTTCTCCTGTTTGGGAGACACAAACAGGGTGACAAGGCGTCTAAGGCGACCATCTCTTGTTGGGTTAAGAAAGCCATCGGCTCCGCCTACATTTTCCGAGGGCGTCATGTGCCATTGGGTCTCAGAGCACACTCAACCAGGGCACAAGCGACCTCTTGGGTGGAGTGTCAACTCCTGTCGCCTCAGGAGATTTGTAGGGCGGCAATGTGGCCTTCTTTACACACTTTCACTAAATATTATCGCTTGGACGTTAAAGCTGATGATGAATCGTTCTTTGAGAGTGTATTGCGTGCCGGTCTTTTGAGTTCCCGCCCAGTGTAGGGTGGCTTTTGTACATTCCAAGCCACCCTACACTACACAAGTTCACGATTTCAGGTCAGTATTACAATCCTTCATCTTCTCGAAAATGGACTACTGTAATTCACTGCTTCACGGTCTCCCAGTCTACACCCTAAAGCCTCTTCAATTGTTACAGAACGCTACAGCAAGGTGTCTCACTAAATCCAACAAAAGAGATCATATAACACCAATTCTAAAGAAGCTCCACTGGCTCCCAGTCAAATCTCGAATCCTGTTTAAACTTCTATCAATCACCCACAAAGCCATATTCAACAACACTCCACTGGACCTCAGAATCCCTCTTCAGCTTCACACGTCTTCCCGACCGCTAAGATTAGCACAAAGAGGAACTCTACATGCACCTCCCATGAAAACATCTTTAAGTAAAAGAGCTCTATCCACAGCAGGCCCCAAACAGTGGAATCTGCTTCCTCCGGAGCTAAGGCTGATACATTGCCCCAACACGTTCAAAAAAAGACTCAAGACATGGCTATTCGGTTAAGCATTCCCTTAACTTACTTAGTCTTCCACAGCTCCCATAGACTGTTTTCATACTGTTGACGTCCAGAACCTATGCTCATGTTTTTACTCATCAATAAGAAATTTCTCCCTCCTCCCCCCCCCTCCACGAACAACCTTCCTTCCCCCTCCCCCCCCATTAGCAAACCTCCCTCCCTATGCGCTTAGTCTCGCCTTAATAGTGCATACTGCTACTGTTCCTAGTTATGTTATGTTATCCAAGTTGTTCACTCCCTTGTTCATTGTAAGACATATGTTGTCATTGTTTTCTACTTGTTATAATGTAAACCGGAGTGATAAGTAATTCTGTTACCTGAACTTCGGTATAAAAAAAGTTATAAATAAATAAATAAACCCCACTTTTCTGGTCTGATCTGGGTATATTCAGGAAATGAAAATTGGTTCTTACCTGCTAATTTTCGTTCCTGTAATACCACAGATCAGTCCAGAGGCCCACCCCTTTCTTCAGATACCGAAAGACTGCATGCATTGCCTTACGATTTGCTGTTTTTTTTAATTACGGAGCTCCGTGTTGACAGTTACTCGATGGAGCAGTTTCTGAGGCTGCAAGTTGTCGTTTTTTTGTTTGGGTTTCAACCTCGGCCGCTAGTTAGTTCTGTTAGTGAGGGTTTGGGTACAGGCCAATACTGAGGTATTGCAGGTGGCACTCTCGTTATGTAGCAGTGCCCAAAGTTCTAATTGTTCTTTGACTCCCCCTGCTGGGAGGGATACAAAACCCACTTTTCTGGACTGATCTGTGGTATTACAGGAACGAAAATTAGCAGGTAAGAACCAATTTTCATATACTTAAAGATCTAAACACGTACCCTGCAGGAAGAGAGAGAGATGATAGAGACATTTAAATACTTACAGGGAATAAGAAGAGGTTTGAGCCTCTCGATGGAAAGGAGGCTCTGAATGAGGGGTTATAGGATGTGAATGAAAGGCATAAACTCAAGAGTAATCTGCCGGTGGAGATGAGAGCAGTATCAGAATTCAAGAAACATTGGACAAGCACAGAGGATCTCTTGAGTGAGAGAGGTTGGATGGGCTGAATGATCTTATCAATCGTCATGTTCTGTTTCTATATTTAAGTGTTGAATTTGCCTTATTTTTCATGTATTCCTTCATGTATTAGGGCAGAGTACTTCTGAGAGCAAGATAACACTCTTTCAGAGCTGTTTCCAGTGATGCTTGTTAACCACTCACAAGTTAAGACTATAAATCCAGTGTCTGCTTTCCTGCATGCACATTGACTTGAGTAGTAGGAACCTGTGCCAGAAAATGAGTCTGGGTAGTTTTAGCTGACTGCTAACAATCATAAAACTTAGATCCCAGAAAAGAAATCTGAATGTGAGAAACCCTAATTATACGTTAAAACTGTGTACAAGCACACTGGAGTGTTAACAGCTGGTTATCTTTACTTTTACTACCCAAATCCTGTTGTCTCCAGCCTGCATGATTTCTTCATTACTAAACAGGTAGAGCAGACTGGTCACCAGCTGTCTATATGGGGCTGAGGTACAGGTGGATTTGATGAAAGATGGGTGTGGTGACATGGAGAAATTCCTTGAGGGGAGCAAAACATGTTCCTTATACTAAATCAAGGGTAAGAAGGTATTCTCAGTGCTAGATGTAAAGCATTTCTCTGCTATGATATGGTGACTGAATGAATTAGGAGGGGGTTTGTCGAAAATGTGCCAGGATGAATAATTCGTTGGTAGCTCTGCCACTCCTGGAAGGGCTGTGAAGTGCAGGTGGAGTCTATTCTCCAGGAGCTGTACGTGGGTGAGTCAGCCCTCTGGTGTTTTGGGGCAGTTTTCCCCTTAGCAGTGATGGTATAACAAACCACTGGAACATATATTAGTCCTGGGGGAATTCTGCAAACTTTATATTTGTCAAAATAACACAATTTACATGACAGTCTCTAATAATTTTTTTCTGTAATAATTTAAAATGTAATTACTTAAAGTTGCAGAATTTTTTAAATATTTTGAGCAGAATTTTCCTAGAAATTCACTGTAAGAGTGTCCCTTCCACATACACACACCCTCATACAGGCTCCTGCACTCTCTCGCGCACACACACATTCCCTCATATAGGGCCCTCTCTCTTGCATACATACCTACACAAGTTCCCTTTCTCTTTCACTCATACATCCTCACACAGGTTACCTATGTCTCTCTCTCACGCAGCCCTTCACACACACACACACACACACAATCCCTTCACACAGGCCAGCACTCTCACATACACACGAGCTCCCAATCTCTCACACACATACACACTCCTTCACAATCTCCTCATATAGGCTCCCTCTCTCTGAAACCCACACCCCCACCCTCTTACCTCCCATGCTCTGTCACCCTCCCCTCATATATGTTCCCACACTCAAGCATCCCCCCAATTCCCCCTCTTACCAACCAAGCTGTCTCTCACCCTCCCCCACACCCCTTCTCCTCATATAGGCTCCGTCTCTGAAACCCACACTCAAGCATCCCCCCCCCCCCATTCCACCTCTTACCAACCAAGCTGTCTCTCACCCTCCCCCACACCCCCTCTCCTCTCTCTCACACACATTCTCTCTCACCAGCATCCCCCTCCCCTCATATAGGCTCCCTCTCTCTGAAACCCACATCCACCCTCTTACCTCCCATGCTCTCTCTCTCACCCTCCTGCTCTCTCATCCTCCCCTCCCTGACACACATTCTCTCTCACCGGCATGCTGTGGAACACGCTCCATTTGTGGCGAAGACGAAGGCCCATGGGGGCCATCCCTTTTCACGGCGAACGGCGGGCCGGGCCTTCATCTTCGAGAACGGAGCGCGGCACACAGGGTCCTTCCCTTTTCACCGCAAATGGCGTGCCGGGCCTTCCTTCATGGCATGCCAGGGTCTCCGCTGCTATTTTCTGCGCAGAATTTGGCAGTTCTATGCAGATGGGGAATTCTGCGTTCCGCAGTAGCGCAGAAATATAACTGAAAGAGTATGCTTCACAAATAGCAATATACTCTTTCAGTTATATTTCACTGACTGGTCATTATAATGGGTATTTATGCAAGTTTCTCTTCCCCAATTCTTCTGAGCCTGAACAGCCATGTTTGGAACAGTGTCACAAATGACCTCACATGGAATGGGAACAATTTGGTTCATGTAGTGCGAATGTGAGATGTATTTTCTGACATCATAAATAGGTTCAAGTAATGGTAAAGGTAATACAGGACTCCTGAGATAGCATGCCTGCTTAGTAGGGTTCAGTAGAATTGCTTAAAGAGCTTCAAGCCTGACGTGAACATTTTGAATGTAGCATATTGGTGCTTTTGTGGCTAGTACATGGAAGATACAAATTTCTGCAAGGCCTGCAAACTTATTTTTAAAGGGAAACTCTTCCACAGCATAAGTGGTTATAGTCAGTATTTAAAAAAAAATGTGATTATCATGTAATGCCTCAGTGCTGCCCCTAACTCTCAGGATTAATCCTGCAGACATTCAGAGGATCCTGTCAAGTACCACTGAGGATCACTTGCACCTGTGCACATACACAGGCAACATGCCACCTGGTTCCCACTTGCATTTGGGCAAGTACCCTGCCCATAAGCTTTCTAGGGACAGTGAGACCACTGCACAACGCAAGGGTCACATACTTCCTGGTTATGCACCTATAGACCAGCTATAGGAGAGAGCTAACACACTAAAAGTTTTTTTTTTTTTTTAACAAATATCAAGAGCAGTGAACAGAAAAATGATTTAATTTGCAAACAGTAAAGTAAAATAAGGATCATACAGTTAATGCTAACTAGACATTTTTCTTGGTATATAGCCAGTGTTCGAGGAGTCAGGTGAGGCTGTCCTCACAAGCATGCACAGAGTTGGGAAAGGGCCTTGGCACATATCTAGTTTCTCTGCACTCCCAGTGAAGATTGATCTAATGGCAAATTCTAGACCAGGTCACTCTGCTTGTGTATACAACCAATGAAAGCCCAAGGCACCAGCTTCCTGAGCAATAGCAATATATAATGTTGCATCTTTACAGCACCTTGTGGAGACTGGGGATGTATTCATTTCAAGCCTCACTTGGGGAACACAGCATATTAACTTGTTTAGTCCTAGCTGCCAGAAACTGCAGAGCACAACCAATGTTAGACTGCAAACCTACCTTTCAGTTCTAGGATTGGAAGGAAAAGGCGTCTTAACTGGGGAAACAAAGATCTCTGTGCTAAATAAATCTGAACAGGCACAAAGTTCCCCTTGTCACCGCAGTTGTCCTTTAAAAACACTAATACTTTGTATTTTTTTCTCCCTTACTTAGATACCTTTGTGATTTTACGTACTACACCTCACTCTATCAGAGCCGCGGCAGGTCTGCCTTCGTTCATGTCCCTCCACTGGGAAAACCGTACACTGCGGAGCAGCTGGGCCGGGCCCTGCAAGCGATCATCGAGGAGATGCTTGACGTCCTAGAGCAGACCGGCGAGAAAATCAATGGTCGCCACGAACACTGAGACCAGGGCTGGGAAATAATGCAACCCAAACAAAAAAATAAACCCTCCTACTTGCCGTTTTTTGCACTTCTTTAAATAAATTTCTCCTGATAACAAGCAGGGAATTCTCTTGATCCAAAGTAAAACTGGAGCAGAGATCACGACCTGCCAATCAACATAAAATTTATTGCCAGAAATTCTGTGAAATTTTTATTTTATTCTATTTTTTTTTTTTAACTCTGATTTTCAGTTTTTGTAAGAGCGGATTAAAAATTTCACCAACTTCAATTTTCCACGTACCCAGGAGCACCGGAATGGCTTGGCCTGGACTACACAGGGCCCCTGTTTGTCAGTGGACAGCAGTTTTTAAAACATACTATATTATAACCTAGACATTGTGAAATCTGACACTCGGGGGGGGGGTATGGGAGTGAGCGCCTGTGAATTCAGATCGGAAAAGCTGAGATGATCCCTTATTAGTCCTTAATTTAAAGTACCTAGTAGTAAAAATGCTGATAGCTTCTTTTTTTTTTGTTTTTAATGTAAAGTTTTAGCTTGTGAATCAGTTATCATAGAAGGGTGTGTTTGTACAGTGCTAGTCTGAGGCAGGAAGTGCATACCTTGCTGGAGAGAAAGATTGAATGTGTGTTAACTTGGACTGTTTGGAAGACGGATATTTTTTCCCCCGTAATACAGTAGGATTTTGCTTAAGTGGTCTCATTTGTTTTATCTATTAACCTTTGTCTTATCATTTGATTTAGTTAGTGATTTTTCCCACCAAATGATCTGATTCAGTCCTTAAAAGTACAAGTGAAATTTCATGGATTTAACTGTTGCCACACAGTGGTGGTAGTGATGAGGCTGGGGGATGGTCTTTAAATAAAATTATGCAGGTGATTGCTGTATCTGGTTAGTAGCATGCCTGGCAGAAATGGGCAGGACAGGGGCCTTGGAATCCTAGAGGCTTCTGGTATGGGCATTTCCTTCTTCATGGTTTCAGTTAGTTTTGCAAACCAGATAAGCACTTCAGAATCTCATTTACTACAACTTGGTATATGCTGTAATTGGGTCATGGATAACATAGGCATGATCGTGTCCCTTCAGCTTCCATACTATGTATGATAGTTACATTGTAAATCACAGTACAGTAAGAGCCAGTGTAGTTCTACCCATTTCTACTAACCTCCCATGCTGCTACTTTGCAATCCCTTGAATGTGAATCAGATGCTCGTTTGCACAGAGGGTTGATAAGAAATGTTGCAGGATTCTTATGTAATAAGTTCAGAAATGAATACACGAGCACCAATATGGCATAAAGTACAGTGGGCATGCTTTCCGAACTTATAAACCCAGCAGCTGCAGTTTTGGAAACTGCATGGGACATAGTTGATGTCTGACTCAGCAAGACCAAACTCTGAGGCGCTGCATTACATTGTGATTTTTAATTAAGCATTCAAGATGGAGCTTGCTTAGGCCACTCATTACAAAGCATTATCCTAGTGTTGGGTAGTAAATTGTTTACAGCAGATTATAGCTCTTCAGTTCTTGATAATGACAGGAATGGTAGTGATTTAGGTTGCAGAATAGCCACTCATGTCTTAGACTGCTACAAAAAATACATTTTGGCTAGCAATAAGGGCTCTCCAGGACCTATTAACATATCCTTGTAATAAGATGATACTAGCATCCCATTTTGGTGGTTAACTTCCCATTTACAATGCTGCGCAACTTTGCATTTTTTTTTTTTATTTACAAAAACAATGTTGCTAGATTAGCATACAGAGGTCTTTGGCTCTGCTCTGTGTGTACAAACAGCAGTCTGTTAGAATTCTGCTCACCTTCTGCCTCCTCTGCAGAGCAGGTTTGCCATTCAAAAGCCAAACCTTTTTCCTGCAACTGTTGAGCGCAATTGTCACACCTCTGTAAAAGAGTCATCATGAACAGAGTTATTCAGACAGCCCTGGTTACATCTCCCTCATGAAAGATACCAGCCATGGATGGCCATGCTTTTGTTTTTGCCTCGTCATTCCCAGCATGGGCTGTTGTGCAGTCCTGTTTCTTTTCACAATATGTTCTTGGCACTTTGATTATAACCACAGGACTGCCTACAAGATGGGGAAAGCCTTGTTGGATCATCATATCTTTTTGTGGCATATGTGAGAAAAAATGTGGTGAAAAATTTTGTACAATTTGGCATCATCACTAGAAAATATAACCAGCTGGTAGACCATGAATTACAATAGTTGGATGGCACTAGCTCATTCATTTTAAGTATGCATGAGCTAGGCTGTGGCAGGTTAAATCATTTAGCCAAAAAATGACTCCCACCAGTTTGAAGTAGTGCAGCATGATTTTATCTGGTTTTGGCTTTGTCAATTTTGCTATCTTGAATTTGGAGATATCTCATGAACCTCAAATGTTCATGAAATAGTTCTCATGCCAGACTAGGTTGCGGGTTGACTGTTGTAGGTGGTGTCATACTCTTCATATGCCTCTCTTGATGCATCCCCACTGTAGGAGGAAAAAATCCCTTCACTGTTATGCCAGTGCAGCATGGGATAAATGTGCTACTGCAGCAACAGATTTGCCAAATCTCTGAGCCCTTTGACCATATTTCACCAGCTTGCCCAAATCTGCATTACTTTTTAGAGGCAGGCGATAACTTGCATAGGCCTGGGTTAAAGGACCTCATGGAGTAAAGTACTTCTGCTACTGATCATTGAAGCCCTCCCAGGTTCATTTCTCTCCAGGAAAAAAAAATGTTCTCAGAGGCATGTAGTGTGTACCACACAGGAGTGAATTCTCCAGTTTTATTTGTGCTTTTACATGGTCAAGCTGTAGCATTCGGTGCAGTTCAATACTTCATTGTTTTCCCTCCATTTTAGTTATTTCTAAGTTTAATGTTCATGTGTTGTAAACCTTTGGTTTTTATTGTATTATGCTAAGAGGTATAGTTACTAGGAATTAAAAAAAAAAAAATTACAGTTATCCTGTTAAACTGACTGAATTTTATAAGTAGAATAAAGGTGAGACCGCTGATGTAATACTGAAGGAAAGAATTAACCAGGCTTGAAAGTGCAGCTTGGGTCCTGGGAAGAGCTTTGTATCTTTTTCTGTGAATATACTTCTAGCTCTTTAATATCATAATTGTGATACTGTGTTGTAATATTGCTATTTACCTAAAACTAACAAAGCAGTTGAGAAGAGACACCTTTATAATTTGAACTAATGTCAAGCCTGAAGGTGGGACCTTAGTAATCCTGAAAGCTTGCATCTTTAAACATTAGTTGGCCTTGTATGGGTATCTTCTCTACTTTTGTTGGTTTCTCTGTTAAAGCAATTTTAGTTTTGATGTGCTGCATAAGAAGTGCCATGCTGGGTAGACCAAGGATCCATCGAGCCCAGCATCCTGTCTCCAACAGTGGCCAGACCACATCTCTAGGAATTAGCAGTTGCTAAAAAGTAGATCCATTTTTTGTTGCCCACGCCTAGGGATAAGTGGCAGCTTTCTCCAAGTCTACCTTGCTAATTGTTTATGGACTTTTTCTTTCATGAACTTGTTCAAGCCCATTTTAAATTTAGCTGTGCTAGATGCTTGACCACATCCTCTGGCAACAATTTCCATAGCTTAATTGTGTGACTGAAAAAATATTTTCTCCAATTTGTTTAAAATCCACCTGTTAGTTTCATGGGGTCTCCTCTAGTGCTTGTACTGTCTGAAAGAGTAAATAACCATGCCCCATTTATCTGTTCCACTCTCCACTCAGTATTTTATAAATCTCAGTACTATTCCTTTCTATTTTAAATTTGACAACACTTCATGTGTCAGACTATTGCATCCCTCCTGCCAGAAGGGTATATATGGTTCTCACAGGACAAGCAGGATGGTAGTCCTCACATATGGGTGACATCATCAGGATGGAGCCCAATCATGGAACACTTTTGTCAAAGTTTCTAGAACTTTGGCAACTACTGGGCATGCCCAGCATGGCACTAACCCTGCATCCAGAAGGGGTCTCCTTTCAGTCTCTTTTTTTTTTTTTTTCCGTGCAGCTTTGGCCACGCGGATTTTGGAGCTCTTCACAAGTTTGACAGGAATTTTCTTTTCAGGAATATTTTGCAAATTTGCAAAAATGTATACCCCCTTGGGGTCTCCCTTCTGTGCCATCGATAGCCATGTCCATCCGGTAAGTTTTTACCCATTTTTCGGTCTGTTCTCGTCGGGGATCTGTATAGGCCTCAGCAGCAGCGACCGCAACCAGCCTAAATTTTTCGATTGAGATGGGTTTTCATCGTTGCCCTGATTGTCCTCGGACAATGTCGATCACAGACCCTCATTTGGTCTGTGTACTTTGGGCTCGACGTTGACTCGTGTAACAATTGCGCCCAGATGACACCGAAGGGCCGTCGGGCGCGTCTGGAGAAAATGGCGCTCTTATTTCACATGAAGCAGTGCCCGCCATCTCAGACTTCATAGATGCCGTCACCGGCTAAACTGCGCCATCGATCCGATAATTCTCAGTCGGTGTCTAGGTCTTCGGTGTCCCCGTCCTCGGTCCTGGACACAGGAAAAGACCAAGCACCGAGAGAAGCACCGCCATAAACATCAAAAATCTATGCCTTCGACCTCTGGGACAAAGGTGGGTTCAACATCCGGAATCGAGCCACCGAGGAAGAAGCCCCGGGCTGAGGAGTCTCAACCCTCCTCTAAGCCAGATGCACTGAGGCATTCTCTGCCGTCATTGGGCGTGGCAGCCGAGATTCCACCGGGACCGGTGGACCCTCCGGCGATGTCCGCTATGCCTCCTACTCTGGACCTGGGGTTCACCGCTGCAGCATTCTGTGAGGAATTGCACCATATGGTGCAAGAGGAGGTGGTACAGGCTGGTTCCTCTCCTCAACAAGCTGGACGTCCTCATCGGTGCCCTACAGACGGCTCCGAGAAAATCACCGATCCTCATGGCTCCTTCGCCCGTTCCTCTTTCCTCAGACGAGGAGGGGTCATCGATGCCCGAGCCCGTTCCGGGACCACCTGGAGTGAGTGCACCGAGGCGCCCGGCGAAGACACAGATGCCAGCGATGTCTTTTTGTCCCTCACTGGTGCCAGACCCGGATTTGTCGATGCTGGCACAGATACCCTCTGTGCCAGGCCTCCTCTGGCCGGGGGAGTTCCTTCTATATTGGCTGGACCACCCCGGGATGCTGGAGATCATCCTTATAATCCGTGGACAGATGACTCCTCTGACTCCCAGGATTCTGTTGATGTCCCATCGGAGTACCTCCAGTTCCTTGTCGGAAACAGACTTCCTTGTCGGAAACAGACTTCCTTGTCGGAAACAGACTTCCAGTACAGAGTACTTCTGTTTGGCCTAGCTTCGGCCCCTCGTGTCTTCACGAAATGCCTGGCAGTAGTAGCCGCATACTTAAGAGGCCTAGGCACTCACATCTATCCTTATCTAGATGACTGGTTACTGAGTGCTCAACCAGAGGCAGTTCTTCACTCCCTCCATCTTTACTGTACGGCTCCTGCTATCCTTGGGATTTCTAATCAATTATCAAAAGTCCCAGCTGACTCCATCTGAAGTCCTCTCCTTTATCAGAGCGGATCTCGACACGATCCAAGCAAAGGCTTTTCTTCCCAGGGACCGAGCTCATATGCTGGCGGGACTAGCGCGCACTCTGCAGTCTCGTCGAACCACGACTGCTCGTCATTTCCTTGTCTTGCTGGGACATATGTCATCCTCTGTCCATGTTACCCCAATGGCTCGACTTGCCATGAGAGTAATGCAGTGGACATTAAAATCCCAGTGATCACAGGCACATCATTCAATGTCCAACATTGTCCATGTCACAAGGCAGCTTCGTCTCACTGGCGTGGTGGATTCAAGAGTCCAATCTGCTCCTGGGGCTGTCATTTCAAGCTCCAGAACCTCACATAATCCTTACAACCGATGCGTCCACTCTATGTTGGGGAGCACATGTCAGCCACCTGCAGACTCCGGGAACCTGGTCAGCAGAAGAGGCACGACATCAAATAAATTTTCTGGAGCTCCGAGCGATCAGATATGCCCTTTGTGCCTTTAAGGATTGCTTATCAAACAAAACAATCCTGATCCAAACGGACAATCAGGTAGCAATGTGGTACGTCAACAAGCAAGGAGGGGACCAGTTCCTGCCTCCTGTGTCAGGAAGCAGCACAAATTTGGGCCTTAGCTTTCTCTCATGCCATGTTACTGAGAGCGACCTACCTGGCGGGTGTGGACAGTGTTCTAGCGGACGAACTCAGTCTAACGTTTCAGCCCCACGAGTGGTCCCTCAACCCCGCGGTGGTGGACTCGATATTTCAGAAGTGGGGGAATCCGAACATCGATCTCTTTGCGTCTGTTCACAATCGCAAGGTGGAGAACTTCTGCTCCCTACATCGCAGTCACAAAACTCCACCACGGGACGCTTTCGCCCTTTCCTGGGTGACTGGCCTCCTCTATGCCTACCCACAACTTCCTCTCATCAGCAAGACTCTCGTGGAGCTACGCGGGGACGGGGATCTGATGATTCTAATAGCCCCCTTCTGGCCACAACAGGTATGGTTCCCCATCCTTCATGATCTCTCAGTGCGTCTGCAAATTCAGCTAGGCACAGATCCGTCCCTGATATCTCAGAGGAGCGGATAGTTGCGCCACCCCAACCTTCAGGCCTAGTTGCTGACAGCTTGGATGTTGAAAGGCTAATCTTGTGGCCTCTCAATCTTTCGGACTCTGTATCTCAGGTCCTGATAGCTTCACGAAAGCCTTCTACTAGAAAATCTTACCATTCTAAGTGGAAAAGATTTTCATTGTGGTGCACTTCAAAGGAGTTAGACCCTTTTACCTGCCCCATAACTCAGTTTTTGGACTATCTCTGGCACCTCTCGGAGTCGGGTTTACAAACTTCCTCCATTAGAGTACATGTCAGTGCGGTGGCTGCTTTCCATGGGGGAACAGGGGATATCTCTTTTTCAACATAACCCTTAGTAGTACGCTTTATGAAGGGCTTGCTTCACCTCAAGCCCCCTCTCCGTCCCCAGCCCCGGCTTGCTATCTTAATGTGGTTTTAGCGAGACTCATGAAACCTCTGTTTGAGCCTCTCCATTCCTGCGAGTTGCGATATCTTACTTGGAAATTACTTTTCCTTTTAGCTTTGACATCTGCCGCAGGATCAGTGAGCTACAGGCGCTGGTAACATACCCCCTTACACAGTTTCTTCATGATCAGGTGGTCCTCTGCACTCATCCTAAATTTCTGCCGAAGGTAGTCTGAGTTCCATTTAAACTAATCTGTTGCTTTGCTTACTTTCTTTCCGAAACCCCACTCACATCCAGGTGAGCGGGCTCTGCATTCCTTGGACTGCAAGCGTGCGTTAGCCTTTTATTTGGAACGTACTGCAGACCATAGGAAATCCACCCAGCTATTTGTCTTTTGATAAAATTTAACTGGGTATCCTGGTGGGAAAGCAGACCCTATCCTCCTGGTTGGCGGACTGTATTTCCTTCTGCTACCAACAAGCAAGCCTTCCGCTACAGGGACTTGTTAAAGCGCACGCCATTCGAGCAATGGCAACGTCTGTGCCTCTTGCTGACATCTGCAGGGCTGCTACTTGGAGTTATCTCCATACCTTCGCAGCCCACTATTGCTTGGACAAAGCTGGCGCACAAGATTCTCTCTTTGGCTAGTCAGTTCTGCACAATTGTTCTCAACTTAATACCCAACTTCCTATAACAACCTGCTGGGACTTTCAGGTTGCCCATTCTCCAAAAATTGCCCCGTTGTGCCTGTTGTATGTCTTTGGGTGTTTTTGGTACATGTGCGGGCATCCTCAGCTCGTTATTCACCCATATTTGAGGACTCCATCCTGCTTGTCTTGTGAGAAAGCAGTTGCTTACCTGTAACAGGTGTTCTCACAGGACAGCAGGATGTTAGTCCTCATGAAACCCACCCGCCACCCCGCAGAGTTGGGTATGTTTGCGATTTGTTTTATTTTTTGCACATTTTTTACTATACATGAGACTGAAGGGAGACCCCTGCTGGATGCAGGTTTAGTGCCATGCTGGGCATGCCCAGTAGGTGCCAGTCAAAGTTCTAGAAACTTTGACAAGTGTTCCGTGATTGGGGTTCCATCCTGATGATTTATTTATTTATTTATTTTTAATTTTTATATACCGGAATTCCTGTATGCAATACAAATCAGTCCGGTTTACAAGTAACGAAAAGGTTGCCCTGGTCTGGGAGGTTAGACTGGGGTTTTTTACATAGAATAATGATAATAATGATGTCACCCATATGTGAGGACTAACATCCTGCTGTCCTGTGAGAACACCTGTTACAGGTAAGCAACTCGCTTTACACCAGTTGATGACATTTTATCTGAAAATGCCCGATGTAGTTCATCCTTGTTCAGTAATTCTGTTAAATGAATGGTATTTGAGCCTGCGAAGAATCCATGTTGAAAATGCCATGTCGGAGTGGTACATGGTGATGGGGAGGATAAGGAAACAAAGAGAAAACTATCGGCTTTAAAATTCTTGGAAACCCTTGGTTTCTATTTTTTAAATTTACAGTTCATATTTTCATGATTCTTTTCCCCATACCTATTTCTCAACTCAGAGTTCTGAGACACTGTCATTAGAGAAAAGTTCTAGATATTGGCCACATCACCTTACTTACTAGTAGCAGGGGCAATGGACAGTCTTAAGTTCTTTCTTTCCAGGGATTAGAAGACTAATTATTCTATTGTAATCAGCTTGAATTTGAAATGGTGTGCAACCTGGCCTATGTTTAGTTCTTCAGTTTGTTGCCAGCTTTTTGGTGAAACTGATTGGAGAGAAGAGGGATGTGGGTTTTTTTTCTCCGTGCTTTTACTCCTTGTGTTGGTTCAGGATTGGATGAGGTTTGCAGAAGACAGCCTAGAATTAGCCAATCTAGCCAGTTTGGTCAGTTGTATGCAGGGAGAAGAGAGAGAGTTTTTGTTATTCTTGGAAAAGTCATTTGTGAAATCAGAACTACATCTCCCTGCACATAGTGGGACAAAAATCAAGCTAGAGATATATGGCTGCTCTAATTATGCCCCTCCTAAATTCCTTTGCTTTATGTCATTCCCCTGTTTTCTGCTGGTCTGATGGGAAAGGACTGTGCCAGCTCATCTTTGGCAGCAAAACAGACTAGATCTTTGATAAAGCTAATTTAAAAAAAAAAAATTTTTTTAGAGATTTGTTATGCAAGGCCACCACTGTATTTGGCCATGCTTCTCCTTATGGAATATACGTTTCTGCTAGCCAAATGGCAAGAACGAGGTTATAAGGCCAGTAATTATTATAGATGTACTGATAACAGAGATATGGGGCACCCCAGACCATAATGGGATTAACCACAAATAGAAAAACACTCAGAGGAATGATGATGCCAGAAATACAGCAAATTTTATTCTCATGGTGGGAGACATGTCACAGCTTTTCTTTGTGGTGATTATAGTTGTAGGATAAGAGGGGAAGTAGCAGTAGAGAGAGAGAAACTGACTTAAAATCCTATATGTAATGGTGTTTATTACACTACATAGAAACATAGAAATGACGGCAGAAGAAGACCAAATGGCTCATCTAGTCTGCCCAGCAAGCTTCACACCTATTTGTTTTCATACTTATCTGTTACTCTGACCGCTGAGGTCAGGGCCCTTATTGGTAACTTTTTGGTTCCAATTCCCTTCCACCCCCACCATCGATGCAGACAGCAGTGCTGGAGCTGCATCTAAGTGAAGTATCTAGCTAATTGGTTTGGGGTAGTAACCGCCGTAATAAGCAAGCTACTCCCGTTTGTTTACCCTGCCTGTGCAATTCAGTCCTTGTTGGTTGTCTGAATATAAATCCTCTTTACTTCATTTCCCCCTGTTGAAGCAGTGAGCTGCGCTGGATATGTATTCCAAGTGAAGTATCATGCTTAATTGATTCGGGGTAGTAACCGCCGTAACAAGCAAGCTACACCCATGCTTATTTGTTTACTCAGACTATGTAATTCATTCCTTGTTGGTTGATGCTGAATATAAATCATCTTTTCTTCATTCTCTCTGCCATTGAAGCAGAGAGCTATGCTGGATGTGCATTGAAAGTGAAGTATCAGGCTTATTTGGTTTGGGGTAGTAACCGCCGTAACAAGCAAGCTACTCCCCTGCTTTTTTGTGGATGCAAATCCTTTTTTCCACATTTCCTCTTGCCGTTGAAGCACAGAGCAATGTTGGAGTCACATTAACTGTGTGTATGTTTATTGAATAAGGATATTAATCTCCAGGGTAGTAGCCGTCATTCCTGCAAGCAAGCCACCCCCTTGCCTCTTCTCTTCATTCACATCCTCTAGACCAGAGCTTTCCAAACTGTGTGTCGGGACACGTTAGTGTGTCGCCTGCAGTGTGCAGGTGTGTCGCGCAAGCCCGGTCAACTCTGATGCGAGTTTGGGCTTTTTTTTCCTAGAGATTCACTTTTTTTTTTTCAGTTTATGGGTTGCTTGTTATTGGGTGATTTTTGCTGTCAATCGCGTTTTTTTGGGG
This sequence comes from Rhinatrema bivittatum, assembly GCF_901001135.1. Lineage (NCBI taxonomy): Eukaryota > Metazoa > Chordata > Amphibia > Gymnophiona > Rhinatrematidae > Rhinatrema > Rhinatrema bivittatum. Next base: position 243,322,110 of record NC_042622.1, read on the forward strand.
GGCTTGGTGGGTGGAACGAGCCCAGCCATCCTTGCATTGGCTGCTGCTGCCGATGAGGCCTGGCCATGAGGAGTACTGACTGCAAGCAGCAGTGTCTGGTGATCATGGAAGGGAGTGAAGCACTTAACTGGCAACAATCAAAAAGACGAGGTACATGAGTGTGGGGGCCAGACATGTGCTGGGGGGAGAGAGATGAGTGAGTGGGGGCAAACGTGCTGGGGGGACAGACATGTGCTTGAGGGGGAGAGATATGAGTGTGTGGGGGCCAGACGTGCTGGGGGGAGGAGAGAGATGAGTGTGTGGGGGACAGACAATTTGTTTTATTATTGTTTCTCATAAATTATAACAATAACATGAATCTTGGAATATATATTTTTAATATAAATTTAAGGTTTTCATGAGATAGGTTGTGTCATGAAACATTTTATTTATGTATATATTTAAGGAAACATACATAAATTGTCGAAATATGTTTCATTCGTTTAACCTTTAACCTCTGGTTTACTAGTAGACTGAATTACCGTGTCGTGAAATTATGTTTGTCTAAAAAGTGTCACCAACATGAAAAGTTTGGAAAGCTCTGCTCTAGACTTTATGGATCCACAGTGTTTATCCCATGCCCCTTTGAAATCCTTCACATTTTTGGTCTTCACCACTTCCTCTGGAAGGGCATTCCAGGCATCCACCACCCTCTCCGTGAAGAAATACTTCCTGACATTGGTTCTGAGTCTTCCTCCCTGGAGTTTTAAATCGTGACCCCTGGTTCTGCTGATTTTCTTGCAACGGAAAAGGTATGTTGTTGTCTTTGGATCATTAAAACCTTTCAAGTATCTGAAAGTTCGAATCATATCACCCCTGCTTCTCCTTTCCTCCAGGGTGTACATATTTAGATTCTTCAATCTCTCCTCATAAGTCATTCGATGATGACCCCCCACCTGTTTTGGTCACTCTTCTCTGGACCGCCTCCATCCTGTCTCTGTCCCTTCGGAGATACGGTCTCCAGAACTGAACACAGTACTCCAGGTGAGGCCTCACAAAGGACCTGTACAAGGGGATTATCACTTCCCTTTTCTTACTCGATATTCCTCTCTCTCTCTGCAGCCCAGCATTCTTCTGGCTTTAGCTATCGCCTTGTCACATTGTTTTGCTGACTTCACATCATTAGAGACTATCACCCCAAGGTCTCTCTCCTGCTCCGTACATATCAGCCCTTCTCCCCCCATCGAATACAGTTCTTTCTGATTTCCACACCCCATGTGCATGACTCTACACTTCTTGGCATTGAATATCTTCAACCATATCTTCGACCATTCTTCCAGCTTCCTTAAATCCCGTCTCATTCTCTCCACTCCTTCCGGTGTGTCCACTCTGTTGCAGATCTTAGTGTCATCCACAAAAAGACAAACCTTACCTTCTATCCCGTCCGCAATGTCGCTCACAATGATATTGAAAGGACCGGTCCCAACACCGATCCCTGCAGCACTCCGCTTAACACTGCTCTCTCTTCAGAGTAAGTTCCATTTACCATCACACATTGTTTTCTGTCTGTCAACCAGTTTGCAATCCAGGTCACCACCTCAGCACTCACTCCTAAGCTTCTCATTTTATTCACCATTCTCCTGTGCGGGACCATATCAAAAGCCTTGCTGAAATCCAAGTAGATGACATTGAGTGTTCTTCCTTGATCCAATTCCTTGGTTACCCAGTCAAAAAAGTCAATCAGATTTGTCTGACAGGATCTTCCCCTGGTGAATCCATGCTGCCTCTGGTCCAGCAATTCTCGCGACTGTAGATAGTTCACTATTCTTTCTTTCAACAGTGATTCCATTACTTTTCCCACCACTGAAGTGAGGCTGACCGGTCTGTAGTTACCAGCCTCTTCTCTGTTCCCACTCTTGTGAAGTGGGACCACCACCGCTCTTCAATCACTCTGCACCACTCCCGTTTCTAAGGATCTATTGAACAGGTCACACAGCGGACCCGCCAGCACATCTCTAAGCTCCCTCAGTATCCTGGGATGAACCTCATCAGGCCCCATGGCTTTGTCCACTTTCAGTTTCCCCAGCTCTTCCCATACATTCTCTACTGTAAATGGAGTTACATCTACTCCATTCCCCTCCAGTTTCTTGTTAACTAGCGATGGTCCTCTTCAGTGAACACTGAACTGAAGTATTTGTTTAATATTTCTGCCACTTCTTCGTCTCTCTCCACACATTGATCCTTTTCATCTTTCAATTTCACTATACCACTTTGGACTTTTCTCCTTTCACTGATGTATCTGAAAAATGTTTTGTCACCTCGCTTTACCTCCTTGGCAATCCTTTCTTCCGCTTGTCTTTTTGCCATCTTGATTACTTTCTTTGTCTCCCTCAGTTCTACCAGATATTCTTCCTTGTGCTCCTCCCTTTGGGATCTTTTATATTTCTTGAACGCTGTTCTTTTAGCCTTTATTTTGTCAGCCACCTCCTTTGAGAAACAGGTTTAATTTTTCTTTTGCTTTTCTTTACTTTTCTAACATATAGATTAGTTGCCTTGGTAATTGCTCCTTTTAGTTTGGTCCACTGTTGTTCCACGTCTCTCTCGTTCTCCCAGCCTACTAGTTCTTCCTCCAGATACTTCCCCATTTCATCAAAGTCCGTGTTTTTGAACTGCAAAACTTGGGACTTTGTGTTTCTTTTCCGTATCCTTTTATATTGTTTAATATCCTTTTTGTGATATTTATTTATGAAATTTTAAGATATACAAGCATACAACTTGATTCAGATATTTAGGTGAAAAACATAAACAAAATATCACAAATACAAATATTAGTACAATTATAATGGTTTAAATGTGTCTGTTTTTACACCTTTACTAAGTCCTCTATAATAGGGGAAAGAGACTCAAGAAAACTATCTCAAGGCATAATATTTGGAAATAAGGTAAGGAAATATCAGACGATCAAACAAGGTTTCCCCAAATAATTTAACTATTGTTAGATTTATCACTGAGGCATTATACCTGTACTGTTCAAAGGATCCACTTTTTGTTTATCTAGCAGAAACTTTTTTAGCTGTGAGGGTTGAAAGAAACAATATTTAACTTTTTGGCAATCTATGCAGCATTTACATGGGAACTTCAATTTAAATGAAGCTCCCATTTTCAATACTTCAGCTCTTAAATTAAGAAATTCTTTTCGCTTTTTTTGGGTTTCCTTTGTTACATCCGGATACATTCTTATCGATAGTTGATAGAACTTTTCTCCTATGTTCCTAAAGAAAAGTTTCTGAACCCACTCTTTATCAGTGTTTAAGAGAAAGGAAATTACTAGAGTAGCAGATTGTATTGACTCTAAATTAGTGGATTCTAGTATATCAGTAACATTTAATGGGGTTAAAGATGGTTGTTCTTTATCGGTATCATTTATATTTTTCCATGAAGGGGTATAATATATTTGAGTTAATGGGGGTAAAGTTTGCTGGGGAATTTTCAAAACCTCCATAGCATATTTATTCCATAACTCTCTAGCTCTGAGATGTGGGATTTTAGGAAAGTTTACTAACCTTAAATTTTTATTCCTCTGTTGATTTTCCAAACCCTCCATTTTCCTCGAAAGATATTGATTTTCCTTTATAATTAACTCATTTAAATTTTTCAATTTCTTTATTTCACCAATGTTTTTTTCTATAAACTGATCTCTTTTACTATCATCCATCATTATCTTATTAATTTTAATATCCATTTACTCCATTTTACTCAAATTGGGTTAAGTTGTAATATAACATTCTTATTCAGTATAACCAAGGTTTCCCAAATAGTTTCTAAAGAAAAGACTTCAGGTCTTTCTATAGATATGGTTTCTATTTTCCCTCCCTTTAAGTTCTGGTCCTGAAGAGACACAGATGCCTCAGTTATTTTCCCCTCTGTTATACTAGACGAACTAGTATGTTCTGCTAATGAACCTGAAGTTGACCCCAGTCCAACACCCAACTCGCCCACTTCTAAAACAGGCTGTGGGTTGTCAGTATTCAGGTCAGATCTTACAAATGCCGGATTCACAGGGGGAACTCTAACTTCCGGGGATAGAGAGATGTCAAGTTCACGAAGTTTAGCCGTGCCTTCCTGCAAAACTTCAAGTGATTCATCACCCGGTCGAAGGGAGACCTTTCTGATATGGGCGTCCATCGGGCCCAACACCGGACTAGCCAAGTTATCATCCACAAGCCTCTCCTTTGCCCTTCTTTTTCGGGCCGAGTGAGGCATTGTGTTGCGTAGAGAAGGAAATTCAAAAGACAAAAAAAGTACTTATCTTGGTTAGGTTGATCGTCTTAGACTTAATTCCCCAGTTGGAGAGAGAGAGGTAGTTGATTTAAATTTTTGAAATGTCCATCCGAGTCCATCTGAATCCGGGCGAAGCCAAACAGGCGCGCACCCCTTGGGCAGCGCGCCGGCGTCGGCTGCGCGCCGCAAGTGGTCCGTTTTTATTAGACCACTTCCTGGGTCCCGCCCTCCACGTCGAGGAATGCGCTGAGATCACCTTCTGGGCAAGAAGCAGCTCTTACCCCGGGTTTGCAGGAAATGGTAAGCAGGCAATCGTTCCCTCTCAGTCTCAATGTGGAAGTCAGAAGGGCCCGTTTTATTAGACCACTTCCTGGGTCCCGCCCTCCACGTCGAGGAACGCGCTGAGATCACCTTCTGGGCAAGAAGCAGCTCTTACCCCGGGTTTGCAGGAAATGGTAAGCAGGCAATCGTTTCCTCTCAGTCTCCCCTTTTTGTGATATTAAACAATACCATATGATGATCACTGGTGCTGAGGTGGGCACCCACCTGGACATCAGAGACATTATCTCCATTAGTGAGCACTAAATCGAGTGCTCACTAATGGAGATAATGGTTGTGCCTATTTAAAAGTTGACACTAAGATGTCAACTTTTAAATAGGCACAACCGAAAAGGAAATATCAATTCTGGTGGTATTTAACCACAGGTGCCACTCACCAAAATTAATTTATTCAATACTAGAAAAAATGTTTTTGAAAAATATTATTTTGCCGCATCATCAAGCCTGACAGCGTGCCTACCTTACTTTGAAACGGAGGCCGCCCGGTCTTCTAATCATCTGCGGTCACAGTCTTTTATCTTTCTTTTTCTGTTTTTTTGTTTAAAAAATATTTTTTAATATATGGTCACAGTAATTACTGTGTGTTAGACTTTCTTAAACATACACACAAAGTTCACTCTCTGCTTGGTTTTAAAGTCACAAAATACTTTAACTTCAGCCCGGCTCAACAACCAGCCGATTGTTTCGCAGACAAACTGCTATAAACACCGTTCCATACACATCTGATTGCTATATACCGTGCAATACGGGCAAGTTCCTTTCCAATATACGTTCCTGTGTAATGAGGAAACATTATCAAAAACCATTTTAAACTAGTCTGAAATTTTTACTTATCTGGTGTTGGCATGAAACTGGACCTTCTCATAGGACGACCAACGTCTCAAGAAATGATCAAACAGGAGGAACAGAGACCATCTTTGCATCAGACGTCAGCTTAAAACCGGATGTTAACCAATCACAATCAGAGTAACGTCACGTCTTACTGTGATGTCATCACCATTATTGATTCAAAAAAAAACATTCAATTCAAGCTCCGCATTTAGGCCATTGGGATGTAGTGTATTAAAAAAAATGTATCCATTTTTGTTCTGCCTGTAACCATTTTTTATTTATATCTCCTCCCCGCCAATGTGGCAAAATTTGTTCCAGAACACAAACTTGTAGTGCATCAAACGAATGTCCTTTTTCAAGAAAAAAAACAGAAAAAAAAAGATAAAACTGTGACCGCAGATGATTAGAAGACCGGGTGGCCTCCGTTTGAAAGTAAGGTAGGCACGCTGTCAGGCTTGATGATGCAGCAAAACAATATTTTTCAAAAACATTTTTTCTAGTATTGGATAAATTAATTTTGGTGCGTGGCACCTGTGGTTAAATAATACCCGAGTTGATATTTCCTTTTTGGTTGTGAATTTTGACAAGTGGAAATTAAGATAAGCTCTGTTTTTGTGTGTAACTTTTAAATAGGTACGTGGGCCCACACTCAGGGATGTGGCCATTTTATAACAAATGTGTATGTGAGCACATGTTACAAAATAGCCTGTTGCGCGTGCACAATTTTATGGATGTGCACAAATGCTTCCACTGCGTAAGTGGGGGGGGGGGGGGGGGGGGATTTTAAGATGCATCCTGACGCCATTACCAGTTTTACCAGTTTGTCCAGAAATAGGACTTCAAAACTCCCCTGTTAGCCTCGACCCTTAAAATCCCGCCAATCTATTTCATTTATTTTATTACTTATAAGTCCTCCATGATAAAAGTAAAGTTACACATGCCTGTGGGTAAGTATTTATGCGCTAATTTGAAGTTGAAATCCAGGAACATCCATGTCCCGTCCCTTTTTTTGGAAGTTTTCATTTGTGTGCAGTGGGAGATATGCGTGAACTCGCGAAGCTTTTAAAATCTGCTTAGTGTATGCCAGTCTGACATTCGCATATCTCCCAGTTTTGGTGTGCATCGGGCTTTTAAAATTCACCTTTAAGGGTCTTTGGGGCTCCCTTTTCAGAAGCTTTAATTATTCTGTACAAGGTTGCATGCTTAAATAGGTTAATTGTCTTTCAAGAATGAAGTGTTTGTGAGGAGGAACTTGTAGATAGATTGCATGGCCAAATGGGCTAAAGTTTGGACTAAATATTTTAAAATCGTGTGTCTGCTCCAAAAAGAGCCAATTTCCTTTATCAGTCTGAACAGATTTTGCATTTAATGTGGATATAAAACTCTATACAAGATGAATCACTAGGGTATAAGGTCTCAGAGCCAGTCTTTACATTTGAGCATACAGAGGTTAATTAACTTTCAGAGTGGTGGTAGGATTAGAATTTGGTCTCTGCATCTACAGTTCTGTGCACAGATAATTATTATACTAAATAAAATACATTAATGGAGTTCTTGTATGTAACTAAATGGAACGTGAGTTCTTCCAACAAACTTTTTAAATTTTAGGTTTGTTTACTAAAATGTGTCCCTCTGACATTTTGGTGGAAACCCCTTAAGGTAGTACTCTTTAAGAGCCTAAACCATTTTAGTGCTATTAAATTAACTGACTTATATTCTGGGGAGAATATTTTCCTTTTCTCACAAATTTTGCATTCAGCTTCTGCATTAAAAGTTGGGGCAGAGAATTACCATATAATTTTAATTAATATTTTCTGGGTGTGCTATGCTTACCTGTATTTTGTCCATAAGGCTTTTTTAGCGTTAGCCCCTGGGGAACAGCTTCATGCCCTAGCTCCATTTGGTAGCAGGTCCACAGCTTTTAAACTGCATACCTTCCTAAGAGGAAAGTGACTGTGCCTGATGTTATGCATTTAACTGACTAATTGGATCAGGTCTGCACCAAAGTTCTATTTTTTTTTTTTGTTTAAATAAAACATGAGGTGCTATTATGCATAACATAAGATTGCGATATCCTCCTGTAGTGCATTTTCTACAAATTTTTTTTAATGAAAAAAGCACAAGTAACCAAGAGACTTGGGGAATGTTGCACTTATGCCAAGGCTTCACAAACCTGTCCTGGTGACCCCGATGACAGCCAGTTGGGTTTTTAAGATATATAAAATGAATTTGTATGAGATAAATTTGCATACAGTGGAGATCCAGTATCTATACCTTTATTTCATGTATATTCATTGTGGAGAACCTGAATGGGGTGGGCCAGCAAGACAAGATTGGGAAGCTCTGGATTATATATACTTATTTACTCTTTCCTCATCCCCTACTTAAATGACTGTAATCCATTTCTCACAGGTGGTCTCCTGTTCCATCTATCTCCACTGTAATCTATCCAAAATTCAGCTGCATGAGATATCTTCCTCTTGCCATTATGACCCTATAATCCCTCTTCATTAAGTCACTATAGTAGTTCCCAACTAATTTCACAATCCAGTACAAGCCACCCCTACTCACCTACAAGTGCCTTCACTCTGTAGCTCCTCATTCTATATACTCTTATCCCTTCGCCCAGCTCCCCTCCTCATGACCTCCATTCATTGGGTAAGCTGCTCTTAGCTCAGTCTTGTACCTCCTACCTTCCTGCAACATATGACTGGAACAGCCTTTCCCAATGGGTGAGTTATGTTCCTTCTCTGGTGATATTCAAACCCGGCCTGAAATCTCAACCTTTTTGAGGTTGCCTTTAAATCTTAAACGCTATCATGTCCAGCTCTTAGCCTTGCTTTTAATTGTTTATGGTGGTAAATATATTTCCTGGAACTTTGACTGTTTCTTGACTAGATTGTAAGCTCCATTCAGCAGGGACTCTGTATAGTGCTGTTTGTCTAGCAGCAGTATAGAAATTATCAGTAGTGGTAATGTGCAGGGAGTGTCCAGAAATGAAGTGGATAAAACTGAACCAGGACTGAAATAATAGGACAAAACAGGTAAGGCAACAGAACAAGGGCTTAGATTTCAAAACAACAATTAAACCTGTAACAAAAGATCAAGGAAAATTCTGAAGTAATGGACCAGAGCTTGGCTAAGCAGAATGCTCTAAACACCTGACCCACACAGGATCTGTCTTCACTCAGACACTTTCCATTACATTCATGCTATTCCTTGAAGAATTCCAACCCATACCTCTTGCTTGTGGTTTACAATTTTAAGACCTTTCTTGATTTTTATAGTAACTCAGTAATTCTTGCATGTCGGTGCTCAAGAAATAGTAGGTTGTAAGAGCCAAAATGATTCAAAAAATAAATTCTATTCAAAATGTATGTATGCATTTTTTTGGTTACTTAAGATATTCCAAAGAACTGAGTGAATTGTTCTTTAAAAAAAAAAAATGTTGAGGTTACCTTCAAAAAGGACTTTTCCCCATTCTGTATGTTTTGGAAGAAATGCAATGGGATTGGTGATAATCACTAACCAGAAATGTACTGCTTAGGTTCCTCATTGTAATCTGAAGTGCAGATGTGAGAACTCACAGCTTTAAATAAATCACTTTCCATACATATGAGAAATGAAACTGAACCTATTCTTATTTTTCTGCTATATGAACAGCGAGACTTAAGTTATGACTTCTAAATACTTTGCAAAGGATTTCTCATGATTCCATTTGATGGCCATTCGGTGGCCTGTGGGAAATGAGGAATTAATGTCTGTCACCAAAGCTACCACCCTAATAGGCAGCCATTGCTCCATAGAAACCAAAGATTGAATGGATCCAGATTATAAACCATCACCTCCTCACCCCTAAAGCTGGGTCCCTCGGCAGCCCAGTTGGTAAGATGTTTGACTGCTAGCACCCATAATGTACCTATCTTATAGAAAAATGGTAGATAGCAAATGCTATCAGTATCAGGCTTGGCACTTTTCAAGAGTGCTGTACGTTCACAATAGCAAATGTTTCTACAATTTGGTGCTGTGGCATAAATACCTTAATGAGGGCTTTAGCTCTTAATGGTTTGGTTGTAGTATATTTGGAATAACAAACACCCAATCATACATAGTTAAAATGTGATACCCATTTAGAAGTATTTGCACTAGAAAATATAAAATTAAGGCTGCAGGCGGACTTAAAAGGAACTGTTATTTTACTGTTCACAAGGCACTGTTTTTCAGGAAATAATCTCCAGGTGTTAAAGGTTCAGCCCTTTTGATTCTGAACCTTTGTGTGTATGGAGAGAGGAAGGGCTGGGTGGAATTGTGCATTAGTCTCAAAGTATTTTGCAGATAACTTTTTATTCAAGTGTAAATTTTGGATGTGTTCTGTTATACTGTGGCTGTATCTTTTTTTTTTTGTTTTTGTTGGTTGAGTCCTTCCCTTAAGCTAACTGACGGGCCGATACAGTACAGTGCGCTCTGACAGAGCGCACTGTTAACCTGCCATTGGACGCGTGTTTTCCCTTACCCCTTATTCAGTAAGGGGCGGAAAACGCGCGTCCAACTCGCCGAACCTAATAGCACCTTCAACATGCAAAAGTAAAAAAAAAAAAAAGAAAAGAAAAAAACATTTTTGAAGTCAGCTGTCGAGTTGAAAACCAGGCGCTCAATTTTGCCGGCGTCCGGTTTCCGAGCCCATGGCTGTCAGCGGGCTCGAGAATCGATGCCGGCAAAATCGAGTCTCCTGCCAAAACCCGCTGACAGCCGCCACTCCGGGGCAAAAGGAGGCGCTAGGGACGGGTTAGTGTCCCTAGCGCCTCCTTTTGCCCGTTTCTACCGCCGGACCTAATTTAAATACTCTCTCCCGTGGACTTTACTGAATCGGCCCGTGAGTTTGCTAAAACTTAATAGAGTAGGGATTACACAGAGGAGATCGTGTGTATGTAAATATATTTCTCTCAGGACAAGCAGGATGGTAGTCCTCACATATGGGTGACATCACAGGATGGAGCCCAATCACGGAAAACTTCTGCCAAAGTTTCCAGAACTTTGACTAGCCCCAAAAGAAGACTGAAGGGGGACCCCCTTCAGTCTTCTTTCCATGCAGCAGTAGCCTCGCGGTTAAGGAGCTCTGCAGAGATTCCTGACAGGAATTTTCCTCACGGAATTCCTAAAAGTTAATTTGCCCAACAGGGGTCCCTCTAACTTTTTCAAGCCGCGGTACTCCGGTAAGTTTTTACCCATGTTTCCGTCTAGTTTGGCCCTCGCGGCCTACTGGCCGACGACCGTACCGCAGCTCAATTTTTTTCCATGGCCATGGAGTGGGGGTTCAGTCAGTGCCTGGACTGTAATCGCACCATGTCTATCACAGACCCCCATAAAGTCTGTGTAATGTGTCTTGGACGAGAGCACAATGTCTTGACCTGTACCAAATGTGCCCTTATGACACCAAAAGGTCGCTAGGCCAGAATGGAGAAGATGGAACTTCTCTTCCTTGCTCAAACCCCGACTCCATCCATTGCATCGACGTCAGAACCGGCACTGTCAACTTCGCGCCAGCACCGACCACCGGTCGGTGACCATCCGGCATTGATGACATCTCGGCCTTCGACACCCTCTACTCCCCCTCAGGACCGAGGGGATCATAGAGACAAACATTGCCACTGGCATAGAAAGCCTCGGACCATCGAGGGAGCGAAATCATCGACTTCGCCATCATCCGAGCCGCTGTCGAAGAAACCCCGTCCAGAAAAGGCACCGACCTTTTCGGCAAGCGGGTCACCGAGGCAACCCTCCCCCGAAAGGGCATCAGGAGCTGCAACGCCGCCTTTAACGGTGGTCCCTCCGGCTATGCCTCTGTCTCCTTCTTCTGTTCTGGAGCCGGGGCTGCTTGCTCCAGGTCTCTGAGAAGAACTGGACCAGATGGTTCAGGAGGCAATCGACAAGACGATGTAACGACTTCAGGTTCCTCAGACACCAGTACCGATTGCAGAACCGATCACCGACCCGATTCAAGCAGCATTGGCACTGCTGCTCTCCAGGATGGAAGCGCTCATTGCTGCTTTTCCACCGATGGACCCTGGGTCACCGATGGCACCAGTGCCCTCCCCGCTCACTCTGTCATCGGGAGGAGCAACACAGTTTCGCATTCCTCCTTTGGGAGTTCTGCCTCAGCCATCGATACCGTTACGTCCATCGCCACTGATCCAACCATTGGTGCCGATACGCCCGTCGGCACCACCGAGCCATCCATCGATGCCTGCGCCAGTGCCTTCGATGCCTTCATCAGTGCCTCCAATTATTCCTTCGGAGCCTAGACCAGGACCTTCAGGTATCCCACCATCCCGTCCCCCTCTACATCCTAGAGGAGCAGGGGCTGATCCCTATGATACCTGGACTGATGATTCCTCACCAGACACCGATGATTTGCCTTCACCACCTTTCCTTTTGGCAATCACTTCAGCTCGCAGAGTTAGTGAATTACAGGCCCTAGTTACCTATCTGCCTTACACTAAGCTTCTGCAGGACCGGGCCGTACTCCGCACTCACCCTAAATTCTTACCCAATGTAGTTTTGGATTTTCATTTAAATCAATCCATCATAATACCTACCTTTTTTCCCAGGCCCCATTCCAACCCAGGAGAGCAGGCTCTGCATTCCCTTGACTGTAAACGGGCTCCTAGACCGTACAGCTGCCCACAGGAAAAGCACTCAATTGTTCGTCTCCTTCCCTCCTAACAAATTAGGGCAGCCTGTGGGTAAGCAGACTCTCTCCTCCTGGTTAGCGGACTGCATATCCTTTTGCTATCAGCAAGCAGGCATTCCATTTCAAGACCGTGTTAAATCACACTCTGTGAGGGCCATGGCAACTTCAGTAGCACACCTACGATCGGTGCCGCTTCCTGACATTTGCAGTGCTGCCACCTGGAGTTCTCTCCACACCTTTGCAGCCCACTATTGCTTGGACAAAGCTGGAAGACTAGATTCCATCTTTGGCCAGTCTGTCCTTCGTAACCTATTTACAATGTGACGTACCAACACCCTTCCGCCTGCCCGGTAGGGTTCAGGATGCCCTTGTCCAAATTTTAACCCAGTCCAAGTGCCTCGCACACCTGGGTACATTTGGTGCATTTCTCGGACATCCTCAGCTCGGTTCTCACCCATATGAGGACTACCATCCTGCTTGTCCTGTGAGAAAGCAAATGTTGCTTACCTACATAAGAACATGCCATACTGGGTCAGACCAAGGGTCCATCAAGCCCAGCATCCTGTTTCCAACAGTGGCCAATCCAGGCCATAAGAACCTGGCAAGTACCCCAAAAACTGTCTATTCCATGTTACAGTTGCTAGTATTAGCGGTGGTTATTATCTAATTCAACTTAATTAATAGCAGGTAATGGACTTCTCCTCCAAGAACTTATCCAATCCTTTTTTAAACACAGCTATACTAACTGCACTAACCACATCTTCTTCTGGCAACAAATTCCAGAGTTTAATTATGCGTTGAGTGAAACTTTCTCAGATTAGTTTTAAATGTGCCACATGCTAACCTCATGGAGTGCCCCCTAGTCTTTCTACTATCCGAAAGAGTAAAAAACCGATTCACATCTACCCGTTCTAGACCTCTCATGATTTTAAACACCTCTATCATATCCCCCCTCAGCCGTCTCTTCTCCGAGCTGAAAAGTCCTAACCTCTGTAACAGGTATTCTCACAGGACAGCAGGATGTTAGTCCTCATGAAACCTGCCCGCCGCCCTGCAGTGTTGGGTTCGTTACATTTTCTTATTCTATTTTTCGGCACTGCCTGTAGCTTTTAAACAAGACTGAAGGGGGACCCCTGCTGGCTGCAGGGTTAGTGCCATGCTGGGCATGCCCAGTAGGGGCCAGTCAATGGAAACTTTGACAGACGTTTTCCGTGATTGGGCTCCATCCTGTGATGTCACCCATATGTGAGGACTAACATCCTGCTGTCCTGTGAGAACACCTGTTACAGGTAAGCAACATTTGCTTAATCAGCTTCTCATTAGAGTGATTCTACATCAAGAATTTTGTACCTGGACTCCAAATATTCCTAATTTATTTTAAAGTCTCTGCAATGTAACTTATTGTATGGGGCATGCATAAAAAAAGGACCAACCTTTTTATTTTTTTTAATTCTTTATCAATTTTTTTCAATATTACAAAAACTGAATTTTGCAACAACAGAAAACAAATGGAGATCCCAGATATCATTTTCCAAGAACAAGAAAAGACACTCTCCATTACATTTCCATAAATCAATATAGTATAATCTTAAGGGATCCGAAAATTACAGAGATATTAAACCAATTTATAAGTAAAGGAAAGGCGTTGCACGTCTACCAGTTTCTACATTCTATTATATATTTATGGGAGAAGAAGTGGTGGGGATTTTAGATTGAATAAAGTATTTCAATTGTTCCAAAGTTTAAAAAAAAAAAAAAAAAAGTTTCAGCCCCCCTCTTTAACACACATTTGCATGGAAATTTTAACATAAAGGTATAACCCATAGAAATTATTTATTGGTGTAGAGCTAAAAAGCTTCTATGCCTCTCTTGTGTTGTTGAAGAGAGGTCTGGAAAAATTTTGACATTTTCATTCATGAAGGAGGTTGGAAAATTCCTGAAATAATTTTTCATAATAATTTGAACATCTGCCAACGATATTAATGACACCAGAAGTGTGGCTCTGTCCAGAACCTCTGTTGAATTTTCTAATATTTCAGTAAGATTATTGTGAAGATTCAATCTATTTGATATTGCCGCAGCTTTATGTAGAAAATAGCACTTATTTATAGCAGGCAGATTCTCTTCTTCAAATCCAAGAACTTCACAAAGAAACCTTTTCAGGGAAACATAAGGGATTTCTCCCAGTATTCTAGGAAAGTTCAGGATCCTAATATTTAAATGCCTAGAGGCATTTTCTAGGGATTCCACTCTTCTGGCGAGAAATTCTTTGTCTTTCACCACTGCTGCTTTAAATTTCAATTTTTCTCACTCCTTCACTTCCAAAGTCAGAACTTTCATAGAAATTTGATCAACTTTCCTTTGTAGATCATATGAAGTTTGAGTGTTTTATCGCGCCAAGCACTCCACTTTCATATTAAGATTATTCATTGTGGTAGAAATGGCCACCATTAAATCCCATAAAGCAGCCATAGTGACTATCTCAGGGCGTTCAGGAATCATTAGGGGCTTGAACTCTGGGATATTCTCTTGGACATAAGAACATAAGAAATTGCTATGCTGGGTCAGACCAAGGGTCCATCGAGCCCAGCATCCTGTTTCCAACAGAGGCCAAACCAGGCCACAAGAACCTGGCAATTACCAAACACTAAGACAATCCCATGCTACTGATGCAATTAATAGCAGTGGCTATTCCCTAAGTAAACTTGATTAATAGCCGTTAATGTGGAGAGCGGTGGTGGTCCCGCTTCACAAGAGTGGGAACAGAGAAGAGGCTGGTAACTACAGACCGGTTAGCCTCACTTCGGTGGTGGGAAAAGTAATGGAGTCACTGTTGAAAGAGAGAATAGTGAACTATCTACAGTCGGGAGAATTGCTGGACCAGAGGCAGCATGGATTCACCATTGGAAGATCCTGTCAGACAAATCTGATTGACTTTTTTGACTGGGTAACCAAGAAATTGGATCGAGGAAGAGCACTCGATGTCATCTACTTGGATTTCAGCAAAGCTTTTGACACTGTCCCGCACAGGAGACTGGTGAATAAAATGAGAAGCTTCGGAGTGAGTGCTGAGGTGGTGGCCTGGATTGCAAACTGGTTGACGGACAGAAGACAATGTGTGATGGTAAATGGAACTCTCTCTGAAGAGAGAGCAGTTTTAAGCGGTGTACCGCAGGGATTGGTGTTGGGACCGGTTCTTTTCAATATCTTTGTGAGCGACATTGCGGAAGGGATAGAAGGTAAGGTATGTCTTTTTGCGGAAGACACTAAGATCTGCAACAGAATGGACACGCCGGAAGGAGTGGAGAGAATGAGACTGGATTTAAGGAAGATGGAAGAGTGGTCGAAGATATGGCAGCTGAGATTCAATGCCAAGAAGTGCAGAGTCATGCATATGGGGAGTGGAAATCCGAATGAACTGTATTCGATGGGGGGAGAAAGGCTGATGTGCACAGAGCAGGAGAGAGACCTTGGGGTGATGGTGTCTAATGATCTGAAGTCTGCGAAACAATGTGACAAGGCGATAGCTAAAGCCAGAAGAATGCTGGGCTGCATAGAGAGAGGAATATCGAGTAAGAAAAGGGAAGTGATTATCCCCTTGTACAGGTCCTTGGTGAGGCCTCACCTGGAGTATTGTGTTCAGTTCTGGAGACTGTATCTCCGAAGAGACAAGATGGAGGCGGTCCAGAGAAGGGCGACCAAAAAGGTGGAAGGTCTTCATCAAATGACTTATGAGGAGAGATTGAAGAATCTAAATATGTACACCCTGGAGGAAAGGAGGAGCAGAGGTGAATATGATACAGACTTTCAGATACTTGAAAGGTTTTAATGATCCAAAGACAACGACAAACCTTTTCCGTAGAAAAAAAATCAGCAGAACCAGGGGTCACGATTTGAAGCTCCAGGGAGGAAGATTCAGAACCAATGTCAGGAAGTATTTCTTCACGGAGAGGGTGGTGGATGCCTGGAATACCCTTCCGGAGGAAGTGGTGAAGACCAGAACTGTGAAGGACTTCAAAGGGGCGTGGGATAAACACTGTGGATCCATAGAGTCAAGAGGCCGTCAATGAAGAGTGGGTGGCTCGCCAGAATGACGGCTACTGCCTGGAGATAATACCCTTATTCAATAAACATACACAGGGTTACTGTGACTCCAACATCACTCTAAGCTTCAACAGCAAGAGGAAATGTGGAAAAAAGGATTTGCACTCACAAAGCGGGGAGTAGCTGGTTTGTTACGGCGGTTACTACCCCAAACCAAATAAGCCTGATACTTCACTTTCAATGCATATCCAGCATAGCTCTCTGCTTCAATGGCAGGGGAGAAGAAAAACGGATACTTCACACATATCAAGCATAGCTCCCTGCTTCAACGGCAGGGGAGAAGAAAAACAACCAATAAGGGCTGAATAACAGTCTGGGTAAAACAAATAAGCATGGGTGTAGCTTGCTTATTGCGGCGGTTATTACTCCTACTACCCCTAACTAATCAAGCTTGATATTTCACTTGGATGCAGCTCCATCACTGCTCTCTACATTAATGGTGGGGGTGGAAGGGAAATAGAACCAAAGAGCTAAGAGAAACAGATAAGTATGAGAAAAAAATGTGTGAAGCTTGCTGGGCAGACTGGTCTTCTTCTGCCATCATTTCTATGTTTCTATGTAATGGACTTCTCCTCCAAGAACTTGTCCAAACCTTTTTTGAACCCAGCTACACTAACTGCACTAACCACATCCTCTGGCAACATATTCCAATGGGACTTACCCCAGTTGCCCCTTCTTTCAAACCGGGTCCTGATATCTCCGCACTGATCATCTCTGCTGGGGCAACCGTAGTAACTGGTATTGCCCGAGAGGCTACAGTCAAGGAAGGATTCACTGCAAGCAACCTGGAAGGAGTTTCAACATTCAGCGCGCCGGGTTGAAACAACGACTCTGTTCTCTGTGTCAGGGCTGTTCTTTTATCGGGACTCAGTGTCGTCTCCTCCGGTGTCGGGTCTTCTCTCTCCATCTCTGGCACCAAGGGCTCCTCGACTCCTGGCGCTGAAACTGGCGAGGTTAGGAAACTGATAATTTCCTGCTGCATAGCTGGAGATGGTGGGGGGAGAGAGGGATAAACCCTAATCTTCCCCTTTCTTTTCAGAGGCATTGAGGTTCAGGAAACAAGTAATTTCCAAACTAGCAGCAGGACAGCACTCCGCTCCTACTCACGGTGTGCTGCCATCTTGGATCCTATTTTTCATTTTTAATAAGTCTGGATCAGGTTTCTAACCACTCCCACTGTAAAATGCATTTTGCCCTGCTAGCATATTGCAAATCAGTTTGTTAAAAGGAATGGGAGATAGCTGATCATTGTTATTACAATGGCTGAAGACTCCTCCAGTGCTATCCCATACTCACAGTGGTAGACTAATGAACCCACTGGGGCAGATTTTCAAAGCCCTACGTGCGTTGGGCCTATTTTCAAAATGCCCGGAGGCGTGCATAAAGCCCCTGGATGCGTGTAAGTTCCGGGGCTTGAAAAAAGGAGAGGGACATGGGCGGGTGGGGGTGGTGCGGGAGCCGGGCTGGAGCCTCCAGGCAAAGTGGCCATTTGCCGCTGTGCCCAGGATTGCGGGCTGGTGCGCACAACTTGCATCTGCCCAGTTCTATCTCATGCATATTTATTGTGGATATCCTGAAAACCTGGCCAGTTTGTGCCTCTTGAGGACCAGAGTTCACAAACCCTGGCTTAAATTATTGGGTTTGGAGATGGGGACTGGTTAGTAGGGATGTGAATCGTTTTTTGACGATTTAAAATATCGTCCGACATTTTTTAAATCGTCATTAATCGTTAAAGAGTGCGATACAATACAAATTCCACCGATTTATCGTGAAAAAATCGTTAATCGGGTTAGTGCACACTAACGGGAGTTAGGACACAACCTAAAAACCCACCCGACCCTTTAAAACTGCTCCCTTAGCCTCCACCACCCTCCCGACCCCCCCCCCCCAAAAAAAAAACGTTTTAAAATTACCTGGTGGTCCAGTGGGCCCCGGGAGCGATCTCCCGCTCTCGGGCCGTCGGCTGCCACTAATAAAAATGGCGCCGATGGCCCTTTGCCCTTACCATGTGACAGGGTAACTGTGCCATTGGCCGGCCCCTGTCACATGGTAGGAGCACTGGATGGCCCGCGCCATTTTTAAAAATGTCCAGTGCTCCTACCATGTGACAGGGGCCGGCCAATGGCACGGTTACCCTGTCACATGGTAAGGGCAAAGGGCCATCGGCGCCATTTTTATTAGTGGCAGCCGACGGCCCGAGAGCGGGAGATTGCTCCCGGGGCCCACTGGATCACCAGGTAATTTTAAAACGTTTTGGGGGGGGGGTCGGGAGGGTGGTGGAGGCTAAGGGAGCGGTTTTAAAGGGTCAGGGTGGGTTTTTTGTTTGTTGGATCGGGCGCAGAGGATAAAAAAAAAAAAAAAAACCGATCGGGCCGGACGAAAAAAAAATGCACGATTTGAATCGGAACCGATTCGGTTCCGATTCACATCTCTACTGGTTAGGGCAGGGGTGGCGAACTCCAGTTTAAGAGCCAGAACATGCATTGCCTCCATTGTATACAAATCTATCTTATGCGTATTCAATATGGATAATCTGAAAACCAGGCTGGTTTGTGGCTCTTGAGCACTTGAGGGCCATCCCTGAGCTAGGGTGTAAGTAGAATTTAACTAGGAACAGCATATTTTCCCAAGATTTTTAGTTGTTTGTTGCATGCTGAAAACATAGTTCTTAAATCATTGACTTTGTCCTTTGAGATTGCATTGGTTGTTCATTATATTTAGTGATATGGTGTGCATAAAAAAGTCTTTTAAATAAAATATACGCAATATGTGAGCTTAGGCTCTCCTGACTATTGCCGCCTCCCCACTGCATTTCTTCCCTATTAAGACTATTCCCAGAGGAAGACGTTAGCCTATCTGAGGCATATTGATACCAGTAGTTTTCATTCCAAATGGAAGGAGTATGACCACAGCTATCACAAATGCAATGTGATATGGTTAAAATTCTCCTAAAAACTGGCAGATTTGGTAACAGTGGTATAGAATAAATATACACACCCACAAAGCTTTTATATTTATTTCCATAGGCCAATACTGACTTAAGTATTGATGCCAATTTACTTGATGCCAATCAAGTAAAATTAAAATTGGAAGATTTTTTCTTTTTAGGTTGGTGCTGTGGATGGAATTTGAATAACAAGCTGAGAACCAAGGAAGCCAGGGTTCAGATCACATTCTCCCACTGATACGCCTTGTGACCTTGAGCAAGTCACTTCTTCCTCCATTCCCTCAAGCACAAACTTACAAGGTCATTCTTTAAACTGTGATGTGCAGTTATCGCGGGCGTTAGGGCCTTATCGCACATGTTACCGGCTGCATTGCGGCGGTACAATTTAAATCAGGAAGGGGAAGAGTGTGGGTGGAGTTATGGCCCGGCAGCGCTGCGGCTGATAATGTTTTCCACATTATCGCTGGCAGTACTGTGGGAAATAACACCACCTTTTCCCGTGGCGCTATGGGGGTGAAAGTGTGCGGCCCAGCCACAACCACGGCAGGCGAAAATGCACTGGCTGCATACTTTCACCCCCCCCCCCCCCCCGCTCCTTTTTGCCCCCGCGGGCCATCATTCTGCTATATTTATAAGGGAATGATGAATCCCGGGGTTAGTGAGCTCTCTGAGGAAAGGACTTAACTTACTACTTACTGTACCCAATTGTAATGTGCCTTGAGCTTGGATTTGGAAAGATAAGTATTTAAATCTAAAATCCAAATATGCAAAGAAACAGTACTTTATTTATTTATTTATTTTTATATACCAACATTCAGGACGATAGTCCCATCATGCTGGTTCACAAGAAACAGGGGTGTAATAATAATAAAACTTTACAATTTGAACAATAGTGCAGAAAAAGCAGTTACATATAACAAGGAAATCAATAACTTGGAGTGAGAA
The DNA here is from genome assembly GCF_901001135.1 of Rhinatrema bivittatum. Lineage (NCBI taxonomy): Eukaryota > Metazoa > Chordata > Amphibia > Gymnophiona > Rhinatrematidae > Rhinatrema > Rhinatrema bivittatum. The sequence continues at coordinate 243,342,227 of NC_042622.1, forward strand.
GGAAAATGAAGATCAGATAATTATATATAAGTATAGATAGCATTGAATAAATAACATTTATTAACGTTATTACTAGCGAAGCGTGTTGATTGATGGGAGATTAAATAATGTTGGAGTTAGGAAATGCCTGCGTGAACAGCCACGTCTTGAGTTTTTTCTTGAATGTTGAGATGCTGGGTTCCATTCTAAGATCCGGGGGAATGGAGTTCCATAAAGTTGGACCGGCTGTGGAGAATGCCCGATCTCTAAGCGTGATGTGTCTGGTAGTTTTGTCTGGAGGTACTTGAAGTGAACCTTTGTAAGCATCTCTTGTCGGTCTTGTAGAGTGGTGTAATCGGAGGGGGATATGGAGATCGATTGGAGCTAATTGATGGATGTTTTTGAAAATGGTGAGAATGGCCTTGTAGATTATTCTGAAGTGTATGGGCAGCCAATGAAGGTCCATCAGGATAGGGGTTATGTGTTCTCTTCTCCTGGTGTTAGTGGGTATACGGGCGGAGGCATTTTGGACCATTTGCAATGGTTTGGTGTGTGATGAGGGGAGACCTAGCATGATGGTGTTACAATAGTCCAGCTTTGCGAAAATGATTGATTGTAGAATCGTTCTAAAGTCATGTGTGTGGAAGAGAGGTCGTATTCTTTTCAGCACTTGGAGCTTATAAAAGCAGTCTCTGGTGGTTTTGTTGATGTTGGCTTTCAGGTTTAGGTGATTGTCAATTAGAACTCCTAGGTCTCTTACTTGTGTAGTATTTGGTACGGTAGGATGGGTGAGTGTGAGGGAGCTGTTTTCTGGTGTGATGAGTAGAAGTTCCGTTTTTGATGAATTTAGTATCAGGTTGAGACTTGTGAGAAGCTGTTTGATATTTTGGAGGCAGGTTTCCCAGTGAGACAGAGTTTTTGCGAGTGACTCTTCGATGGGGATCAAGACCTGGATATCGTCTGCATAGAGGAAGTGTTTGAGATTGAGGTCGGTGAGAAGTTTACATAAGGGTAACAGATAAATGTTGAACAAGGTAGGAGACAGGGATGAGCCCTGAGGGACTCCTACTGACGCGGGGTGAAGAGAGGATTCTTTATTATGAATCTTAACCTTATATCCTCTGTTGCTGAGGAAGGTTCTGAACCATGATAGGGCAGTGCCTGAGATACCTATGGCTGTTAGTTGGTTGATGAGAAGGGAGTGATTAACCGTATCAAATGCAGACGAAAGGTCGAGTAGTATCAGAAGGAAGGCTTGTCCTTTGTCTAAGCCTAGGATGATGTGGTCAGTCATAGAGATGAGGAGGGCTTCTGTGCTTAAAGTTTTACGGAATCCGTATTGTGATGGGAATAGAAGGTTATTATCTTCAATGTAGTTTGAGAGTCATGAGTTTACCAATTTTTCCATTATCTTGGCTATGAATGGGAGGTTGGCTATCGGTCTAAAGTTGTTAGAATCGTTTGGGTCGAGATTTGGTTTTTTGAGCAGGGGTTTGAGTGAGGCAAGTTTGAGGTTGTCAGGGTAGAATCCTTGTGTAAGGGAGCAATTTATGATATCTGCCAAGGTTTTGGAGATAGATTCTGGAATTGATAGTAGTAGTTTGGCTGGGATGTGATCTGAAGGGTGAGAGGAAGGTTTCATTTTCCTAAGAATTCCTTGGATCTCAATGGATGAAGTTGTGTCAAGTTCTTCTAACTGAGTGTAGTTGATTGAGGGTTGAGGAGTGGTTAGTGGAACAGTGGGGTTCGTGGGGAGCTGTGATAGAAGAGTATTGATTTTGTTGCTGAAGAATAGAGCTAATTCTTCCGCTTTCGATTGAGCTTGGTCATGAGCAATCTCTGGTTGGTTTAATTGTGTGAGGTTGGCTACATAGCTGAAGAGGGCTTTGGCATCGAATACAAGGTTGTGTATCTTCGAGGCGTAGTAGTCCCTCTTGGATCTTAAGGTGCTTGATTTGTATTGCTGCAGAGATGATTTGTAGATTGAAAGGGTGTTGGTTCCTGGGTTTTTGCGCCATTTAGCCTCATTTTGTCTTACTTCTTGTCTAAAACCTCCAGCTTGCCTTTTTTCTTTATTTTATGTATCAGTTCTTATAATCCACAGTTTCCATTAGATCAGTGGTTCTCATACCTGTTCGGGAGGACCCCTAGCCAGTCAGGTTTTCAGGATATCCAAAATGAATATGTATGAGAAATTTGCATATCATGGAGACTCAATATATGCAAATTTATTGTGCATAATTATTGCTTATATCTGAAAACCCAATATCCCGAGGGTTCCCTAGGCCAAGTTTGGGAACCTCTGCATTAGATAATATTCAATATAAATTGTAACTAGCAGTGGCTTTTTAACATTCAGTTCACATTTTTTATGGTGGCTTTTTTTTTTTTTTTTTTACTAAAATTCCCATTTCTACTCACTTGTTTCTACTCACAGAGCAAAAATACCATACAGTCCCCTCCAGCACTATTCTCTCTGAGGCTGATGTCCACACATGGTGAAACCTGCTGACTTGGACACAGAAAACAATCCTGAGCTTGGCATCCCCTTTCTTGTGGTAAACAAGTTTTTAAAAATTTTTTGAGCTAAAGTCAGGGCTGGCCTTAGGCCTGGTGAGGGGAATGGTCCCCTGTACAGTTGTGTAATGGTTGTAAGTGGTTTCTCTCCCCTCCCCAAACCATTTAAGGATCAGGAAGCAGGGGAGGTCCTCCAGAACACCACAGCAGCATGCCTACCCCCAGCAGCACCTCATGTGGCTGCATTGTTCACACAGACTTAAAAGTGGCTCTGGCAAAAGCCGAGCAGATGTGGGGCTGGGTGTTTATAGAGTTGACAGAGAAAAGCAGAAGAGTGCCTTTTTTTTTTTAGAAGCTGTATTAGTTCAGGGTCATGTTTTAAGATCTGATTTAGTAGAAGACACCAACACGTGATAGATGTACCTTAGCTGGTGGTTTGGTACTGTCCATATGCAAGTTGATAACAAAATATACCTCTTCACAGGAAACAGCTTTCTAATCCAGTCTATTCCTTTTATTGAGTATGCAAGCAGGAGAAAAATTGAATGTTAAAGGCAAGGTGTGTGGCAGCTATTTGGCCAGGGCCTGTTTGTGCTATCCGAGAAGAGTGTCATGGAAAGGAAAGCAGAAAGGTTGGAATCTGGGCTTGCTTTTCTGGCTGATATCCTTTATGAGCTCATCTGGACTTCAGCTAGAGGAATGGTTGTTTCCATATCAGCTAGGCGCTTGCTGTGGCTGTGTAAGTGGTTGGCGGATTTCTGGTCTGTCTTGTTTAGGGAAGTCACCCTTCAAAGGGAAGCTATTTTTCATGGATGATTTGGAAAAGCTGGTGAAGTATTACAGTGAAGCCAACTAACTTAAGCTTCCTGAAAATAAGCCCATGACATCCTGTAAAGTGCTCCATAGTAGACCAAAGTTTTGAGATGTGCAGTGCTTTTGGCCAGGAAGGTCTACATCTTGCTTTTTTTATTTTCAGAAACAAGTTTGAAGATCATAGTCCTTTCACTCATGCCAGAAGGATGTTCAGGATGGTGTCTGTGGAGGTTCAGGGAGAGGCAAGTCTTTACAATGAAGGTCAAGAATTCCGCTCTTCGTTTCAGAGAATAAGAGGGCATTTGGCCCAACTTTACAAGGAGTGGACTCATATTAAGACAGATTAGTATGTTCTGTCGGTCTTAAGAGATGGTTATGCCTTAGAATTTGCTTGTCCAGTGTTGGATGCGTTCATAGTTTCTCTTGCCATTCGGAAAGAAACTCTTCTTCAGTTGGCGACAGTCATTTCCCAGTACGTACCAGGATCAGTCCAGACAGCTGGGTTATGCCTCCCCTCCAGCAGATGGAGTCAGAGAGAAAACTGAAAGCACCCCCTAGATATACTGCGATCCTTCAGTATATTCTCTGACTCCAGCAGATTGAGAGGCATAACCTGCGGTCCTGGTCCGGTCGGTTTTTCTCGGTACTGGGAAATTAAAAAAAAAAAAAAAAGTGAGGTAGGACAGGGGACAAGATCAGTTGATGCTTCCTTTCTCTCCTCTGTCTGCCTGTCGGTCTGCGTGAGTGTCTGTGTGAGTGTCTTGCGCTGCGCAGCTAGAGATCAGTGTGAGGCAGGCTCGGAGGGTAGTACCCTCCTGATATTCCCGGGTTAGAGTGTCCGCAGGCTGGGGGAGAGCTTACCGGTGGGCCGGTCACCCTCCCCCCCCCCCCCAATTCCAGGTTTTTAGTCCTGAAGGGGGTTTAAAAAAAAAAAAAGTTTAAAGTTTTATTTCCAGAGCCACTTAAGTCCTGTTGGGGACAGGCAGTGCGCTCATTTTATATTGACCCCAGCCTGCCAGTGCCTGTTCGGACCCCGGAGGGGGTGGCTAGCTCACCCGGCGCGCGCTTGCTGTGGGGATCTCCTCACTGGGTTTTTGGCGCCATTTTTTCCTTGCTGCTCCGCTCGCGGTGCTGATGCCGCGATCTGTCTGCCTGACCTATGGAGAGGCGGGGGCGCGACTTTCCCGCGGGGGTCTCTGCCCCCCGATGTATTCCCGGGGGCGAGAGACCCTCGGGGGGGGCCGAGCGCTGCCCGCAGCGGATCTCCTCTCCCCTCTGCGGCGCGGCACAGCAGCGTCTCCGGCAGCCGTTCTCCGGCCCCTCCTCCACCGGGGAGGAGTGCGGCGGCCATCTTGAACACGCGGCAGACTGTAGAGTATGGAGGCAAAGAAGACACTTGAGGCAGCTTTCATCGCAGGCAGGAAGAGAAGGGGTGAGCCCTCACGAGGCTCTTCCTTTTATTGTACATTCATACAAAGGCAGATGATGTGTCATTACATGATTGGCTACTTTCCCATAGCAACAGACGAGTCCCTACACTATTGGCTTTGGCTCAGGGGGTGTGCACGGATCATCTCATTGGCTGCTGAAATCTAGACCTCCTGACTTTGTCCTGCCTCTGACTAGGGAACACCCAGCCCTACTTTCAGGCTAACAGGATTAATTATAAGCCAGAGAAATACATGAAGTCAGGTATCCTTTCCTAGGCAGAGAGGCTTAAGCACAAGTGATGCTTTTATTCACGCAAATGTCAGGGAGAAGGGAAGTTAGTGTTTAACCCTGATGAAATGGCTTGCTGGCAAGCGCATATTTCCCACATCTCACCCTTTCTGTTTTTGTTTAGGAAGCTCAATAAAGCTTTAGACCCTTACTGAAATCTGTTATGTCTTGGTATGGGCTGGAAATAGGGGAAGGGGGATTATGGAGAGAAGAAAGCTGATTCGGCGTGGTGTGCCAGCTGCCGATGAGCTCCTGAATCTCCATATCACCCAGAGCTGGTGCAGGTGGTGTGCCAACGCTGCAGGGCTCATGATTCCCTATTAGGCATCTTACAAGACATCTTTATATCCGGGCTGAGAGCAAGGTTTCAATATGGATATGAGGGTTGGGTATGCACTGAATACAGCATCACAGGCAAATAATTAAGATAATTACAGTAATTATAATAGAAATCACCCTTTTGAGACCAGAAATATCAGGGAGTCAGGACCATAGCCAGTCCCATGGAGAAGTTGGTATTCTGTCTGAAAGTGGTGCATCAGCAACCATGGTTTCTATCTGCTCTATGGTATGTGTGAGGTTTGCTTTATAAACTGATATGTACACACAGCAATGAGATCCAATTAATGCACAAACACCACCCTTTAAGGCTAAAATGGTTTCTAAGGTATAGCTGTTCTGTAATGCTACTTCTCTAATCTGAGAAACTTCTGTTGTGAGTAGTTTTAATGCATGGACTGTCTGATTAAATATGGCAGTCGTCCAGTTAGCTAGGATATGTAAGTCTCTGTAATTCATATCATTTAGGTTATATAACTACAAAGGGTAAATCCTTCATCCCCTCTATACTTTCTGTACCTGCTTGGGTCTCCCACTGCACATCCTGAAATCTGCCAATTGCATACATATATGTGGTATAATTATGTAAGTGTTCAGTGATTAATACAAAGGTTCGGTTACAATATGGATATTTCCCACCTGAATTCCCTTTCCATCCCCTGTATCATAGTCCCAATAAAGAGCGGCAGTCTCTTGAATACGGCTACCAATGTGTAGTATGGTATTATTAACTGGAGAGTTAATGAAAACACCTCTCTGTAAAGGATAATTAGTCCATACTGTAAGGTTAAATGGTACAGCATGCATCAGTAGTTCTCCGCAGGCTTGGGTTGGCATGTGTGTGCAGATCCAACAGTCTGTTCGATTCAACAGGTGTGAAAAGTTCTGTGCAGAGGATGTACATGTTGTTCTGTCAGAGTCCTTGTTCTGAAATCGCCATAGCTGGAGAAATAAGGCAAAGGATGAGGGTACAGAACACAATTGTTAATGAGTTGGCATTCAGGCAAGAAAAAGCGGCTAATAAGTTCTCTGGAGTTTTCTCAAGGCCTTGCTGTTCTAAGAGTTGTGCAGATTGGTTGGATAGGGCCTTGATCTGTCCCCAGATCATGTGGCGCTGCTTTTTGCAAGGAGTCCGGTCTCTGTCCTTCTGAGGGCTGTGGAGGCTCAGGGAGAAGTTGGGGATCGGGTCCTGTAGACCTGGACACCTTTCCATCTTTCCACGGCTTGATACCTGTGGAAGCAAGCAGAGAAACATATCCTCGTTCCCCATTTTAAGGGAACGGGACCGTACCAGACATTAAATATTCTATACAAAACTGATGGCTGTGGGTGACTAACCCTAGTCCCATAATGATTACTCATGGCTGTGTTCTTATGTGAACCTGATATGTTTAGATGATTTAAAGTAAACAATACTTTGTTCAGGGGGAAAATCCAGGGGCAATCCCTCCTTTTTCTTTTTGTTTGGTCCAGAGCTCTTAAGGGTATGATTGGCTCTCTCCACAATGGCTTGCCCTGTGGTGTAGGGGATGCCAAATAAGTATTTAATGTTCAATTATTGACGAAATTCATGCAAAGGAATGGCTGCAGTAAATAGAGCCATTATCAGTTTTCCGAACAGAGGGTAACCCCATTATCAAGAAAGTTTTTATGCAGTGATCAATTTTCATTCAGTAAAATAGCAATAAGTGTAAATTAATCATTTAAAGGAAAAGTCATTTGCAGTAAGCAGAATCAAATGACAAGTATATTAGACATTACATTAAACCTATGTTACACAAGACTGACACATATTCATATTCATTCATCAAATATTCATTCATAGTCTTCTTGGCATCAAGACAGACAACAGATAACACATAATTTAAGCTAAAAATCTTATCAAAAAGTTATCAAAAACAAAATTAGATCAAGGATCAAAAGTCAAAAGGTGTTAGAAAAATGTTAAAATAAACTGCAAAGTGTTCACCTTCACATCTCTCATGGCGGGAAGGCTGTAAATCTGGAAAATATTAAAAACTGGCATACAGCAAAAATTTATTAAGGTAAGGATAAAAGTGAGCTTCTTACTTTTTTAACCTTGAAGAAATCAATTCTATTATTCAATTTAATAAAATCAATTTGGATTTGCAAGAAAAGGCTTGGGAGGGATTGCTTTAGATGTAGCAACCTCTATCAGTAAAAATTTTAAGGTTCAGAATTCTGTATAAATTTTGTGAAAAAGAAAATAAAACTGAAGTTTCTTTAATACAGAAGGTCTGTAGGCCTGAAAAATAAAAACTATTATACAACAGAATTATTAAAACAATAATATAATATAACTGGTAGAATAACATAGCGCCTCCTAGTGGAGACCCCATCATTACTTTATAGATTGCAACTATTGTTCCAGGTTGCAATCAATAATACTCTGAGCTTAAATTCAATGTGGAGTATCAGAATAGAATTTCTTCATATAATTATTAGAATAGGAAATTAAACACGCTGTTTGCTCTGTCTGCTGCACGCTAAAGTGACTGTAACTACTATTAATCTGTCTGAGTTATAACATATATAAACTAGAGAGAGAAACTGCAGTACTAAGTCCAGTTTTTGTTTTTTTTTTTCAAAAGTTCTCCCTCCCTCCCCCATGAGTGGCAAGCAAGAGTTACAGTAAAGGGGGGGGGGGGAGCAGTGTTTCTCAAAAGAAAAGAACTGCACCCAAGGAATTAATCCTTCAGTCAATAGGAACTGAAAGATAGCTTTGTTTAACAATAGATAACATCAACCACAGACAATGGCTGGCAAGTACTTGCTGATTCCTTGCAGACAGATACTATTTTTCTCCTGTAGAGAAAATTACAATAAAAATCTGTGCGCTGGCAATTCAAGCTATAAACTTAAATCTCAGAGAAATGGAGTCATTTTAAATGTGAGCCAAATTAATTTTGTAAGAAGTGAATATCTCACATGAAATCCACACAGCAATTGTTCAAATTTCAGTGCAGTTTTAACATAAGGCTATGCATACACTTTGTGGGGGAAAATACTCTCAAAGTATGCAGATTTTTTGTAACTGAATATCAAAGACTAATAGAAACCATTTTTTCCAAGTTTGCTGTGCCTGCTCCAGCACTAGATGTAGTCTGGTTTGTAACAGGTCATTGTACTGTCTCATTAAATCATTTTTTTCATAGTGATTTTTTCTTTGCTTGTAACGCAGGAGTCTAATTAAATCCTTTTTTTCATATTGATATTTTCTTTGCTTGTAACACAGGAGTGTAGCTGCTTGGCCCAAGGTCTTACACGCTGATTTCTTTGAAGACCTGGGGGCATAGTCACTGCTCATGGCACTCAACTCTATTGCTGCCACACCTAGTTCTTTGTTTCTTTCTGTAATGGGAAAGGCTTGAATCCCTTTCAATAATTCCTCTTTTGTGAGATTTCCATGTTCTAGGTGAAATCCCATGCTGACCGCGGCACATAAATTGTTACCGGGAGCAGTGGTTTGAGATGGTAATTTACCTGGACAAATTGATGATGCAGAATCAATGACTGTCTCAGGCAATGGCAAATGGGGGTACAGGGAGTGGTTGGTGGGGGAAGGGGGTTGCAGGCAAGATGGAGGAAGGCTAGTTTTTCTGACCTCAGTGTTTTCAGTTTCCTGGGGCCTTTTCTCTGAGGTGGACGCAGAGGAAGCCACAGGAGCCATGTGAGTGTGTGTCCCCAGATGTTCTATTTCATTTTCTGTCCCCCTTTGTTCATGGTTCTTTTCTGTGATGGGGAAGGCTTGAAGTCCTTCCAACAATTCTTTTTCTGTAAGGTTTTCTTTCTGCTGAAGTTCAATGCTAATCATCCCACCCAGGCCAGGTTGTGGCTCAATTGTGCTCAAGCGTTGCTTTTCTGAAGAGGTGTGAATGGGCTTGGGTGTGGGTATGGAGAGCTGATACAAAGAATTTGCTGTCTCTGAGGGAGACTGAGCATAAGATGGGGGAAGGGTATTCTGATTGAGTCTGCCTGCTTCTAAAAGCACATGGTTTGAAACTGCTGTCTTTAAACTTTTTTTTTCTATGTGTTCGATGGCCTCTGTACATTTTTGCCAGATTAATCTTTGCTTTATGGGAGCTCTGGGAGCCATATGAAGACAATTGCCGATTGAAATCCATTCCTGGGTATTTAGAGTTCCCGCCTCCATTGAATACCAAGGGCAACGGCAAGCTATTTCACTTATTAATTTTTCTAAGTCCCCCAGGCTGACTTGCGCTATTTTTCTTCTGGTGATGAAATAATGATTATTGATGATTTGCTGCAGCTCCCTGGCATGTAGCCTCTGCTGTACAGTCAAATCATTGCCCATGCTCACGAGTGTGGGGAACAAACTTGCTGAGAAATACTTTAAAAATTACTAAGAAGTACTTTTTAAAAAATATTTACGATTGCAAATCTGTTGAACGGTACGTACCTTAAGCTATGACCAGCCGAAATGAGCATGGAGTATCACGGTCGGGCTCACCAGATGTTGAATATGGAGGCATAGAACACACTTGAGGCAGCTTTCATCGCAGGCAGGAAGAGAAGGGGTGAGCCCTCACGAGGCTCTTCCTTTTATTGTACATTCATACAAAGGCAGATGATGTGTCATTACATGATTGGCTACTTTCCCATAGCAACAGACGAGTCCCTACACTATTGGCTTTGGCTCAGGGGGTGTGCACGGATCATCTCATTGGCTGCTGAAATCTATACCTCCTGACTTTGTCCTGCCTCTGACTAGGGAACACCCAGCCCTACTTTCAGGCTAACAGGATTAATTATAAGCCAGAGAAATACATGAAGTCAGGTATCCTTTCCTAGGCAGAGAGGCTTAAGCACAAGTGATGTTTTTATTCAGGCAAATGTCAGGGAGAAGGGAAGTTAGTGTTTAACCCTGATGAAATGGCTTGCTGGCAAGCGCATATTTCCCACAGCAGACTGCATTTTCAGCATCGGAGGAGAAAATCTCCCCTCCTCCCTCTCCTGAGGCACAGAGCCCGCGCTCCCAGCCCGATTTGGGGTCTCCTCACGGCCCCCCCTCATCGGATGGCCCGAAGAAACATTTAAAGCGGTCAGTGCCATTTTCTTCGGACTTTGTGCTTTTAATGCACAAAGCCTTTTTGCAGGCAGAATCCGGCTGGGAGGCGGAGGCTCCCGCTCCCCCGAAGGTCCCCAAGACCACTTCCTTGCCCCGGGGGAGCCCACCGGGCGTGGGGTCCTCTGGGGTCAAGGGTCCCCGCCCGCGGGGGGGGGGGGGTGGAGCTGAGGACCTGGGAGACACAGGAGCCGCTCCGGAATCCCCGGGGGCTCCGGACTTGCTGACGACAGACGATCAGGGGGCCGTAGAGGGGGATGACCCCCAGGTACTACGCTTGTTTGGAAAAGAGGAATTAAGCTCCCTTATTCTCCACGTGTTGCAGGAGCTAGAGTTAACGACTCCGCCTCAGGAGGCGGACACGTCTACGGGGGATATCGCAATGGCAGGGATTAGAGCCCCCCCCCGCAGACCTTTCCCTTTCACCACAAGGTCTTGCAGATCATCTCGAAGGAATGGGAGCTACCAGAGGCTTCTCTATGAGTGAATCGAGCCATGGAAAAGCTATATCCCTTACCTAAGGATTCATTGGAGCTTTTGAAGACACCCGAGGTAGACTCTGCTGTCACGGCCATGGTCAAGCATACAACTATTCCCGTGACGGGGGGTATTGCATTGAAAGATCTCCAGGATCGCAAGCTGGAGGTCCTACTGAAGCGCATCTTTGACGTGGCGGCACTGGGTGTCCGGGCGGCGGCATGCAGCAGCCTCGTGCAGAGGGCCAACCTGCGCTGGGTCCAACAGCTGCTGACCACGCAGAAGCTTCCTCCGGGCGAAGCTGAGCAGGCCAATTGTGTGGAGGCTGCGGTCGCGTATACGGCGGATGCCTTATATGATTTGCTGCGCACCTCGGCTCGTTTTATGTCTTCGGCGGTCTCAGCTAGGAGATTGTTGTGGCTCCGTCGTTGGTCGGCGGATGCCACCTCCAAGGCGAGGTTGGGTTCCTTCCCCTTTAAGGGCAAGTTGCTGTTTGGCGAGGAACTAGATCAGCTCATTAAGGACCTGGGAGACAACAAAGTTTACAAATTGCCGGAGGATAGGCCCCGGCAACCTCGGTCGTTTGGAAATGCCAGAGCTCGCTTCCGGGGGCAAAGGCGTTTCCGTGGGGGAAGAGGTGGTTCCTTTCCCCAGCGGCAGCAGGCAATGAGAACCCAGTCTTGGTCTCCTTCCTTTCGCGGCAGGAGGCCTCAACGTGGGGGCTCGTCCCAAGGTTTTGCTGCCATCAAGCCCGCACAATGAAGGTGCGCAGGCCCACTCCTCCGTTCCCGTTATTGGAGGGCGGCTGTCCCTGTTCTGGGAGGAGTGGGTCAAAATTACTTCGGATCAATGGGTCCTCGACGTGGTACGGTACGGCTACGAGTTGATTTTGTACGTCCCCCCCGGGATCTCTTTATGATATCGCCGTGCGGCTCGGTGGAAAAACAAATGGCTATAGCCCAAACGGTCGATCATCTACAGGCTCTGGGGGCAGTGATTCCGGTTCCGCAGGGCCAGCTCCGGACGGGTCGGTATTCCATATACTTCCTGGTTCCCAAAAAGGAGGGCACCTTCCGGCCCATTCTGGATCTCAAAGGAGTAAACAAGGCGTTGCGTGTGCCTCGCTTCCGGATGGAGACTCTCCGGTCTGTTATTGCGGCCGTCCACAAGGGAGAATTCTTGGCTTCTTTGGACCTGACAGAGGCATATCTACACATCGGAATCCGAGAACGACATCAAAGATACTTGAGGTTCATGGTGATGGGGTCCCACTACCAGTTTTGCGCCCTCCCCTTCGGGTTGGCCACCGCGCCGAGGGTGTTCACCAAAGTTCTCGTGGTGGTAGCGGCTTCCCTCCGGCGACAAGGAGTCCTTGTGCATCCCTATCTCGACGATTGGCTCATCCGAGCAAAGTCGCATGCGGCCTGCACCCGGGCGGTTTCCTTAGTGGTGCGCCAGCTCCAGGCGTTGGGTTGGGTAGTCAACTTCGTGAAGAGCAGACTCAAGCCGACCCAACAGCTGGAGTTCCTGGGGGCTCGGTTCGATACATTGGTAGGCAAGGTGTTTCTTCCGAAGCCACGCATGCTCAATCTCATGGCTCAGGTGCGTCGCCTGTTGGACCTCGCGACTCCCACGGTCTGGGATTATTTACAAGTCATTGGTCATATGGTGTCTACTATGGAAATGGTACAATGGGCTTTTGCGCATATGCGACCGTTACAAAGAGCACTTCTATCTCGGTGGGATCCCAGGTCGGAGGATTACGGGATAGAATTGCCTTTGCTGGAGCCGGCCCGCTCCAGTCTCTACTGGTGGCTGACTCCCGACAATCTCCTACAGGGGGTGGACCTCGAACCCCCGTCTTGGTTGGTGGTGACAACGGATGCCAGCCTTTTGGGCTGGGGGGCGGTCTGCCAGTCCCGTGCAGTCCAGGGTACCTGGTCAGCGCTCCAAGCGACGTGGTCCATCAACCGGTTGGAGACCAGAGCGGTTCGTCTGGCCTTGTGCAGCCTCCTTCCGATGGTGTGCGGACGAGCGGTGAGAGTCCTGTCGGACAATGCGACCACAGTGACGTACATAAATCGACAAGGAGGCACAAGAAGTCCAGCGGTAGCAACAGAGGCGGCGCTGTTGATGGCCTGGGCGGAATGGCACATAGAACGTCTCGCGGCCACCCACATTGCCGGCGTGGACAACGTTCAGGCGGATTACCTCAGTCGGCAGCACCTGGATCCAGGAGAGTGGGAGCTCTCGGCGGAGGCGATGGTTCTCATCACTCGACGTTGGGGGACTCCGCGATTGGATCTCATGGCGACCCGCCAAAACGCAAAGGCGGTGCGTTTCTTCAGTCGAAGAAGGGAGCACGCATTGGAAGGGGTGGACGCGCTGGTACTTCCTTGGCCGCGCCACATCCTTCTTTATGTGTTTCCTCTGTGGCCTCTAGTAGGGAAGGTGCTCAGACGCATAGAGTCCGATCGCGGTCCAGTGATTCTCGTGGCTCCGGAATGGCCGTGTCGCCCGTGGTTTGCGGATCTCGTCAACCTAGCAGTGGACGGTCCACTGCGTCTCGGTCATCTTCCCAATCTCCTTCGTCAGGGTCCAGTATTTTTCGATCTGGCGGATCATTTTTGTCTGGCGGCTTGGCTTATGAGAGGCAGCAACTGAGGAAGAGAGGTTATTCGGAGGCGGTGGTGTCTACTCTCCTTCGGGCGCGTCGGTCTTCCACTACGCTTGCCTATGCAAGGGTATGGAAGGTTTTCCATGATTGGTGTGACATGGTGGGTACCTCGGCTAGGTGTTCATCAGTGGCGGATATCTTTATGTTCTTGCAGGATGGCCTGAAGAAGGGTCTGGCCTATAATTCGCTTCGTGTTCAGGTGGCGGCCTTGGGCTGCTTGAGGGGTAAGGTCGAAGGGTCTTCCCTCGCGAGTCATCCAGATGTGGCTCGTTTTTTGCGAGGGGTTAGAAACTTGCGTCCTCCCGTCAGGCTTCCCTGTCCGTCTTGGAACTTGAATTTGGTACTCCGTGGCTTGTGTGCGGCCCCGTTTGAACCTCTCAAGGCGGCTTCCTTGAAGGATCTGACCCTCAAGGCGGTTTTCTTTGTGGCCATTTCCTCGGCTCGTCGAGTGTCGGAGCTTCAGGCTCTCTCTTGCAGGGAACCGTTTCTGCGCATCTCCGCGTCCGGAGTTTCTCTTCGAACGGTTCCGTCCTTCTTGCCTAAGGTGGTCTCCGCGTTTCATGTCAACCAAACAGTGGAATTGCCTTCCTTTTCGGAGGAGGATCTCCAGTCTTCGCAAGGTAGGGATTTGAGGCGTCTCGACGTCCGTCGGATTCTTTTACGCTATTTGGAGGTTACCAATGATTTTCGACGGTCAGATCACCTATTCATATTGTGGAATGGACCCAGGAAGGGTCTTCAGGCTTCCAAGGCTACTATTGCGTGTTGGTTAAAGGGTGCTATTGCATCCACGTATGTGGCCTGCGGTAAGCCTGTTCCTGCTGGACTTAAAGCTCATTCTCTGCGCTCTCAGGCGACTTCGTGGGCAGAGAATCACTTGGTTTCCTGCCAAGAGATTTGTCGGGCGGCCACGTGGAAATCCTGGCATACTTTCTCCAGGCATTATCGCCTGGATGTCCGTGGTCCTCCTGCAGAGTCCTTTGGGAGCAGTGTGATTCAAGCGGGACTCTCAGGGTCCCACCCCAGTTAAGGTGGCTCGGGTACATCCCAGCTGTCTGGACTGATCCTGGTACGTACTGGGAAAGGAAAATTAGGTTCTTACCTTTGCTAATTTTCGTTCCAGTAGTACCATGGATCAGTCCAGACGCCCGCCCACAGTGTTCTGGGAGTCCGCTCGTATTCTCTAATTTTTCCATTTCAGTGGTCTTGCGACTGTTCCCACAAGTTTCAGGTTCCGTTTATAGTTATACCAGTGTATCGTATGTTACTGTACACTCTTGGTGTCCTATTTGTTGTGTCTGGTTTTATCTGTTCTCAAGGATGTTTCTACTTGATCTGGTCACTTGTTTAAAAAAAAAAAAAAAGGGATTCTTGGGGGCAGTGTTGAAAGTGCTTAATTCATTACTTCTGCTTTGATATCACATATACTGAAGGATCGCAGGTGGCACACCAGTATATCTAGGGGGTGCTTTCAGTTTTCTCTCTGACTCCATCTGCTGGAGGGGAGGCATAACCCAGCTGTCTGGACTGATCCATGGTACCACTGGAACGAAAATTAGCAAAGGTAAGAACCTAATTTTCCTTTCGGTGCCAAGGGAAGTCTGGGATCGGGGTGTTGCATTTAGTTCATGGTTCCAAAGAAAGAACGCACATTCTAGCTTATCCTGGATTTGAAGAAGGTGAACGTGGCCTTGAAAATACCTCTTTTGTATGGAGACTTTCTGATTGATGATTGTGGCGGGTTCGCAAGGGAGAGTTTCTTACGTCCCTAGATCTATCAGAAGCATATCTTCACATTCCAATCTGAGAAAACATTTTCAATTTCAGGCACTTCCTTTCAGACTTGCAATGGCCCCTAGAACCTTTTCCAAGGTGATAGTGATGGTAGTAATGGTACTCCAGAAAGAAGGGGTGCAAATTCGGGTGCAGTCTGAAGATGAGTAACTTGGTTACCTCCAGAGTTATCCAGTTTTGCAGGATTGAAGTTGGGTAATCAATTTTCCCAAAAGCAAGCTCCAGCCCTCTCAGATCCTAAAATATCTAGAGGCTCATTTTGACACGGAGGGTAAAGCATCTCTTTATTATGGAAAGAATGGAAAACTTCAGTGTTAAACACATAATTTCTTCAGTTGCCCAGAGTGTGGGATTATTTTCAGATTCTGGGCATGATGGTGTCAACTCTGGATTTGGTCCTATGGACAGCAGCATATCTGGGCCCATTGCAGGTGGTTCTCCTTTTTCGGTGGAATCCTTAGTCTCAGGACTACAAAGTCTGGTTACCCCTCTTTTTGGAGGCTAAGCACAGTCTGTCACTGTGGCTCTCGAGAGGCCAGATTGGACGGTGCTGACTATGGATTTGAGTCCCCACTGGTTGGGGAGCCCATTGTCAGGAATGGACAGTGCAGGGTCTCTAGACTGTTGGGGAAAAGTCATGGTCCATCAATCATCTAGAGACAAGAATGATCAGGAGAGCCTTGCTGGAATTTCTGTTACTAGTGCAGGGGAAAGCAATGAGTGTTTTTGGACAATGCAACAGTAGTGGCATACATAAACCAACTAGGGGTGACCAAGAATGTGGCAGTTTCTGTGGAGGTGAAGCTTTTTTTCCTGTGGGTGGCGGTCACCTCTTAGCAATTTCAGCGGCGCACATTGCTGGAGTAAATAATGTTCAGGTGGATTTTTTAAGCAAGCACATCTTGGATCACGGAGAATGGGAGTTGTCAGAAGTAGTATTTGTCTTGATTTGGGCTAAATGGACTTGATGTCAGTGTCTCAGAATGCTGAGTGTCTGAAGTTTTTCAGCAAGAGAAGAGAACCAGGGTTGGTGGGTCTCAATGCTCTAGTTCAGGAGTGTCTTCAGGAGATCCTGCTTTATGTGTTTCCCCCCTTGGCTGTTAGTAGGCTGGGTGATTCAGAGACACCAAGGGGTGGAGGTCCTTGTAGCCCCAGAGTTGCCCAGGAGACTATGGTTTGTGGACCTGGTGTGGCTCAGGGTGCATGGGTCTTGAGGTTTGATCACATGTGGTTACTTCAGGGTCAGGTGCTTTGTGAGTAGCAGGTTCACTTTTGTCTCATGACCTGGCTTTTGAGAGGAGAAGGTTGAACAGTAAGGGTTGGTTGGAAAAGAAGAAGTGATTGCTATGTATTCCAGGTTCAAAGCATTTGACTTCCTTACCTTCCAGATCCTGCCATGGGTTATCTGAAGTCTGATGTAAAGTAGCAGCTTTGATCACATTGCAGACATCAGTTTCAGACATTTTTTCCTCTTTGCAGAAGGGTCTGCAAAGGGGTCTTGTCCTGAATTCTCTTAAAGTACATGCTATATAGGTACAATTTGGGGTAGTCCCTTGGTGTCTCATCCAGATGCAACTCGTTTCCTCTGGGATTAAGCAGCTGCATCCTCTGGTTAGGGGGTTGGTCCCCATTTGGAATCTTAATCTGCTTTTGAAGGCTTTGGTAACAGGTCCATTTGAACCTTGTAAGAGAGCATCGCTGCAAGATCTGACACTGAAGGTGGTGTTTCTTATAGCAATTTGTTTGGTGAGGCGTGTTTCTGAGCTGCAGGTATCCTTTTTTTTAAGGATTAATACAGAGGGAGTTTCCATTCACACAGGTACCCCACTTTCTTTCCAAAACTGGTCTCAGCTTTTCATTTGGAGCAGTTTGTGGAATTGCCGGTTTTCAGAAGGTCTGAATCTGGAAGTTAATTGGCAGAACTCCATGTTCTGGATTTTCGTAAAATGCTGTTACATTATTTGAAAATGACCAATGATTTTAGTTTGTCAGACCATTTGTTTGTGCTCTTTCGTGGGCATAAAAAAAGTCAGATGGCTTCAAAAGCTATAATCACTAGGTGGATTAAGGAAACCATTGCGTCTGTGTTCATTTGCAGAGGATTGGGGGTTCAGGAGGGTCTTAAGACTCATTGCACTAGGGACAGGTGATGTCATGAGCAAAGTGTCATTTTGTATAATCACAAGAGATTTGTAGGGCCTGCAACTTGTCCTCCTTACATTCCAGGCATTTTTGCCTGGTTGTGCAGGCTCGGGATGCCACCTCTTTTGGGGTGAGCGTATTGAGAACAGGACATTACAGGATCTCTCCCAGTTTAGAGGTGACTTGGTACATCCCATGCTTCTGGATGGGTCTGCTAAGGAGAGGGATAAACAAGGTAAAATTAGGTTTTTACCTGCTAATTTTCTTTTCTAGAGTCCGACCAGACCAAAGACCCACCTGTGTATTTTTTTTCAGTCTATGGTTCTGAGTACTCTCTGAGTTTTGGAGCCCTTTTAGTATGGGGTTGTTTTTGTTGTTTACCCCTGCTGATGGGGAGGGGTTGCTTTAGGAAGTTAATACTGAAAGGGTGCAGGTGCTACAGCTCCTTATAAAGCTGTTTCCAGCAAAACTTTTATTCTCTGACTCCATTGGTTGGTAGGGGAGAAAAACCCATGCATCAGGACTGATCTGGTAGGACTCCAGAAAGAAAATTAGGTAAGAAAGCTAATTTTACAATAACCATTGCAGTCATACAGATGCTGTCACACAGATGCCTTTTAGTGGTTTAAGTAAGTTGTTTAAAATGCAATAACTGTATCACAGTGAGTTCTTTTAATCTTTCCTAAATCTTATGGGAATATAACTAGGAAATGATGGAGGTGTGCCCCTGAAGTTATCTGGTACTAGGTTCTTATTAAACAGAATTTGATTTTTAAACCCTAAACATGGGGTGGGGAGGAATTAATTATATTACCCTTCCCAGCACTCATGACATCAAAAGCTTTAAACTAGAAGTTACATCATAGCACTTCCTGCCCCCTCTTCTTCTGATCTTGGGTGGATAAGAATAGCAATGGGCTGCTACTGAACTGCAGGAACAGGAAAGGAATTGTTGTTGCTAAGACTGCCTTGGAGCCTTGCAGTAATGCTGCTTTGAACCCTGATAGTTTGTTGGTGAAAAGTGGCAGAAGGTGTTTCGCCATGAGCTAAGGGACATTCAAAGTGCTGATGATAGAACAGAATCTGGTTAGCTATTTGCATTTTGGAATATCAAACTAAGCAGACAGATTGGTTAAGCAGAGCACCTATGTCCCTGGTGGGGAAAAGGAGAGCTCAAAATGGAGATCTTTGATAGTGCTCAATAGACATCTTAGTCATGATATTGTCCCACAGCACCAAGCTACTAAGGTTCTTCAGTCATTTGAAGAGTAACAGGGCCGTGGCCATGGAATTGCAGGCCCAAGCATTTGAAAAAAAAATCAATTCTCTTTTTCCTCTGAGGACAATGTTTCCTCTCTAATACTGGTCAAATCAAGCTTGATTTCCAGCGTTGCTGGCTTTGAAGATGGAAGAACTTCGTGGTAGTGGAGACATTCCTGAGATCCAAGGGCTATTGCTCATAGAACAATTTTGAGACTGCTTCTACCAACAAAATCTATTCTACTGTCTGGAGACAGTTTATCCTATGGTGGACAGGCAGACCTGTCGGGACCCTCAGCATACCATGCCAGGTTTGGGAATTTTTACTTCAGGGCCCTCAATTAGACCTGAATGTTACTGCACCAATGGTTCATGTAGCTGCTATGTCCAAGGTCAAAGGTTAGAGTGATAATATTTCTTTGTCTTAACACTGCTCTGAAAAATCTTACCATGTCTTGGTATAGTCAGAGGCATAAGGTATTGAGGCAACCTCCTTGAAATAGGATTTTGCTCAGCTAAGAGAGTGAGAGAACTGATGGCTCTCTTTAGTGTCCCTTTTCAGCAGTTTTCTCCAGATACCATGGTGCTAGGAGCTATTCCTATTCAGAGCCGGTGCAAGAGAATATGGTGTCCTAAGTGAACCTTTGGTCATGCACCCCCAGTTTACCTATTGGTGGCAGCACAGTGCTCCCTTCCTTGGTAGTATTGATTCTCCCCTTCACAGCATGCTGGGCTAGGACCCTAGAGAGGGGCTGCCAAGATAGATACAGGTACAGAGGAGATGGGAGGGCACAGAGGAGACAGAGACAAGGGGAGATGGAGATAGACACATGGAGAACATAATAAGGTTGAGATACAGAGAGGGACATGGAGGGAGGGAATGGGTCACAGGGTCTTCTACTCAGTCCAGTTGACAGCTGGTGCTGCCTGGGAAATTGCTCTTTTCCAGCAGATGGACTCAGGACCAATGGGTATAGTGTACTCCTGATAGCAGTTGGAGATGGATCAGATTTCAATCTGACGTCAGTCCTAGTACATATACCCCTGCAGGAAGTGCAGCTCTTCAGTATTTTCCATCTCCATAGCAGTTCGGGACTCTATGCACGCTCGGACAGCGTTAGAGTAATTTACCAAAACAAGAAGAAATCTTACCTCTACAGACGAGCCCCGCTCTCCTGCGGTGACACCCCTTGGGTTCCTCCCCCAGTTGAGAATTCCCGAGGTGATTTCCGCAATCCCTCGGAAGTAAGCCTCTGTCCAGCGGCCATCACTCGGAGTGGACCTAGCCCCCGACATCAGGTGAAGCTGAGAGGCAGCGGGTGCAACTTCGAGCGCAGCTGTGAAGGTATTTCTCTCTCCCCCCTGCAGCCGGAGACCGCCCGGAACGAGACCGGGAAGCGCCGAGACAAGGTAAGGTAGAAATCTATTTAAAAGTCTCCAGTCTCCGAAGCTCGAAGAGTGGTACAGGTCGCCAGCCGGTAGCAGTGCCACCGGGTTGATCAGCCCTAGCAGGGCTAGACCCCGGTCAGATCAGAGGGTCCTCCCACGTGGAGACCTTCCGAGGTGGTCACCATATTGTTTGCGTGGTCGCAGTCACCATCTTGACCTGTTCACCACCCTAACCTGTGTGCACAGAGGCGAGCCATGCGCACAAATATCTTGTGCGCACCACATCACACGCCCAAGTACCATGCGCACAAGCAACGCGCATAGCCACACACATACTGTGCCGGGCGCATAACTTCGGTCTATGCGCAAAACAGTGCACATCTCTGATCGCGTACCAAACCTACGCGCACAACTTCGACGGGACGGAGCACATAACTAAGCCACCTGGGCCCTTTATTTTACGCGCACAAGTCATGGCACCACCGGAGAAGAAGCTCAGGGCCTTTGCCCAGCATGCCACATCAGAGCTGCGCAGCATGAGTAGGCCACAGCCCTGTGTATACAGTGTGAGGAGGCCCTGGGGGATCCAGCCCAAGGTCCTCCCCAGCCAGTGCCGGGTTCCAGCTTCTCGGACAGTACGCCGGACCTAGTCTCCCCCAGTGGGAGCCTCCCTCAAACGGGGCTCCCCAGGGACACAGCGTCTCTTAATTTAGACCCAGCATCTATCTCCTGGGTGGAATTTTTCAAAGGCCTGCATACCTTTGTCCACATGCAGCCGGGGCCTCCAATAATACGGCCACAGCCTCCGCCAGAGGACCTCAACATCCCGGGACCCTCTATGCCCAGAGAAGTGCTTCCACTGCCCAGAAGCTCCACCTTTGGGGACATGGACAACTCTGATGAGGATTCAGAACCCCTAGAGGAAGGGGAACTTGCCCCAGGGACCGAACCCCACAGAACCATGAGGCGCTTCTTCACCAAGGACGAGCTTCCAGACCTGGTCACACACAGCCTGAAAGAGCTTGCTGCCCCGGGCACAAGTGACTCGGGGGAACCTAAGACGAATCCCCTCTTAGAGGGACTCCGTCAGACCTCCCATCATTTCCCACTGTTACAAGCCGTCCAGCAGCTAATTGACCTGGAATGGGAAGCCCCAGAGACCACATTCAAAGGGGGGCGGGGCGTGCCCTGGCAGCCATGTACCCTCTGGATCCCACTGCCAAAGATCTCCTGGCATGTCCAAAAGTGGATGCCATGGTCTGTACGGTCTTGAAGCGCACGGGAGGAGCAGCACTCAAGGATGCTCAAGACAGACGTCTGGAATCCATCCTCAAACAGTCTTTTGATGTCTCTGCTATGTCTCTACAGATCGCGGCCTGCTGTGCCATGGTGACACGCGCCTGCTTATCACAGACCAGGAACAACACTCCCGGAGAAGCCCTGGAACCAGCAGTATCATTCCTCAAGGATGCTGCTTCTGATTTGGTGCACACTGCAGCTAGAGGCGTGTCTTCCGCCATGGCGGCCAGAAGACAACTCTGGCTCTGAAGCTGGTCGGCCAACGCATCGTCCAAAACGAGACCCCCAAGGATGCCCTTCAAGGGAACCCTCCTGTTCGGAAGCGAACTAGAGAAGCTAGCCAACAAATGGGGCGAATTCCCAATGCCGCAGCTACCGGAGGACAGGAATAAAAGAAAAACCAGCGACCCTTCCCCCGAACTTCTAGAGGCAGAGGATCACAGCGCTTCAACCCATACAGAATCACATATCAAGTGGCTCGCCCCGCAGGCAGGAGCCAGTCCTTTCGGAATAAGCACAACAAAAGGGGAACCGGCTCGGGCCCAGGTCCCAGCCACACCCCATACTGAAAATCAGCCGACCCGTTCAAAGGAAGAAGCCATAGGGGGCAGACTTGCCCTATTCTACCAAAGATGGGTCGAGATAACTTCGGACAAGTGGGTCCTAGCCATCATTCGAGAGGGATATTACCTGGATTTCCACCACCTCCCTCCAGACAAATTTGTGGAATCCCCCTGCCACGACCCTCCCAAGAGGATGGCAGTAGAAGCTACACTGACCAAATTACTAGCCTTAGAGCAGTGATGGCCAACCTTTTGAGCTCAGTGTGTCAAAATTCATAAAAAAAACCGAGCATAACTCGGGTGGTGTGTCACTTCTAGAAAAATCCATAATTGTGATATTTGTAGCTAATTAATAACAGTTATAATTTTAATATGTACTGTATTTATTAATAAAGCAAAAACAAATAATTCTTTACCTTATCTGCTTAGTGACTTTTTTGTTGCTGAATTTCATCGGCTAAATCTTCAATTAAAACACTCTCTCCCCCTCCACCCAAACTCTTACTCCCCTGGATTTTCTCATACATACTCATGCTCTCACACTCACTGGCTCCCTCACATACACACACACCCAGGCAGGCTCCCATTCATTTTCACACCACTCCCGCTCCATCCTCCAGGCAGGCACCAATTCATTCTCACACACAGACCCCCAGGCAGGCACCCATGCATTCACACACATACACCCCCAGGCAGAGTCCCATTCATACACATGCACACACTGAAGGCAGACCCCCCTCTCTTTTGCCAGCAACCTCAGAATCTCTCTCATTCCTCTGCTGCCACTGTCACTGCTGCCACATGACTACTGGGGATGTTGCTATTCTTGCACATTCCCAAAGATTACATGTGCCAATCACTAAAAAGAATTTTTTTTTTTTACCTTTGCTGTCTGATCTTTGTTTTCTATTTGGTTGGTCACAGGCTTTTTTTTTTTCCACCTTCCCTTTCTTTTTTTTTTTTTTGCCAATTCCTTTTATATTGTCTTTTTTTCTGTTTCTTTTCTCTCCATCTTCTTCCCTCAAACACACAGTCAGGTTCTCATTCTCACATGCATTTCTCTCTCTCACACACAGGCTCTCACTGTCACATGCTGTCTCTCATACAATCATTCATACACACAGGCTCTCACTGACACATGTTCTCTCTCATACAATCATTCATACACACAGGCTCTCACTGGCACATGCTCTCTCTCATACAATCATTCATACACACAGGCTCTCAATGCACATGCTCTCTCTCACACAATCATTTATACACACAGGCTCTCACTGGCACATGCTCTCTCTCATACAATCATTCATACACACAGGCTCTCAATGCGCATGCTCTCTCTCATACAATCATTCATACACACAGGCTCTCACTGGCGCACGCTCTCTCTCATACAATCATTCATACACACAGGCTCTCACTGGCACACGCTCTCTCTCATACAATCATTCATACACACAGGCTCTCACTGGCACACGCTCTCTCTCATACAATCATTCATACACACAGGCTCTCACTGGCACACGCTCTCTCTCATACAATCATTTATACACACAGGCTCTCACTGGCACATGCTCTCTCTCATACAATCATTTATACACACAGGCTCTCACTGGCACATGCTCTCTCTCATACAATCATTCATACACACAGGCTCTCACTGGCACACGCTCTCTCTCATACAATCATTCATACACACAGTCTCTCACTGGTACATGCTGTCTGACTCACACACACAGGCTCTCTCTCACTCCCACATGCTGTCTTACTCAAGCACATGCAGTCTCTGCAAACATTCAGGTCCTCACACCAATCTCTCAACTCATCTCATACACGGGTGCACACACACACCCACCCACCCTCTACAGACCCTCAGCCTCTCTCTCACCTCTCGGCCTCCTCTTCGCGGGTCGCCGCAGGATGGGCTCTGCAGCGGCCCTGCTACCGGGCCTCTTCCTCTTCTCGGGCTGCTGCGACTTGGGATTCGCGGCGGCCCGTAAGCGCAAGCGATGCTCCTCTTCTGCACGCGCTGATGCTTCTCTCCTTCCTGCCCACGCGGCTCCGGCAACGTTTACTTCCGGGGCCGCACAGGAAGGAGGAGGAGCATCAGCGCGTTTAAACGCGATCTTTTTCTTTGGGCTGTAGTGACGTGAGCCTCACTACGGCCCTGTCTATCTGCCTGTCGCTGTGCCGCATGCACCCGGGGGCATTGGAGGGATAGTAAAAAACTAATTTTAAAGGGTTGGCGCAGCCGATAAAAAAAAAAAAAAAAAAAAAAAGGCTCGGCGCAGCCAATTAAAAAAAAAAATGTGTGTCAGCGTGTGCCAGTGAGAGCCTACGCGTGTCAGCAAAAACGGCTCGGCGTGTCACCTCTGACACGCGTGTCATAGGTTAGCCATCACTGCCTTAGAGGAATAACACCGGTGCCCGCACAACAAATAAATACTGGACATTATTCCATCTATTTTATCGTTCCCAAGAATGAAGGAACGTTCCGGCCCATACTGGACCTCGTTGGTCAACCGCCACCTGAAGATTCTTCGCTTCCGCATGGAAACCCTATGCTTGGTAATATGGGCGATAAAACCAGGAGAGTTCCTTACATCCCTGGATCTGTCGGAAGCCTACCTACACATTCGGTCCATCAAGAGCATCAGCGTTTTCTATGCTTCAGGATCCTGGACCACCACTACCCGTTCTGGGCATTACCATTCGGGTTAGCCACAGCACCCCGGACATTCATCAAAATCATGGTGGTAGTGGCAGCAACACTGAGGAAGGAAGGAATCCTCGTACACCCTTAACTGGATGATTGGCTGATCAGGGCGAAATCCCCAGAGGAAAGTCACCAGGCGACCAACGGAGTCAAAACTCTACGGGAGAGCCTCGGGTGGGTGGTCAACACAAACAAAAGCTTTCTGCAGCCCTCCCAATCTCTAGAATACCTGGGAGTTCGGTTTGACACCAAACAAGACAAGGTCATCCTGACACCCACAAGGAGATCAAAACTGATGAACCAGTTGCGAACCCTGTTGAGCGAGCTTCGTCCCACAGCATGGGACTACCTCCAAGTCCTCGGCCTCATGGCATCCACACTGGAAGTAGTGCCATGGGCAAGAGCTCACATGAGACCCCCTACAGCGCTCCCTACTATCACGATGGAATCCGCTGTCCCAGAACTACACCATGCGTCTTCAGCTCCCGGACAAAGTTCGGACCCAACTACGATGGTGGGTACAAGAAGGCCATCTAAGCCAGGGAGTGAAGCTATCCTCACCGACCTGGATTCTGCTCACCATGGACGCCAGCCTACGAGGATTGGGAGCACGCTACCAGGAGCTAACCGCCCAGGGGCAATGGAACAAAGTAGAGTCGAGATGGAACATCAATTGCCTAGAAGCCCAGTCACTCAAACTAGCCTGCCTACGGTTCGGTGTCAGACTCTGAGACAAATCAGTCAGAGTCATGTCGGACAACGCCACAAGAGTGGCCTACATCAACAGTCATGTGTCTCTGGAAATAGACCCCCTAATGTCATGGGCGGAAATGAATCTTCAAGAGATCTCAGCCGTCCACATTGCAGGGAAAGACAATGTCGCTGCAGATTACCTCAGCAGAGAAAGTCTAGACCCAGGAGAATGGAGACTGTTGGCCACAGCATTCCAGTTGATAGTAAGCCATTGGGGAACTCCAACCATGGACCTCCTGGCAAACCGGTCCAACGCCCAAGTGCCCAACTTCTTCAGCCACAGACTGGAACCTCAGTCCCAGGGCATCAATGCCCTGGTACAGACCTGGCCACAGGAAACTCTTATACGACTTCCCACCATGGCCCCTATTGGGTGCAATCATCCACAAGATAGAACACCACAAGGGACCAGTACTTCTAGTGGCCCCGGACTGGCCAAGAAGGCCTTGGCATGCAGACATGTGAAGGCTACTGACAGGGAGCCCTCTCCCGCTACCGCCACATAAGGATCTGCTCCAACGCCGATCCTCTACGAAGTTCCAGCTCTATTCTCTCTTACGGCATGGCTATTGAGAGGACTCGCCTGAGGAAGAGCAGATACTCGGGGGGCAGTAATTGACACCCTGCTCCGAGCACGCAAGTTCTCCACATCCTTAACATACATAAGGATTTGGAGAGTATTCGAAGCCTGGTGTGAGGACCGCGACATCATCCCACGCTCAGTCAAAATTCCCGCAATTTTGGAATTTCTGCAGAACGGCCTACAGAAGGGATTGTCTCTCAACTCCATCAAGGTACAGGTGACCACATTGTCATGCTATGGAACCAAGAGTGAGGACGGTAGCCTGGCCTCTCACCCGGATGTCTCCCGCTTCCTGAAAGGAGTCAAGTAGATCAGACCACCCCTAAAGTGGCCGGTGCCTCTATGGAACCTCAACCTGGTCCTAGACTTCTTAGCAGGAGCCTCCTTCAGACCTCTTCGCGGCCTGTCTCTCCGACTATTAACATTGCTACCAGGAAGGCTGTTTTCAGTCTGTTCGGCCCGTCGTATTTCCGAGCTACAAGCACTGTCCTGCCGGGAGCCTTCCCTCAGACTCACTCCGGGAACCATCCAGTTATGCATGGTCCCATCCTTCCTCCCCAAAGTGGTTTCTCACTTCCATCTCAACCAAACCATCTCGCTTCCATCGCCTGATGAGCATAAGAATTCGGAAGAATCTTGCTGTCTGCACCACCTCAACGTCGGCAGACTCCTAGTCCGATACCTGGAAAGGTCGGAATCAGTACGAAAGACGGACCATCTATTCATCCTTCACAGTGGGAAGAAGCAAGGAGAAGTGGTCTCGCGAGCAACCATAGCCCGCTAGATCAAAGAAGTTATCAAGGCGGCCTATGTAGAAGCAGGCAAGCTGCTGCCCTTGCAAGTCAAGGCCCATTCCACTAGAGCCCAGGCAGTGACCTGGGCAGAAACCAAGATGCTGTCACCCGCCGAGATCTGTCAGGCGGCGACATGGTCCTCTAGCCACACCTTCTCCAGGTTCTACCACCTGGATGTTCAGGCTCGAGAGGACACAGCATTTGCAAGGGCAGTACTAAGTGGGCCACGGGCAGCCTCCTACCCGGTTCGGGAGTAGCTTTTATATATCCCATTGGTCCTGAGTCCACCTGCTACATTTTATTTATTTTATTTATTTAAAAATATTTCTATACTGTCTTTTCAAACGAATTTGACCAAAACGGTTTACAAAATTACAAATTATAAAAACAACAAAAATAACCAAAAAATTACTTTCAACTAAGGACCGTAAAATAAATTGAAATAAAACCAAATTAACAAAAAAATAAAATAGAGAGAAAAAAATACAATGTATCATTATAAACCCTGCTCCTTTAAGTATAGCTATACTATTTTTTACAAAAACAAGTAAAAAGCCAGAAAAATCAAAATAGAATACCTTAGAGGCCTATGTCTGATAGAGACCAGAGCCCTAAAGGATAGGTAATCAAGCAATCAATAAGAACAGATGATATATACCTTATTGAGGTTAGGTGTTCAGATTATCAAGGTCTCCAAAAGCTATCTTAAATAAGTTTTTACTGCCTTCTTAAATTCATTATGGCTGGTAATTTGCCTTAAAGTATTAGGGAGTGAGTTCCACAACAAGGGTCCTGCCACTGAAAAGGCTCTTTCTCTAGTCATATTTAGTCTCGCCAGTCTAACTGTAGGAACATCAAGCAGATATTTAGTTGTAGATCTAAGGTGTCTAGCTGTTTGTATAACCGTAAAGATGTACAGAGCCAAGTCTAATCTGGGTCATGAATTAAAGAATGAATTAAAGAGAGAACTTTATATTTTACACGAAATTTGATCGGAAGCCAACATAGCTTGTACAAGATAGGGGAAATATGATGTCTCATTGGCAAACCTACTAGTAAACGGGCCGCAGAATTCTGTATTTGTTGCAATGGTTTTAAGGCGGAATCTGGAAGACCCAAAAATAGACTGTTACAGTAGTCTAAACCAGTAAAAATGAGAGATTGAAGAACTGTTTGAAAATCATCTTTGAAAAGTAGTGGTTTTAATCTTTTTAAGGTATGTAACTTGAATGAATTCTTTACTAAAGTGGAAACATGTGATAGGGATAGATTTGTATCTACTTGTATTCCCAAATTGCGGGCGACTTTTTTAACTTTAATTACCTCGCTACCTAGAGTAACCAATGGTGGTGGACCATTTGTGGGATTATCTAGCACACTCAAAAGAAGGAGCTCTGTTTTTTAGCATTGAGTTTAAGCCGACTATGGCTTAGCCAATGTTCGATTGTCTTCCATAAAGATTGCACAGTGAAATAGTCTCAGCCCAAGAAGATTTGTAAGGGACATAGATTTGAATGTCATCCGCGTAGATCTTAAATTGAACATCCAGTGTAGCTAAAATATGGCACAATGGAAGGAGATAAATATTGAACAAAACTGGTGACAGGGATGACCCTTGCGGGACCCCAGTGGTTTGCGTGTAAATTTGTGAGGATTTGCCTTTAAAGTTTATTTGACAGCAGCGATTAGCAAGATAACTATTAAACCAATTCAGTACTGTGGCTTGTATACCGATCGCTTGAAGTCTGGATAGTAAAATCTTATGATTGAGCGTATCAAACGCCGCTGATATATCCAATAAGATCAAAAGAAAATCAGTGTTAGAATCAAATCCTCGTATATACGTATCAAAAGAGGAAAGTAAAAGGGTTTCAGTTGAATAGCCCTTTCTAAAGCCATGTTGATCTGGATGTAAAATGTCATGGTCTGATAGATAATCTCTCAGTTGGAAAAGCACAAGTGATTCAATAGTTTTTGACAAAGAGGTAAGAGTAGCAATTGGTCTAAAATTTGTAAAATCTAGTAGTGAGGATGATTTATTTTTTTGAATTGGAGTAATAGAGGCTACATGCTAGGAAATGGAGAAATTACTTACCTGAATTTCGTTTTCCTTAGTGTAGACAGGTGGACTCAGCATCCCACCCACGGCTGCCGGCATTCATGGAATTCTCGGGCGACATCCCCGAGAGTGAGTTATTCAAGGGTAAGCCATGCTTTCCTCCAATTAGGACACCCATCCTACCGGGTGTCGACGTTTCTCGGTTGAGGGCAGTGGCGGTCTCCAGCTATAACCAATTCAACCAGTTCAAGTTAACCAAGTTATACAGTCATGCATATATCCACAATTGCTTTTTGAGGAGAATACTGAAGAGCTGCACTTCCTGCAGGGGTATATGTACTAGGACTGACGTCAGATTGAAATCTGATCCATCTCCAACTACAATCAGGAGTACACTATACCTATTGGTCCTGAGTCCATCTGTCTACACTAAGGAAAATGAAATTATCAGGTAAGTAATTTCTCCAATAGGCTTTACCTTCCTCCTTCAGGT
The DNA here is from genome assembly GCF_901001135.1 of Rhinatrema bivittatum. Taxonomy (NCBI): domain Eukaryota; kingdom Metazoa; phylum Chordata; class Amphibia; order Gymnophiona; family Rhinatrematidae; genus Rhinatrema; species Rhinatrema bivittatum. The sequence continues at coordinate 243,371,697 of NC_042622.1, forward strand.
CTTACTGTAGACCCATGCTTTGTTCCTTAGCAACTTGGAATTTAACTGATGTTAAAAACGTATAGCATACTGCAGTGGCCCCCCTCCCCTCTCTGCCATGCCTGTACCCCATTCCTGTCCCTTTCCCCCAGTGCCTATTATCTCACTGCTCTTCTCAAGTCTATTATGGGGCTGCCCAGTGCCCTTGGCAATATAGGTAATCTGGCTGGTGGGGGCAGGAATTGCCTCCTTAGTTGACATGACTGGCCCGCTGCCACAGCAGTCACATAGGGGCTAAGGAAGGCTTATTACACTTCAATGGTGGCCAGCCTCCTGATGAGGAGCGTTAGTGCCCCCTGGGCAGTTGCTTGCCTCTTCTGACAGCCCTGCCCAGCATGCTTCTGACCTTCTGAGATCATGTGTGAAAGACAGAGGGAGCATGTACACGTGAGTGTGTTAGCGTGTGACAGCAGGAATGTGTATGTACATGAGAGAGGGAAACAGGAAAAAGTTTATGCCCCCCCCAAAATCCATGAGATAAGAAACGGGGAGCAGTTGACTGGCAGGAGTCCCCAGCAAAGCTGGTAGCGAAATTGTTGCCTATGTGCAGCCTGTCAGTTCATTATTGCCCTTTAATGCATACATAGATATAGCAATTAGACACTGCCCTGACAGGTTCTAACATTTATGCAAATGAGGGACGCCATCTCTCTTTTTCCCACCCCCGCTCCTCAAGCATCCAGTCTGGGTCTGTGGAAACGTTGCAACCCTACCTGTAATTTCAAGCCACTCACTGTAGCTGTTCCAAGTTTTGTTCCTAAAGTTATTTGGTGGGGGAGAGTGGATTTTCACATTAACCAAAAAAAATGGTTAGTCCCACTTTGTAGTTCAAACCTCAAGACTATACCTGTGCATCTTGATTTTTGTACCTGTATGGGTTGTTTGAAACTTACCCCCCTTAACCTTTTGAATCAAAATCTTGAGCAAACAATCCAGAACAGTTAAGTCTGGCAAACATGGTATTTCTAGAAAACAGTGCAGTCTGTCTTCCTGCTAATGAACTTGCTCGGAATCTGACATTTCAGCATAACTTTACACTACAAGGCGCTCTGCAGCAAGGTGTGCAGTCCTGCTTTTTTCTGAGGAAGAAACGAACTTCTGAAGCTTTGTAAATCCCAAATGAATGGGAACATGTTCTGATGAGCAGAATGAAAACTGGCCACCGCAATTGGATCCAGCCTTATTTCCAGTAATTATGTGGGGGTTTCCTTTAAAGGTATGTTAGTCCCTCTAAAAAAGAAAAGAAAAAAATCCTCCGCTGGGTCAGCTACCTCGCGCATATGCCATGTCATCTGGTGGCAGTGACAGACTCTTGAGACCTTTTCTCTAATTTGTCCTTAGAACTGGTGGGAGCCTGTGTGTTTCTTGCTGAGCTTTGCAAAGATAAGCCTGTCTCATGGGCGGAGTAAGGGTTGTCAGAGTTTGCCAGGAGTCGATGCTGCTTTCAAGTTCACCATCGGAGGCGGGGATTACCTCAACATATCTCAGAGTAAATAATAAAAGGATGTGCATGCTTTTTTGGCTCTTGCTTTTCATTGCAGTTTTAGTGGGGTGGGGGAGGCTCTCTCTCTCTCGAGGGGCTCGTACATTACAGAAGATGCATAAACCCATGAAAGGGGGATGGGTGCCAAACTGTGCTTCTCAAGGACTACAGCCAGGTCTGGTTTTCAGGATTAATCAGACCATAAATTAGAGCCACTGCATGTAAATAATTTTTATGAATATTCATTATGTGCTCTGCTTACACTGCCAGAGCTGGGGCAAAGTAGATGGTGCTTCTCCAGGGTGGGAGGTATCCATTTTAGAACTATGCTTTTGTCTGCATGGTGAGACACAACGCAATGGGGTCATGGAGAGAGGAAAACGTTCTTGTTCCCCAAAGTTCCATACTGAAATGCTAACTACTAGTCTCCTTGCCTTCCTTTTCTTCAAACTGAAAGCCAGTTACCACCCCACTGTCATCTATCCCTCAACTATTTTCTAATCCAATCACCATAGGTCCCACCCCTAGACTGCTCATGATATTAACAAGCCTCCGCTGCAGGAGAGAGTCTAAGCGTACTACGTCCAGCACATGTCCGTAATCATTTTCTGGTCACTAAACTGTCACAGAAATCAATCACATTTATCTGACATGATCTCCTTTTAGTAAAACCTTACAACCTCCAATGTCATACCCCACTGGATTCAAGATACCTCACTATCGTTTCCCATCACTGGTCAGACTAACCAGTACTTTCCAATCTCCCCTGTTACCACTTTCATAAAGAACAATAGCATCTGCCCTTCTCTAGTCCCACGGAACCACTCTCATCTCCCACTATCTATCGAACAGGGTCCTTCAGCAGACCCGTCAGAGCCTCTCTGAATTTCCTTACTATCCTAGAATGTATCCTGTCCAGTGTCTTGGCTTTGTCCCCTTTTACTTTTTCTAGTTCTGTTCTTCTTTAAGTTCTGTGAGTATTAATAGAAAGATATAGGGCTCAATACACAGTACATGAAGTGTTACTGACTTTCCAGAAATATGATATATGCCCCCCCAGGGAAAATACTGAGAAAGCTGCTACCCTCCTAAGAAAGAGTGGGATACCCATATTCTTTCTCCTACATTCTATAATAAATGGATATATTGGGGCCTCTTATTTGTCTTGTCTGTGCATCTTGACCAGATTGTAGGTTCCTGGGAGTACACTGTCTCCTATGCATATCTGTACAGCGTTGGGTGCATCCAATAGTGCTACAGAACTAAATAGTAGTAGGATATGTAATCCAGTTGTTGCTGATCTCTCACTGGATCCAGATTTAGATGCACTTTGTGACAATCATTGGGACTGTATCCTGTGGGAAAACTGTATCTGAGCAATGACACATACTTTTCTAAGGGCAAACTGTTTGAATCAAGACCAACATATTTTTCAAATTTCACCATTCTTTGACTGTTTCCCTTGTACATTATCAGGCCAATTCTGTAAAGTGTGCTTGGCCGAGTGCACTGTTTAGCACACAGTTGGTCACGTGTTTTTGACGTGCGACTATTATCCCTCATTCTGTAAGGGGTTTTAGTGACTTGAAAATGCACGGCCTAACCCCCTGGAAACTAATAGTGCTCATCACATGCAAATGCATGTTGATGAGGCTATTAGTTAGTCACACGGGATACCGAAAGTAAAATGTGCGGCCAGTCCACATATTTTATGCTGAGAAAAGCGATAAAACTGAGTGTTGGTTTCCTGAACCCACTGACAGCTATCTCTCCTGGGCCAAGGAGGCGCTAGGAGCGCGTAATCGCTCCTAGCGCTTCCTTTTAGCATGACCCCTCATTTAAATATAGGATCGCGTGTCTAGGAGCGGAGGCTGGGTGCATGTTAGGAGAGCAGGTGCTTAACACGGAGCGCTTGTTCTCCTGCAATCATTTCTGTATCAGCCTGTATGCATGACAGACCTTGATTCTCCCCCCCCCCCCCCCCGATGCTCTGTAGGCAGTTGTGGGAGAGGGTATTGGGGAGGGTGCTGATGTTTTTATGACCACGTCAAATGTCTACACTTTTTATTGAAAAATGCCAGATAATGCCATAAACTGTCCACACATCTTGAATAAAGAAATATGGTCACCAGGTTAATCCGCATCGATGAGGAGAAAAGCAAGTTTTCTTACCGTAAACAGTGTTTCAATAGATAGCAGGATGAATTAGCCATGCTGTCATGGGAACTGTCCATCAGGGCCCAGGAGGCGGAGCTTCAAAGTGATATCAGAGCTTTGCTCTGAGGCTGCTCGTGGATTCCTGCGCTGGAATTGACTCTCCTTAGTCTATGATAAAGCAAGCGTGGTCATGAAGGTGAAAGTCAACTGCTCAGGGAGGTGGGTTGGTCAGCATGGCTAATTCATCCTGCTACCTACGGAAACACTGTTTACGGTAAGCAAACTTGCTTTTTCCCGTCGATAGCAGGGCTGAATTAGACATGCTGTCATGGGAGTCCTAAGCGCCACATCATGCTGAGTTAAAGTGTATTAGTCTTTGCATAAATGAACCGTGATGAAGGTTAAGTGACAGTCAACTCAGTTGAATCTGTGGATAATGACTGTAGAAGTGTTCTGCCCAATTTGGCGTCTTCTGTCATTTACTGATCTAAGCAGTAATGGGAAGTGAATGTATGAAGAAAAGCCCACATGTCCGCTTTGCAAATATCCAATGGTGGCACTTGTCCGAGATGAGCCAGTGAGGCCGCTACTGCACGCACTTGATGCGCAGTAGGGTGAGAAGACCATTTGGACTGATGTTTGTCGTAGCAGAATTGTATACATTGAGTAATCCAGCTAGAGATTGTGTGTTTAGCTACTGGAAGACCCGGAGCATTCGGGTTGAAGGACACAGAGTTGCGACACCCTGGTAGGCGAGTGGGTTCGCTGCTTATAATATGCCAATGCTCTCTTGCAGTCTAATGTATGCAGAGGTTTCTCTCTTTCATTTTGATGTAGTTTGGGACAAAATGTTGGCAGTTCAATTGATTGGTTGAGGTGAAATTGGGATATCACCTTCGGTAGAAATGACGGGTGACTGTGTAGGAGAACCTTATGATGATAAAATTGGAGAAAAGGGCTATAGTGTACTAATGCCTGTAATTCGCTCACCCGGCGAGCTGAAGTAATTGCTGTCAGGAAGACGACCTTCCAGGTAAGAAATTTGATATGCGCAGAGTCCATTGGTTCAAATGGTGGTACCATTAGTTGTTCCAGAACCAGGTTCAGATTCCAGGGTACTGGAGGCTTGGAGACCAGAGGTCGAAGAAGTGTTAGTCCTCGGACAAATCGAGAAACCACTGAGTGAATTGAAATGGGTTGACCATTATGAAGTCTATAGAAGGCAGCTATCGCACTGAGGTGAACTCAGACCGAAGCTGTAGCCAGATCTGCGACACATAAGTTGTGCAGATAATCTAATAACATGTCCAGTGCACATGTGAGCGAGTCAATACCCTTGGACTCGCACCATGTTGCGTACCGTTTCCATTTGAATTGATAATTACGTCTTGTGGATGGTTTCCGAGATGCCAATATTACCTCTTGTACCGTGATGGAGAAACCTTGTTCTGATAGGAGACACTCACCCTCCAAGCTGTGAGATGTAGAGAGGTGTGTAGCTCCTATGATAGAAGATTTTCTCGATCTGGTAACCAAAACAGTATTTCTGTGGACAGCTGAAGAAGGTGTGTGTACCATGGTTGACGAGGCCAGGCCGGCACCACGAGTATCAGTTGCATCGCGTCCTGCATGCATTTTTGTAGTGTTCGTGTGATGAGCAGAATCAGAGAAAACACATACATTAGTGGTTCCATTCAGGGTATGAGAAACGCATTCTGGGCGATCTTGCGTGGGCTCGGCCACACAGAACAGAAGCAAGTCACTTTCCTGTTGGATTCGGTGGTGAAAAGGTCTATCAATGGCCTTCTCCACTTATGGAAATGGTCTCCGCTACCTCGTGATGGAGGGACCATTTGTGTGGATGAAAAACACGACTCAACCTGTCCGCTCAAGTGTTGGCTATGCCTGGTAGGTAAGTTGCCTGCAACTGAATTGAGTAACGGTTGGCCCATAGTAAGATGGTGAGGGCTTCCTGGCAAAGAATCCATGAGCCCGATCCTCCTTGTTTGTTGATGTAAAACATGGCCCTTGTTTGTCCGCGTAAACCATGACGCAGTGACCTTGGAGATGGGAGACAAAGGGTCGCAATGCATAACGTATCGCATGTAGCTCTAGGAAATTGATCTGATATGACTGTTCCTGCCGGGTCCAGAGGCCTTGCGTCTGGAGTTGGTTGAGATGAGCCCCCCCAGCCCTAGCAGGAGGCGTCTGTGGTGAGGACTGCATTGTGTGGCAACAGAGTGAATGGAGCTCCCTTGGTGAGTATCGGCATTTGTAACCACCAATCCAGCTCTCTGGTCATGGCTGCTGTTAATGATATTTTCCATGTTAACGGTTGAGAATGCTGTTTCCATTGTCGCTTAAGATCCCATTGGATGTGTCTCATGTGTAGTCTTGTGTTGAACACCGCGTGAATCTATGCCGCCATATGCCCCAAGACTGTTAAGACCTGGCAAGCGGACGGCGACTTGGTGGTTTTGAATCACCTGAAGAGCTGGCGCATGGTGTGTCTTCTGTCGTGTGGCAGGAAGACTCTGTGTTTGGTTGTGTCCAGAGAGGCACCTATGAATTGGATCTTTTGGGTAGGTTGTAGGTTGGATTTTTGGTAATTGACAACCAGTCCTAATTGGTTGAGGCAATTGATTGTGTCGTGGAGATGTTGTCGCAGCATGTTTGGGGTGGACGCCACAATCGGCCAATCGTCGAGGTAGGGAAAAATGATGATTCCCTGTTGACGGAGGAATGCCACCACCACTGCCATGCACTTGGTGAACACCCTGGGTGCTGTCGATAGACCAAAGGAAAGTACTTTGTATTGAAAGTGCTGGCCGTTGACTTGGAACAACAGGTATTGCCAGGAGGAAGGATGCATCAGAATATGAGTGTACGCATCCTTGAGATCTATGGAGCACATTCAAGTGTTGGGTTGGATCAGGGGTAAAATGGATTTGAGAGAGATCATCTTGAATTTTTCCTTGACTATAAATTTGTTGAGGTCTCGGAGATCCAAGATAGGATGGAGATTCCCGGACTTCTTGGGTATGAGGAAGTAGAGGGAGTAGAAACCCGTATTCTGTGTGGATGGAGGGAGGCGGCGAATTGCTTGTTGCTGTAATAAGGAAGTCACCTCCTCCTCCAACAGGGTAAGGTTTGACCTGTTCCCTCTGGGTATTAGGTGAGGGAGGGGCGGCAGGCATGGGAATGGAATTAGATATCCTTGGCGAACAATGTCCAGCACCCACTGATCCAATGTGATGTTCTCCCATTGCTGGATGTGTGAAGTTATAGCTCCCGCTAATACCAGTTGTGATGGCGGCATGGCTATTTTTAAAAAGACAAATTAGGTTTAGTTGAAGTCGTCGGTTGTTGAGTTTGGGGACGTTGAGATCGCTGACGTCCCCTGCGGCTCTGGTTTGGCTGGTTTTGCTGACGTGGCGGAGGTTGATATGGTGGTGGGCGATACGAAGCATAAGGTCAATATGCCCGTTGTGGGAAAGGTTGCCGCCTGGGTGGGGCATAATATCTGCGCAACGAAGTGTAAGATTGGGGAGTGGTGAGAGATGGTACTGCTATTGATTGCTCCTTGAGCTGGGCCATGGTCTCCTGAAAACTGGTACCGAACAAACTGTTGCCTCTACAGGGTAAGTTGGCCAATTTGTCGTGTACATCTTCCCTGATTGAACTTACCCGAAGCCACGCCATTCGTCATGCTGCAATTGCGGCTGCAGACACCCGTGAGGAAGCCTCGAACCCCTCATAGATGGTGCGTAGCAGATGTCGTATAGCTTCTTCAATGTCTTGAATTGGGTTAGTACCCGGGGAAGTCTGGTCCAGGAATTGTGAATTGTCCTTGATCCGTTGTACACAAAGAGATTTTGGACAATGTAGAATTGATGGTGGTTAATGCGGTCTGCCAGCATGGTCGCCTGGAAGGCACGCTTCGCAAATTCGTCTAAAGAACGAAGGTCTCTACCCGGGGGAGTCGCAGAATGTTGCCTGGACTTTTTTGCCCTAGTCATCGCTGATTCGACGACTATAGAAGCATGAGGTAATTGTGGTGGAGTGTAATAAGATTTTTTTCATCTTATATTTGAGGTCAGTTTTCCTCGAGACTGCTAGGAGCGTGAAGGGGATCTCCCAGGATTTTTCGAGGACTGTCAAGCACTGAGTGCGCCGGCAGTGAGATCGGTTCCGCTGGAAGGTGGAAGATCTTCAATAATCCCAGGGTTTTGGCCCTAGGGTCTGGTACCTTCTGAATATTGAGATTAAGCACCTTACTCATTTTCTCCAAAAATTTGGGATAGGGGAGATCTTCCGGTGGGGAATAAGGTTCTGCGGGTTCCTCTGCCAGGTCAGAAGGATATCCAGTGGAGGAGTCAGGAGATGTCGGTTGAACCTACAGAGAAACCGGCTGAAGCAGAATGTCTGGAGATCGTGGCACCGGTATTGGTACAGGAGATGGAACTGGTGGTGAAAGTGACCTCAGGCATGTTGGTGATGAGTGCACAGATGGTTGTGGAGATGCTGCCTTACTACTAGGGGAGGAGGCAGGAAGCTGGAATGAAGCCTGCATGACCTCAAAGAAGTCTGATAAAGCTTGTGACAGGTTGGAGAAAGCTTCCTGTGTCTGAGGTGGCATGAGTGGTCAAGGTGGTACTGTCGGACGGTTTGTCAGCACTGCCGCCAGCAGGATATCTGAGTCTGGTGCAGGTCTGTGATGGTGATGGTGTGTGATACCTTGGACAACTTGCGTTTCTTAGAGAGTGGCTCTTGAGGTACATCTCCCATGGAACGGTGCTTAGAGGCCGAGGACAAGTCCGAGAACACTCAGGGCGATGAAGAGGATGATGAGGGGGAATGGGAAGACATCAGTGGGACCCTTTCCTCTTCAGATTTTGACGAGTAGTCCGGTGACCCTGGTCCCAGAGACAAAGGAGCATGTCCCCGTGAGTTGAGTGGGGCTGGTCTAGTGGGAGCCCTATGGATCATTTGCTCTCTGTCCCCCTTTGTCTTCTGTGCGGGAGATAAAGGAGATTATGTTGATGGTCTCGACGAGGCAGTGCGAGGCATCAGCAAATGCGTCGTCTGCATCGAGTCCTCGCCCCGTGTAGATGCAGTATGTGTTGTCGAGTGGCAAGGCATCGGTGCCAGGGTTTTGTGCCTCTATGGCGGCTCTGGCTGCGTCGCTGGAATATGCGTCGGAAGGTGCGTCGGCACCATGGTCAATGCACGGAGCTTTTTCTTTGGCTCAGATGGTTTCGGTGTGTGCGCCATGTGCGAAGGCGCCCTGGTCAGCGCTGTCTGCGCCGCACCGATCTGTAAATGAGGTGGTGCGTCGTGCATTGGGGACTTTGGTGCATTGGGTTTTTCATGAGCGTGCGCTCCCATCTTTGGTCGTCTCTCCACATCCGATGCTTCCCGGCTACGGTGTGCTTTGCGGGTAGGGTCCCGACCCTGGGGCATCTCCAGCTTGTTCTTCTGCCGGCGCTCACCTCCAGGCCTGGAGGTAGAAGGTTCCACGGAGGATGCTCGATGCTTCGGCAGTGGCGTTAGGACGGTAGGCCCTGAGGAAGAGCGGGCTTCGGATGGTGGGGCATACGATCCCCCTCGCGCCACTTTCAAAGCCAACATCTTGTCCGCCCGTTGCCAGCGTGCCCTGGGGGACATCTGTCCGCACTGCGGGCATGTTTCCATTGGGTGGTCTGGGCCCAGACACCGATAACAACAGATTACAGATGGACATGACCTTATTACAAATGCAGGGTTTGAACCCTGAAGGTTGAGGACCCTCTTTCCTACCGTGTTCCTTCATGTTTAGCTCTTTTTTCAAACTTTTACTCTTCAGGTAGAAGGTGATGCTGAGGAGGTCTAAATCTCCGCGTGCAATCACGCGCGCAGAAAAACAGACTGAGGAGAGTCGATTCCAGCATGGGAAACCACGCGCAGCTTCAGAGCAAAGCTCTGACATCACTTAAATCCACTTAATCCTCTCATTAACTCCTTCGGTTATGGAATTAGCCTTAATCCTAGAGCTACCAATGAAATCTCACCTACTATTTGTAGATGACTTGAAACTTTACAACACCTATGATGCCCATTTATTAGAACAAGTCTGTGTAGTGAAGTTTTTCAGTTGACATTTGGCCTTGGCAAATGTGCTAAGTTGACTTTCTTTAAAAGACAATTAAGCAAAACTAAAAACATCTCCTTGACAAAAGTTTGAAATATAAAGGAACTGGAGTAGGAAGATAAATATCTAGGAGTAGAGTAAGGTGGAAAAATTCAGCGTAAATTACTGAGAGAAAAGATCAGTAAAAAGTAGCAGGCTGATACACTAAAGCCACGCGGAAAATGGGTGCTCAATGTCGTACGCCTGCTTTCCTAATGCGCACCCAGCCACCTCTCCTGGGCACGCAATAGAATATTAAAATGAGGGGGTTGCCCTAAAAAGGAGGTGCTAGGGACAACTGCATGCCCCTAGCACCTCCCTGGCAGAAGGTGTCCAAGAGAGGTGGCCATCAGCGGGTTAGGAAAATGGATGCTCAATTTTACGAGTGTCCATTTTCCTAGCCTGTGCACAGCCACGAGTTAGGAAAATGGATGCTTGTTAATTGCACATCCTTTTTCCTAACCTGATCACTGGCACACTTTTTTTTTTAATCTTTTGGTTCCTCCAAATTAATGTCACCATGATATTAAGTCAGAGGATATACAGAAAAACAGTGTGTTCTGCTTTTCTGTACACTTTTTTGGGCTGCTCAGAAATTAACACCTGCTCTGGGCTGGTGTTAATTTCTGAGTGTTAAAATATGCCAATCGGGTGCACATTTTCTTTTTTTTGTATCTGGGGCAAATAGCTAATAGCCTCATCAAAAATACATTTGCATGTGATGAGTGCTATTAGATTTTTTGGGGGGGAGGGGTTGGATGTGCGTTTTGGATGTGCTAAACTCCTTATGGTATAAGGGGTTGTGGGTGAGCATCCAAAACACGCATCCAACCGCGGCTTAAACAGTGCACTCAGCTGAGCACACTATATTGTATCGGCCTGTATGATAGGAGTCTGAAGCTGATATTGAAAAGTGCCTTAACAGCATGAAATAAGATACAAACTCTTAGTGCAGGAATTGCAAGCTGATTATCATATAGCTTTGGAATATTAGACTGGCCCCATAAATAACTTGAAGAATTGGAAGTGAAAACAAGAAAGTTCCCCTTGTCCATCAGGAAATCTATGATGAGATTATACATCCCTAGAGTTGAAGATGGTATGGGTCTTGTAGAATATATATAGAGCTACCATAATAGGTCTTCAGGTATACTTAATGGCATCAATGGACCCAAATGTTCAAATAGTTCTGAAATATGAAAGTGAGCAAGCATCATCAATCCCAGTCCTTAGGCTTGGATGATCATTCCGGCAAAGGGAGGGAATGAATGAAAATCCACCAGTCCACGATGGGAAAGAAGGTACAGAAATAACAGAACAAGAGAGAGATTTCTTCAAAGACTTAGACCAGCACACAAGGAGAAATGATTGGCAGAAGTATATGGATCAAGATTTGGCGCAGCAGTGGTCAAGGAGAGGTGAACTCATATCAATAGAGGAAAGATTGCTAACTGCAGCACAGGACAGAGGACTACGGACACGATGGGCCAGCATCAAAAAAGATTGTTAAAACGGATAAAAGCAGATTCTGCAGAATGGAACTGGAAGCACCAGATGTGAGGTGCTGATGTCAGAAGGCCTGTGTATGGAAAGGTACAACGAGATGGTACAGCTCATCTGCTGGAAACTGTGTAAACATCATAACTTTGAGGTACCAGGCAAGCACTGAGAGCACAACTCTCAAAGAACAGAAGAGAATAAAAAGCTGTGAATACATGGGACATTCCTAGTCCAATCAAAGGGAAGATCGATGCTGGAAAACCAGATATTGTGGTGAAAGAGAACAAAAGAAGAATGGCATTGCTGATAGAGATGTCAGTACCCAGCGACTGCTTCTGTGCATCATGCGGAGAAAGCAAAGATCCTCAAGTACCAAGCGATGCAATCAGAGACCAAGAAACAGAAATATCCCAATAATATTATGTGTGCCGCTGGCCTGATTAAGAAGAATTTCCAAAGATACCTTGATATGTTGCCTGTACAGATCACACCCTATGAACTCCAGGAGGAGGCTTTCTTTGGGACAATGCAAGGGCATTAGCAGTAAACTTGAAAGATTGAGAACTCCTAAAATACACTGTTAATGAATTAAGTTTATTCCTGTCAAGGTAAGCATAAAATAAACCCATTTGGAGACACTGCCCTTAGGGGATACCATTTTTATTGGACTAACCTCATGCCTTTGTGACTAAGAGCTATATTCCCTTCATTACTGCCAAAAGAGCAAAGACACCCTTGGCATGTTTTGTGCTGGTCAAATGAAGGGAGTTTAACTCTCAAAAGCGAGTCATCAGTGTATAATTAGGTATATTTACAGACCTTCTCTTAAAGGAACTAGAAGCACAGAGCTTCAAGAGTAATAACAGCTGCCTCCTTAAGAAATCACAGTAATGTGTTCTGAGGGACATACCTTCTCCATCGCACAATAAATTATTCTAAATAACATTTCCCAGCTCTCCATTATCTGTGCATATATTTTAAGCAAATATTTACTCACCAGCATGAGAGAATGAACAGTAAAAAGAACCATCCATAGCAAATCTATTTCAAACACAAATAATGTATCAAAATTCAGCCACCTACAGCAAATGGTTTGGTGAATTTTGAAGGGGATGTGTATGGTATATTATGGCAACTGCTCTCCCCATCCTCAGAGACAGCTGATTAACCAGACTTATTGTGTACATTTGATTATATGTTGGGCTTGGATGCAATGATCAACCTACAAGAACTTCTGTTACTGACCATAAGATGAAGAGTCTTTTTGCTTTCCTCCGCAGTAATTCTTATCTGTAGCCACTAGAGGGTGGTCACTGCTTATTCTTGGGAAGTTCTTGACTCCAAGCTGGGAGCTGAGGGCTGAGTGTCGGATTAAGTATGAGAATTTGTATGCTTATCTACCCAGGATCGTAAGCAACAAAAGTGAATGGATACGATGCAATATCCTACAAGCAGTAAGGTTTCTATAGTTGGCAGCTGGGATTCAGTAATATAGTAGCTATTTTGATCTACACTAAGGGATATAGAAGCTTGATTGCTTATGGAATATCGCTCCTTACCTATATCAGTTTTTGATGTATTCCCATCCTGGGAAGATGAGCAGACAAGATCCCATAATTAATCCAACCCCAGGTCCTCCCCACAACCCCTAGGCCTTACCATCAAACTTAGTAACAGTTTAAACAACTACCAGAAATAATGAGGCCATGTGAACAGGAATAACTGGATGAGCTAATTGTCTTTTTCTGTCATCATCTTACAATGTCAAGCACATACACAAGCACCTGGATAGCACTTTTTTTCAGCTGCATCCTATAAACTTGGAAAGGGAAAGCATGATTTCTCAGTTTCCAACACCAAAATGCTGCTTTCAAATAAGTAAATTTACTTATCTTGTGGTTTATGGGCATATCGACAGTCCTGAAGTCACTGTGTCCAGTGAACAACCTACTAACATCTCTTGCAAGGAGAAAACTCCATCACTTCAGATCTGATCCAGTTGGCATCTTTCCTTTCTTGGTGCAATTTTTCCGTACCATGGCTTTAAAAAAATGATCCCTATTTCCTTCCGGCTTCACAACCGTGGCCAAACAGTTTTGCTTAGGACGTAGGTGTTGAGCTGTGTGTACTGTTTCAGCAAGTTTTTCGTCAGCTAATTTTGTGGTATTTCACAGCTTGGCTCACGTTTGACATGCTGCCTGAATGACCTCATCCTCAGTTATGCTACTGGTCTGTTTATCTTTTCTGGCTCTCCTTCCCCCACAGCTCCTCCACCCCTCACATACACTTCTAATGACTTCTGTTTTCATGTGTGCAATTTCTTTTTCACACTACCAAGCACACAGGCCGATACAGTAAAAATCGCGGGAGAGTGGGCAAGTGCCCGCTCTCCTGTGCGCACAATTTAGAAAATAAATTATTCAAATTAGAGCCCACGGTAAAAAAAGGCGCTAGGGACACTAGCGCGTCCCTAGTGCCTCTTTTTGGAAAGGAGTGGCATCTGTCAGCGCCGACGCTCAATTTTGCCGGCATCCGGTTTTCAAGCCATGGGCCGATTTTTAAATTTTTTTTGTGTTTAATTTTAATTTTTAACTTTTGGGACCTCTGACTTAATATCACCATGATATTAAGTTGGGGGGGTGTACAGAAAAGCAGTGCCGAGAGAAATTACCTCTGCGGCCTGGCTTGCCGCCGATGCTGCTCCTCGCGGCCCAGAGGCTGCAGCTGAAGCCGGGGCCTCGCCTGAGGCGGCTGACACCGGGTGTGCCCGCGCCCCGGCCACCATCTTGCCGGCACAGCAGGAGCTGTGCCAGGTCCTTGCCTTGCCTGGAAGCCGACTCCCCCGTCGGGGCCTGCCTGCGGCCCAGTCGTCTTCTCCCCGATGCAGCAGGAAGCCACCGACGTCAAGGCCTGCCCGGAGGCCTGCTTCCTCCGCTCAGTCTCCTCCCTGCACAGCAGCAAGGACACTGCTGTCCAGGGTTCTGAACTTCCTGTTCCTGCTCCTCCTAGGGGGCAGGCCCGCGGCTCTCTTCCCTTCTTAAAGGGACAGAGAGGTGTGGTCCTCCTAGAAGCTCCTCCCAGGGAGTTGCCCTCTCAGCCCTATAAGAGGGCCCTGCTTCATACCAGCTTTGTCTTTGCATCAGCTCAGATGCCCCTAAAGACGTCTCTTCATCTGATGTCCTGTGCCTGAGCCTGGATCCTGATGTCTGATTCCTGAGTCTGGATCCTGATGTCTTGTTCCTGAGTTCGGATCCTGATGTCCTGTTCCTGAGTCCATATCCTGTGGTTCGTTCCAGGTCCGGATATCCGTGAGTCCTAATCCGGATGTCTGTTCCAAGAAGTTCCATATTCCAAGTCCTGCAGTCCGTTCCATGTTCCAAGTCCTGCAGTTCATTCCAAGTCCTGCAGTCCGTTCCATGTTCCAAGACCTGCAGTTCATTCCAAGTCCTGCAATCTGTTCCAAGTCCTGCAGTTTGTTCCAAGATAATCCAAGATGTTCTTAGTTCCTAGTTCCAAGTCCCAGCATGTCTTTGTGTCCTCGTACTGTGATGTCCCTTGTTTCCTTTTGATGTTGTCCCGGTCCTAATGCTCCAGGTCCAGTGGGACCCATGCCTCCAGAGATGCCCTGTTTTATCTGTTCCTAGTTCTGACTCCGGGGTTTCCGCTACCTTGTGCTGTGAGACTTCCTGAGCTCGCCACGATCTCCTCGTGGTTCGTGACCAGCCATCCGGCTGTGTAGGGTGCGAAGGGGACAGTGTGGTCTGTGACCAGCCCCACATGCTGTGTAGAGCACCTGAGGGTCTTGCTCAACCCCACCTGTGTCTTGTCCTCACCTGAGTCTTCAGTGTGGTCCGTGACCAGCCCTATGTGCTGTGTAGGGTGCTTGAGGGACTTGCCTTCCTGTTCCAAGTCTTCATCTCTATGTCTCCACGCTCCAAGTCCCAAGCTCTGCGTCTCCACGTTCCAAGTCCCAAGTTCTACGTCTCCACGACGTTCTCCATGACAGTTCCAAGTTCCTAGTCCTAGCCAGAGACCTACATTGTAGTCCCGTGTTCCTAGCTCCATCCAGCTCTTCTCCTGTGATGCCCATTCTGCACACACACCTCACCATGGGTGTGACTCATGTCTCCACCTGAGCCGCCCTGTGGCCTAAGGGTTCCACTCTCCCAAGAGCCAAGTGATGTGCACCGAGCCCACACCATCGGCCCCTGAAGGCTGCGCTTGCAACACAGACATTGTTTAAAAATACAATCTTAGAAGTGCTGTCCAGATGTATTCCATGCATTAAGAAAGGTGGGAGGAAGACAAAGTGATTACTGGCATTGTTAAAAGGTGAGGTGAAAGAGGATATTTTAGCCAAAAAAAATCCTTCAAAAATTGGAAGAAGGATCCATCTGAAGAAAATAGGAAAAAGCATAAGCATTGTCAAATTAAGTGTAAAACATTGATATGGCAGCCTGAGAGAATTTGAAATGAAGTTGGCCTTAGAGGCAAAAACTCATAATAAAAGCTTTTTAAAATATATCCAAAGCAAGAAACATGCGAGGGAGACAGTTGGACCGTTAGATGATCGAGGGGTTAAAGGGGCTCTTAGGGAAGATAAGGTCATTGCAGAAAGACTAAATGAATTATTTGCTTCTGAGTTTACTAATGAGGATGTATACCGGTTCTGGAGATGGTTTCAAGGGTGATGATTCAGATGAACTGAACCAAAACACTGTGAACCTGAAAGATGTAGTAGGCCAGACTGACAAACTAAAGAGTAGCAAATCACCTGGACTGGATGGTATACACCCCAGGGTTCTGAAGGAACTCAAAAATGAAATTTCAGATCTATTAGTTAAAATTTGTAACCTATCATTAAAATCATCCATTGTACCTGAAGACTGGAGTGTGGCCAATGTAACCCCAATATTTAAAAAGAGCTCCAGGGGCGATGCAGGAAATTAGAGACAAGTGAGCCTGACCTCAGTGCCGGAAAAAATAGTGGAAACTATTCTAAAGATGAAAATCACAGAGCATATAGAAAGACATAGTTGAATGGAACAGTCAGTATGGATTCAAGTCTTGCCTCAGAAATCTGCTTCATTTTTTTTTTGAAGGGTTTAATAAATATGTGGATAAAGGTGAGCCAGAAGATGTAGTGTATTTGGATTTTCAGAAAGCGTTTGACAAAGTACCTCATGAAAGGCTTCTAAGGAAATTCAAATGTCATAGGATAAGAGGCGGGGTCCTTTCGTGGATTACAAACTGGTTAAAAGCCAGGAAACAGAGAGTAGGATTAAATGAACAATTTTCTCAATGGAAAAGGGTAAATAGTGGCGTGCCTCAGGGATCTGAACTTGGACCGGTGCTTTTCAATATATTTATAAATGATCTGGAAAGGAATACAACAAGTGAGGTAATCAAATTTGTAGATGTTACAAAATTATTCAGAGTAGTTAAATCACAAGCATGTTGTGATAAATTGCAGGAGGAACTTGCAAGACTGGAAGATTGGGCATCCAAATGGCAAATAAAATTAAATGTGGACAAGTGCAAGGTGATGCATATAGGGAAAAATAATCCATGCTGTAGTTAGGTTCCATATTAGGAGCTAGCACTCAGGAAAAAGATCTAGGTCAAAGTAGATAATACATTGTAATCGTCAACTCAGTGTGCTGCGGCAGTTAAAAAAGCAAGAATTTATTAGGAAGGGATTGGTGAATAAAACGGAAAATGTCATAATGCCTCTGCATCGCTCCATGGTGAGATCACACCTTGAGTACTGTGTACAATTCTGGTCACCACATCTCAAAAAATATATAGTTGTGATTGAGAAGGTACAGAGAAGGGCATCGAAAAGGGGGTGGAACAGCTCCCCTATGAGGAAAAGCTAAAGAGGTTAGGGTTGTTTAGCTTGGAGAAGAGATATCTGAGGATGGATATGATAGAGGCCTTTAAAATCATGAAAGGTCTAGAATGGGTAAATGTGAATCAGTTATTTAATCTTTCGAATAATAGAATGATTAGGGGGCATTCCATGAAGTTAGCAAGTAGCACATTTAAAACTAAACAGAAAAAATTCTGTTGCGTGTCCTGTCCGCAGCAGGCCCGTGTCTGGGCCCACTTACCCTTGGCTTCCAGCTCCTACTCTCGGTTCATCCTCCCTCACGGCAGTAGGCAGCCACCTGTGCAACTGAGTTTTCTCTGCTGTCCCCGGCTCCTTTGCGGACTTCCTGGTTCCTCGGCAGGTCTCCCTGCGTGGACCGCGGGGAGACGTCGCCATCCAGAGCCATGCTGCCCACTAGGCATATGCGCACCTTGTCGGGTTTTAAAGGGGCCGCAGCGGGAATCCATCCCGCGGCCCCGGATGATGACATCACTGGGCCCTGCTATATAAGGCAGGGCCCAGCCATTAGTTCCTTGCTTTGGCAACAGGTCTATATGCTTGTTGTGTGCTCATTGCTTGTACCTGATCCTTTATGCTTTCCTGGTTCCTGATCCTGTCTATGCTCCTGGTTCCTGTTCCTGATCCATACCTGGTCCTTGCCTTCCTCGTTTGGTTTGACTTCTGGCTTGACCCCTGCTACGCATGACCACATTTGGATTGACTTCTGGCTTTGACCCCTGCTTCGCCTGACCACGCTCGGACTGACTTCTGGTTTTGACCTTCGCTAGTTTAACCATCTTTCCTCATCACCTGCCTGCCCCGACGCCAGCCTGCCCTTCATCACTTCCTCTGGTATCACTCTGGACTTGGTCTTTCAGGCTCCGGCCTTCTATTACTCGGGCGCCACCTGTCCTTGCCTCTGGTTCTCCATTGGTGCTTGGATCTCTGCCTCGTCTGGACCTGATTCCACCTTCCTGTTACCACTGCTGGCCCCTGGATGATTACTACATCGTCTACTGGGAGTCATCAGACGGAGGCTTGCCTAAGACCAGCCGGCCCTGGCACCCAAGGGCTCAACCTGCGGGGAACGTGAGCTGGTATTGGCGAAGCTCCAGTCGGCCTCTGCCACTCTGCCACTCAGCCAGTTCCGCCTTCCATTGGTGGGGACCCGTAGGGCTTGCTCTGTGGATAGCATCAACCCCACCTCGGGTCAAGGGTCCACCTCCGGTGCAACAGGTTGCCAAGGCCATGGATTCAAGAGAGCCTTCTGCCCTCCAGGCCATTCCGGACCTGGCTTCCAAGGTCCAGGAACAGCAGCGGTTTTTGGAGGCTCTGGACTCTTCCATCGAGCGCCTTCACGCCCGGCTTGATATCCACGTAGGCCCTTCAGCACAAACGTCGGTTCCAGCTAGCCACCAGCCATTGCCCTCGCCTGCTAGAGCTCTGTTGGCCCTACCCACTCCACCCCGTTTCAACAGGGATCCCAAGTTCTGCAGAGGGTTTATCAACCAATGCTATATGCAGTTTGCTCTGCAGCCGTCCATCTTCCAGGATGAACTCACGAAGGTTACCTTCATTCTTTCTCGACTAGAGGGTAAGGCGCTGGCATGGGCTTCTCCCCTGTGGAAATGTTCAGATTCTCTCCTGCAGGAGCTGTCTTGTTTTGTGGCTGTCTTCTGTCGGACTTTCGACAATCCAGGGAGGCAGGCTGTGTCAAGCTCCAGTCTCCTACACTTGCGACAAGGTCAACGAGCCCTTAATGATTATACTATTGAGTTCTGAACTCTTGCTACAGAATTAGCATGGCAAGAAGACTGCCTCCGAGCCATCTATCTGGATGGTTTGTCCACCCAGCTGAAGGACGAGCTTGCGGCCCGTGAGCTACCTTCCTCCCTTGAGGATCTCATCAACCTGGCAGGCTGTATAGATCACCACCTCCAAGAGCATCTCAGAGAAGTACGGACGTCCAGATGATCCACCATGGAGCGTTCCCACTCACCACCAGCAGCGGAACCCTGCCATCTAGTAAAGTGGAAGAGCCCATGCAGTTTGGTCGAGGGCTCTTGTCTCCGGAGGAACGCCTCAGATGGAGGCACTCGGGTCTGTGCCTGTATTGCGGCGCTTCCGGCCACCGCCTCCAGTCTTGTCCCATCCGTCCGGGAAACTTCCGGGCTAGGTTTGGTTGGGGTCCTGAACTTGAGCACTACTTCTCTGGCTCCTCAACTGTCCTTGCCGGTCACTCTGACATGGGACTCTTGCTCCTTCCCAGTCCTGGCTCTAATTGACTCTGGAGCAGGAGGGAATTTCATCCTTAAGGACTTGGTGCATCTCCTGGGTATCTCCACTCGCCCTCTTGTAACACCATTATGCATTTCTTCTATTCATGGTGAACCATTGCCTGGCAGGATCTCCCTAGTGACGGTGCCTGTCTGTCTCCTCACTGGAGCCCTTCACGAAGAAGAGGTTGAACTCTTCATTCTGGAAAAATCCATTCATCCAGTGATCTTGTGACTGCCCTGGCTTCAGCGTCACTCTCCCCAGTTTGACTGGGGAATTCTACAACTCATTGAGTGGAACCCAGCCTGTCGTCAGACGTGCCTGAAGAAGGTGGCACCTCCTCCTGCGATTCCCTTGGCAGTGACTGCCTCTGGTCTCCGGCCTCCATACGTGGATTTTGAAGATGTTTTATCCAAGCAAACGGCTGATATCCTTCTGCCTCTTCAAGTTTGACTGTCCCATTGAGCTTCTACTGGGCACAACGCCTCCGAGGGGTAGGACATATCCGCTTTCCGTGCCCGAGACCTGCACCATGACTGAGTATATTCAATAGAATCTGGCTAAGGGTTTCATCCGCCCTTCAACCTCGCCCGTGGGTGCGGGCTTTTTCTTCATCATGAAGAAGGATGGGTCTTTGAGGCCATGTATTGATTACTGTGCCTAAATGCCATAACCCGTAAAGACAAGTACTCTTTTTACCACTGATCAAGGAACCATTCGATCGCCTCCAGGGCGCCTCCATTTTTACTAAGTTGGATTTGCGAGGCGCTTATAACCTGGTACGCATACACCCAGAAGACGTCTGGAAGACGGCATTTAACACCAGGGATGGACATTATGAATACCTAGGAAATCAAAAAGGGTAGATGTCAAAGTCTTTTTCAGATCTTTATTGGAGTAGAGACGTGATTAAAATGTATAGCCCGACTCAGGCTGAGTTTCGCCGCTCCCACAGCAGCTGCCTCAGGGGCTTAAACATTCATTGGACTCAGGCTTCGAGCTCGTATCACAATATTATCTATAAGTGATCCGCAATGGTAATGAATCTTGTCTCATTTGGAAGCGATCGTAGTCTTATAAAATTTATCAATCTCATGGCGCCTTGTGCTCCACTATTGGATGTATGGTCTCTACTCAGAAAAAGCCATGTGCCACGGGGAGACATCATCGTCCAGCGCCATGCCGCCCACTAGGCGCACGCGCATGTGCCTTGTTGGATTTTAAAGGGGCCGCGGCGGGAATCCATTCTGCGGCCCTGGATGATGATATCACTGGGCCCTGATATATAAGGCAGGGCCCAGCCATTAGTTCCTTGCCCTGGCAACAGGTCTTCTCGCTTTTCATGTGCTCGTTGCTTGTACCTGATCCTGTCTACGTTCCTGGTTTCTGATCCTGTCTACCTCCTGGTTCTTGATCCTGTCTCCGTTCTTGGTTCCTATTCCTGATTCATACCCGGTCCTTTCTTTCCGCATTTAGATTGACTTCTGGCTTGACCCCTGCTACGCTTTACCAAGTTTGGATTGACTTCTGGCTTTGACACCTGCTATGCTTGACCATACTCGGACTGACTTCTGGTTTTCACCTTCACTTGTTTGACCACCTTTCCTCATCTGCTGCCTGCCCCGACGCCAGCCTGCCTTTCACTACTTCCTCTGGTATCACTCTGGACTTGGACTTTCAGGCTCCGGGTGTCCTTGCCTCTGGTTCTCCATTGGCGCCCGGGTCTCTAGATCTCTGCCTCATCTGGACCTGGTTCCACCTTCCTGTTACCACTGCTGGCCCCTGGCTGATTACTACATTGTCTACTGGGAGTCATCAGACGGAGGCCCATCTAAGACCAGCCGGCCCTGGCACCCAAGGGCTCAACCTGCGGGAAACGTGGGCTGGTATCGGCGAAGCTCCAGTCGGCCTCCGTCACTCAGCCAGCTCCACTTTCCGAGGGTGGGGACCCATAGTGCTTCCCCTGTGGGTAGGGTCAACCCCACCTCGGGCCAATGGTCCACCTCCGGCACAACAAATTCTTTTTCACTCAGTGCACAATTAAGCCCTGGAATTTGTTGCCAGAGGATGTGGTTAGTGCAGTTAGTGTAGCTGGGTTTAAAAAAGATTTGGATAAGTTCTTGCAGGCGCAGTCTATGAACAGCTATTAATCAAGTTGTCTTAGAGAATAGCCATTGCTATTACTGGCATCAGTAGCATGGGATCTTCTTAGTGTTTGGGTACTTGCCAGGTTCTTGTGGCCTGGTTTGGCCTCTGTTGGAAACAGGATGCTGGGCTTGATGGACCCTTGGTCTGACCCAGTATGGCAATTTCTATAATTACCAGGTGGCTCCAGTTCATGGAGGCCTGATTTCACTCCGTTGTATATAGAAGGCTTGAATTTCTAGTTTCTATAAGAAAAAGCAGGGCTAAGAATTAGGGGTGTAAAACAAGGTCAGGCTCAGCTTGTCCATACAGCATTTAGCCACTTGGTTAGCATTAAAGCACCCTTGTGTGCATGTCTCTTGTCAGGTGGGGGAGGCGAAGAGGGGTGAGGGAGGTAATACAATCGAAGCAGTGAAGGATGCAGGTCATTCCAGGAGTGCCTCTTTGCTGGTCCTCTGTTACTGCTGTTCATCCTTGATAGAATAGAAGAAGTTACCCTTTCAGCCTGAGACCAGCAACTCCTTGAAGGGTTAGGTGTATTATTTTGGAATTAAAAAAAAAATCCGTCACTATTGTTCAGAGTTATCTCCCAGTGCTATAGTTACCATCACTAATGTCTCTGGCAACAAACAGAATTCCATCCATACATCACCTACCACACAGAAGGAATGGATTATTTTTTTCTCAAATCTCTCTCGTGATCGGTTGCTCTCCTTAAGTTTATTGATGCTAGTTAAGCTCATTTGACAGGTTCTCTTTAAAGTGCTGTGGCAGGAATGCTGCATTTCTAGATTCTGGCTAAGCCACAGCGGCCAACTGGCAGTACAGAAAGAAGGAAACTCATCACTCACACACTCAAGTTTGCCTTGGCCTCCAGGTGTGGAAATCAATTTCTCATGGGGCTTGTACTGTTCCTGGAGCCTGCAGAGCATGATTTAGCATGAAGGGGGTCCTGGGTTTTGAAGTTATTCTGTGGATTCAACTTCTCACTATAGAAAAAGGGACTCCGGATTTCTCTTCTTCAAAAGATGGACATTGAGGACTATTTTCAAAACAATGAATGTGGGCAAAAAGCATTTTGCCTGTGTTAATAAAGCCACCGCACATACTTTTGCCCCCATAGCAAGTTTCAAAGTGAAAGTATGAACATTTTTTTGCTTTGAAAATTGGTGCAAAGCTTGTGGGGAAAAAAATACAACAGTCTTTGGCTCCGTGGGAAGTTTGAACATTGTCACTGTTATTTATTTAGATTTCATTGTTTAGGCCCCTGCATGTGTGGGCTTAGAACTCAATAAGGAATTGGCCTCAATGGGGGCTCTAATCCTTCATTCGCAACTACCCTGGGCTTCTCCCCCACCGATGATCACCCCCCTCTTCCCCATCTTCCTCTGTCCAAGAAGTACAGGCCATTCCTCCCTCCGGAACTCAGCAGCTTCAGAGGAAGTGGCTCTCCGGCCATGAGAGCCAGAGCTGCCCTTCTGGGGAGGGCATTCAGAGGTGGAGGGTGAAAAGGGTGAAGCTAACACATATATAGAATTCCTTATGTAATTTAAAGGAAGTCCTGGGTTGGGGTTCACATGGGCTCTAAGTCATAAGGGATGGAGTGAACTGGTCCTGGATTTGCCCCATTTCATCCATGGATGGATATGTAGTTGCAGTTTCTCTCTGGGTGCTCATAACCTCTGACCTCTTGTTCAGCCCAGAGGAGAGCTGCAGCTCTGGTATGCTGTTTCCTGATTAGTTCAAGTTGTAATGTTGGCATACTGCTGAGGAAGGGGAATAAGGTGTGCATTAATGTCCTATATCCCAGAGAGAAATAACAGTTCATACAAAAAGAAGATAAAAATATAAAAGGATTCTCCTTTTGGGGGTATTTAGAGCAGCAGTGCTACATCAGATCCTGGATTTAGGCGTCATATCAGCCTCACTGGCTTTTTGAGTGGGCCAATTCAAAATGTTTCTTTACACTGAAAATAATTTTCTTGTATTGCATGATTCCCTTCCCCCCACCCCTGTGAGGTTCTGTGCGATTGTGACTCAGTCCTTCAACTCAGTTACCAGGAGGTGGGGAGGAGAGAGAAGAGTCATTGACCAAGTTGCACTATTTAGAGAGGATGAAGAAAGCCAGGGCTTTCTGAGGACTACTTCACACCTGTCCTTCACCCGTGCCAAAATGAATGCACACCCGCTCCAGGCTCTGCTGGACTTCTGAAAACATGAATCCAACACACATTTGATTCTCAGGCAGACCACCAGCTTCTGTGCAAAAGTGTTCTGGAATTATCTATCTTGTATATTTGATAACTGTGGTTAGGTTCTTCTCCCCTTTACAGACCTTTTAAAGAAAGCATGTGGAATTGAGCAAATTATCCAATGGAATAATTTTAAAAAATGTGATGAGCGAAAAAGATAATTGGGCAATTTTCAGCTGAACCTAACCGCTGGCTTTTGGCAGAAAATTTGTCCTAAATGTGGCCAGACTAAACTTGCCTGGCTACAATTGGGATAGCTGTTTATGCATCCAGAGTTGCATAGATAAACTTAGCCAGATAGTGAGGATTTTCAACTACCAATGGATCTGTCCTCCAGAAATGTGATCATCTTGCAATTTTAGGTGGTAAAATTCAGCCGATCATAGGGAAGACATTTTTAGTCAGTTAGGAAATTTAGCTGATCATAGGGAAGGCATTTTTAGTCAGGAATAACTAGCTAATTCCCAAAGTTAGCAGTTAAACCTTTTCAAAATTGACCATAGCAACTAAGATTCTGGGAAAGATTTTGGGGTTTTTTTTGTGTCTCAAGGTATTTGAGAGCTGTTCTAAGGAAGCTGCTCCTGGCATCATTTCTCCAAACAGGTTGGGGTGTTGCTGTACAGATTGTCATTCTAGTCCTACACCCTGATGCATTTAACTTATGGATACACTCTGAGTAGCTATAGAGTGACTGCAAGGGAGAAAATTGCAAAACAAATGAGTTGAAGTCACAACAAAGAATGTGCACTTTAACTTAAAAAAAAAACAAACAAACCCAAGAAAGATGGCTGGCTGAATGGCCTGGAGGTGGTAGTGTGGGAGATCTGAGTTCGATTTCCAGACTCTGCATCTGCTCAATTGGGCCAACAGGGGTTGAGGTTGCTCCGAGAAAAGAGGTGGGTGTGAAGAGTCCCAGCCATCATACAACAGAGATATCTATGGGTAGGACTGAGGATTCATCGGTGTCAGGGACTATAGGGAGCCATGGTCTGTGACTCCACCACAACCCCTTCCAGGGAATGTCACTG
Organism: Rhinatrema bivittatum; assembly: GCF_901001135.1. Lineage (NCBI taxonomy): Eukaryota > Metazoa > Chordata > Amphibia > Gymnophiona > Rhinatrematidae > Rhinatrema > Rhinatrema bivittatum. The sequence goes on from NC_042622.1 coordinate 243,396,619, forward strand.
CAATGATTGGGCTATAGAGGGAGGAGGGTGAGGGAATAAAAATGAAGGGTGGGGGAGAATTCCCCAAGTAGATCTAAATGAACATTATGGAGCTACAGCCCCTGCTGGGACAGGTTTTGTTTGAGCTAGAAGCCCAAAAGGAGACGAGGAGGGTTGCCAAGCAAAAATAAATATAAAAAAAAGTATATTCTGTCTTTTGCAACTGGTCAGCCACTTCAAAGTAGATTACCTTCATGCACTTCCCTATTCTGAGAAGGCTTTACTATCAAAAGCAATTGAGAGTGAAGTGTCTTATCCAAGGTCACAAGGAGCATTAGTAGAAGAAGCAAAATTTGAACGCTGGTTTCCCTAGTTTGTAGCCTGCTGCTTTAACCATTAGGCTACTCCTCCAGTATATTGATGGCCAAGGACAGAAAGGAGACCCAAGAATTAAGTAATGTAGACTGTTCTCGCTGGTATTCCATATTAAGAGTGTCTTAAAATTCTGCAAATAATTCACAGATACTAGCAGAGCCGTAGTGTGCCTATAACCAATATGGCCTTGGCCATAGGCACCGCTACCTGAAGGGTGCCATAGAGCTGCCGGGGATGTCGCCCTGAGGAAGAGCAACACATCAAAGTTGTATAGCTGTGACTGGAATTCTCCGTGGACAGTAGCACGAAACAGCCACGCATGCTGGGTGATGTTACCAACAGCGCCGAATGCAGACCAATCCACACTTCTATAGCTCCAAAGAATCTAGAAGAAAACTTTGAGCATGCTTAGTATCACTAGCACATAGTTACTGCCTAAAGTTACCTTAGGAATGTTAGTCTGTATCTAAATATCAACTATCGGGAGGAGGGGAGGGAATGTGTATGCAACTTTGATTTGTCCATGGACATGTACAAAATAGCCCCACATGCTGGGACTGTAAAGCTCAGCAATTTTTCCAATGAGAAAAGGATAGTTGATATTTAGCGAGCTGAGCTGTTCAGAATAGCTGCCCCCAAATTTTTATTAGATTCACAAAGAGGGAACTAAAAAATGAAATTTCAGATCTATTAGTTCAAATTTGTAACCTATCATTAAAATCATCCATTGTACCCAAAGACTTAGAGGGTGGCCAATGTAACCCCAATATTTAAAAAGGTCTCCAGGGGTGATCCGGGAAACTATAGACCAGTGAGCCTGACTTCAGTGCCGGGAAAAATAGTGGAAACTACTCTAAATATAAAATCACAGAACATATAGAAAGACATAGTTTAATGGAAAGCAGTCAACATGAATTTACCCAAGGGAAGTCTTGCCTCACATATCTGCTTCATTTTTTTGAAGGGGTTAATAAACATGTGGATAAAGGTGAACCAGTAGATGTAGTGTATTTGGATTTTCAGAAGGCAATTGACAAAGTTCCTCATGAGAGGTTTCTAAGAAAATTAAAAAGTCATGGGATAGGAGGCGATGTCCTTTTGATTACAAATTGGTTAAAAGACAGGAAACAGTAGGATTAAATGGTCAGTTTTCTCAGTGGAAAAGGGTAAACAGTGCAGTGCCTCAGGGATCTGTACTTGGACAGTGCTTTTCAATATATATATTACTGATCTGGAAAGGAATACGATGAGTGAGGTTATCAAATTTGCAGATGATACAAAATTATTCAGAGTAGTTAAATCACAAGCGGATTGTGATAAATTGCAGGAGGACCTTGCGAGATTGGAAGATTGGGCATCCAAATGGCAGATGAAATTTAGTGTGGACAAGTGCAAGGTGTTGCATATAGGAAAAAATAACCCATGCAGAAGTTACACAATGTTAGGTTCCATATTAGGAGCTATCACCCAGGAAAAACATCTAGGTATCATAGTGGATAATTCTTTGAAATCGTTGGCTCAGTGAACTGCAGCAGTCAAAAAAGCAAACAGAATGTTGGGAATTATTAGGAAGGGATTGGTGAATAAAACAGAAAAGTCATAATGCCTCTGTATCGCTCCATGGTGAGACCGCACCTTGAGTACTGTGTACAATTCTGGTCACCGCATCTCAAAAAAGATATAGTTGCACTGGAGAAGGTACAGAGAAGGGCAAACAAAATGATAAAGGGGATGGAACAGCTCCCCTATGAGGAAAGGCTAAAGAGGTTAGGGCTGTTCAGTTTGGAGAAGAGATGGCTGAGGGGGGATATGATAGAGGTCTAGAACGGGTAGGTGTAAATCAGTTATTTACACTTTTAGATAATAGAAGGACTAGGGGGCACTCCAGTTCGTATAGCTGGGTTTAAAAACGGTTTGTATAAGTTCTTGGAGGAGAAGTCCATTAACTGCTATTAATCAAGTTGACTTAGGGAATGGCCTCTGCTACTACTTGGAGTTTGGGTACTTCCAAGTTCTTGTAGGCTGGTTTGGCCACTGTTTGGAAATAGGATGCTGGGTTTGATGGACCCTTGGTCTGACCCAGTATGGAAACTTCTTATGTACAATAATTGTTTTAAAAAAGTATTAACAGAGGACCAAGTGGTCACACACATATTTCAGAGGGGCTGACATCATTTAAAAATGCCAAAGAAGTTGTCTTTGCTCGTAACACATGAGCAGAAATCTTAGAATTTAAAGATGTAGATTGTTGTTGGTAACAAAAGGTTATATATCTGGTAATCCATTTCGATAGAGTTTGTTTTGTAACTGGTTTTCCCTAAGGTTACTGGAGATTATGAAATAAACAATTGAGAGGTTTTTCTGATATTTTTTTTGTCTTCTTTACAGTAGAATAAAAAAACTCCTCAACAGTCCAAGGAATGCATGGACTGTTCCTTCTTGGTGTTAGGTTTGGGGGAAAATACTGGCAATTGAATGGCTTGATTTATGTGGAAAGATGATACCATATTAGGTTGAAATTGCGAGTTGGTTCTTAGAATTACCTTATCTGGGTAAAATTGCATATATGGTTGGTTGATGGCAATCCGCGGGGGTGTCCGGGGGGTGTCCCCTCTGCGGCTTCCTGCTGTCGGCAGGCGGAGTAGAGTGGTGCAGAGACTGTGTGCAGGTTCCTTGTGAGCAAATAATTCTCCATATGCGCTCCCCATCCCTGCAATGACACATCTGTTGTTAAAATCAGTAGGATGTGATGGAATGAAAGGTTTTACTGTGTTTAGATTTCCCTTTTATACCCACCAGGCAAGATCCCATCTGAGAAAATGAGTTGTTTGAACTAGAAAAGAGAGATCCTGCTTGTTTTGGTTCTATTGGTTGCGCAATGTCCATTGTGCTACTCTCATGTGTAGTTTTATGAACGGGACTGTGTGAATTGCTGCTAAAATATGACCTAGTATCTTCATGAAATGTTTGGCTGAAACTTGTCTCCTGTCTATAACAAACTTTACTGCCTTCTGTAGTGCTCTATGATCGGCCGGCAAGCAGCCAGTCGTCTAGGTAAGGAAACAACGATATACCCTGTCTTCTTAGAAATGCAGCTGCCACTACCAAGCATTTTGTGAAAATCCTTGGAGCAGAGGAAAGGCCAGATGGGAGTACCCTGTTGGAATAGTTGGTCTTGAAACTGGAAACGCAAGTATCTCCTGTGGGTCTCTTTTATAGGTATATGAAGATAATCATCCTTTAGATCCAACGAAAGGGAGAACTGTTCCCAAAGAATTCATTTTGAATTTCTCTCATAGAATGTGCTTGTTGAGTGAACAAAGGTCTGTTATTGAGTGCATCTCTCCCATTTTCTTGGGGATTAGAAAGTAGCAAGAATAAAATTCTGGATGTTGATCTTTGAGGGAGACAGGTTGAATTGCTTTCTTCTTGAGTAGATCCTGAATCTTTATTTTCAGCAGTTGAGCATGATGTTGAGATAAACGCATCTTTGGATGTTGATTCATCTTTGGCCAGTTCTGAAAATTCAGGAAATACCCCTTTTGTACAATGGATATTACCCAAGAATCTCGTGTGATCGCTCTCCAATTGTTTAAGAAAAAAGTTATCCTTCCTAATACAGGAATCTGTGATTCCAGGTTGTCAAAATCATTGTGCTATCTTTGCCACATTTTGACCAGTTGACTTGGGTGTTGATGTACCTCTTCCCCTTCTCCTTCTCCTAGAGGAGGATGATGCTAGAGGTTGATGAAAATGCATCTGAGGATATCCTCTCTGTCTGAAGTTTTGTGAATAAGGGTACTTTCTTCTTTGATAATAATTAAAAGATTTTCCCTTAAATGAAGAACCCCGTCTTCTCATTTGGAACAGGTCAAAAGAAGGTGTTGCAATGGATTGCAACTCTGGACCTTTTTATTTTCGTCTTGATTACAGCTTCCTGCACCTTTTGGCCGAACAAGTTGTCTCCTAGACACAGGGAATTAGCAATCTTATCAAATAAATCCTCTCGTATGCTTGATTTTAACCAAGCTATCCTCCATGTTGCAACTGATGTTGCTGATGTTCTGGTTGCTGTCTCAAAAATGTCGTAGGCTGATCTCGTTAGATGTCCCATAGCTTCTTCCAGTAAGCTAATGTGATTAAGGAGTGCTTGTGTTGCACTCGGGGGTGGACCCTTATCCTGAGGCAATGGAGAGCCACCTCCTGGTAGGGACCAGGAAGCAACTGCCCCCAGGGTTCAGAGCACTGGAGGAGACAGAGCTAGGAAGAGCTTCACCACTGGAAGCCCAAGGTCCCCCTGGGAGGAGCCCGTAGGGACCCGGGCCACTTGGACTTAGATGGGCCTTGCAGGGTCTCCTGGAAGGATGGAAGTCCGGCGTGCCCACAGACATAGAAACATAGAAATGACGGCAGAAGAAGACCAAATGGCCCATCCAGTCTGCCCAGCAAGCTTCACACATTTTTTTCTCATACTTATCTGTTTCTCTTAGCTCTTTGGTTCTATTTCCCTTCCACCCCCATCATTAATGTAGAGAGCAGTGATGGAGCTGCATCCAAGTGAAATATAAAGCTTGATTAGTTAGGGGTAGTAGGGGTAGTAACCGCCGCAATAAGCAAGCTACACCCATGCTTATTTGTTTTATCCAGACTATGTTGTTCAGCTCTTATGGTTGTTTTTCTTCTCCCCTGCCCTTGAAGCAGGGAGCTATGCTGGATATGCATGAAGTATCAGTTTTTCTTCTCCCCTGCCGTTGAAGCAGGGAGCTATGCTGGATATGCGTGAAGTATCAGTTTTTCTTCTCCCCTGCCGTTGAAGCAGGGAGCTAAGCTGGATATGCGTGAAGTATCAGTTTTTCTTCTCCCCAGGCAGAAGGGAAGTGCGGTCAGGTTCGAGACTGGAGGTCAGATGAAACAAGGAGGACCAGAATAGCATAGGTGATGACAAGGCTAGAAACAGAGCCAGAATTTAGAGACGTGGTGAAGCAGGCAGAGGTCAGAATCTGGGGGTCAGTCCGAGAAGTAGTCAGCAAAGCAGAGAGGGCAGGTATAGGAGGTCAGACGAGGTCAAGGCAGGCCGAGGTCAGAAGGCAGGCAGCAGGTCAAGGAACAAGCTGAGGTCAGTACCAGTAAGACAGTCCGGAGGTACTACCTGGGGAGACGGACAAACAAACAGGAACAGAAGGACGCTGGAGTACTAGAAAGCAGGAACAGAAAGATCCTGGAACGAGACTTGGAACAAGATTGGAGCAAAATACAAACGCAGGTACAATCTAGCATACTCGTTGATCCAATTGCCAAGGCAAGGAAGTACAAGCAGGGACTTCCTTATAACAGGGAATCAATCAGGGCATGCCGCAGAGCTAGGACCTGCCCTTGGCCCTACAAGAGGCCGGGCGGTCCGCACGCACGTGCGTAGGGGTGTGGCCAACACAGCTGAGGACACCGAGCTCCGGCATGAGGCTGGTGCATATTGGAAGGCCCAGCGACCGCCGCCGCGGGACGCCGAGGCCTGGAAGCGCTTGCAGCTGCCGCTAGGGAGGCCAACCCGGGACCTGCTGTGGAACCATGGAGGTGAGCAGGCCCGTGCACGGCCGGGCGCGGATGGGATGCATAACAGTACCCCCCCCTTCTAGGCCTCCCCCTACATGGCTGTGGTTTGTCAGGATGAGTCCTATGAAAGTTTTTCAGGAGTTCTTTATCAAGAATATTGTGGGAATGTTCCCACAAATTCTCCTTGGCCCTATAACCCTCCCAGGCTAAGAGGTATTCCCATTTTCCTCGACACAGCCGAACGTCAAGGACCTCTCTTACCTGGAGGGAAGAGTCAGGTTCTGTAGAAACCCGTGGAGGAGAGGGAACTCTACGTGAGGGCCAGGAGAGGACCAACGGCTTCAACAAGGACACATGGAACGTGTTATGGATACCCATGGCACGAGGTAGCTGGAGTTGATATGATACAGCTCCCGCTCTTCGGATTACAGGGAATGGTCCAAAATATTTTGGAGCCAAGCGATGAGAGGGAAGTCTGTCATATGTGTCCAGTGCTTAGCCACACTTTTTGGCTAGGACGGAAGAGTGGAGCAGGACGTCTATGGATGTCAGTTACGCTTGGAGCGTTCAGCGGCTTGGGAAAGACGCTTTTTTACTTGGTTCCATACTTGATGAATGGTGTGAGCCATGGATTGTGCCACTGGAGAAGGAACTGTCAGAGGAACTGGAAGAGGCAGTCGGGGCTGCCGTCCGAATACCACAGAGAACGGGGATACATCAGTGGCTGTAGCAACATGAGTATTGTGCGACAGTTCAGCCCAAGGAAGAAGATCAGACCAGTTATCCTGCTGATCATTTACAGAGGAGCGGAGGAATGCCTTCAGAGTCCGATTGGTCCTTTCAGCTTGACCATTGGCCTGTGGATGATAGGCCGATGTATAGCTTAAGGAAATGTTAAACTTCTTACATAGGGAACGCCAATTCTTGGCAGCAAACTGTGGTCCCCGGACAGAAATAATCTCCTTGGGGAGTCCATGAAGGCAAAAAATGTTCTTCAGAAACAGCTTCGCCAATTCTGGGGCCGAAGGAAGGCCCAGCAAGGGAATGAAGTGACCCATTTTCGAAAAACGGTCGATGATGACCCAAATCACGATATTGTTCTGGGAAGGAGGCAGGTCCATAATAAAGTCTGTCGAGATGCTAGACCATGGCTTGATAGGTGCTGGGAGTAGTTGAAGTAAGCCCCAAGGCTTTCCAGTAGGCAGTTTCTGTTGAGCACAGATGGGACACGAGTACTCATAGTTTCGGGATTCTTGCACCATATTGGGCTACCAGTAGTGTCTTTGCAACATCTCTAAGGTCCTGGCATGACCCAGATGGCCTGCCAACTCGGAATCATGAGTCCATTTCAGAACCCATTTATGTAGGCTACGTGGAATGATGGTTTTCCTAGTAGGAACTGTAGTGGTCACAGCAAGGGATATACAGGCGGGATCAATAATGAAACTAGGAACTTCAGGGACGTCTTCAGGTTCAAATGATCTGGATAGTGCTTGGTGAGGGTTCAGGAGTTGAGCCTGTTTAAGGTGCTCAAGGTTCTTATGGTCAGTGAATATGGTAAACTTGTGTTGCGCCCCTTCCAACCAGAGGCACCACTCTTGGAGCGCCAACTTGATTGTGAGGAGTTCACAGTCACCAATGGTATAACACTGTTCCGTAGGAGAAAATTTATGTGAATAGAAACAGCAGGGAATCATTTTACCCTTAGGGGAAAACTGGCTCAAGATGGCTCCTGCGCCGAGTGCAGAGGCGTCGACCTCAATGACGAATGGATGTTTAGGGTCCGGGTGCTGCAGGCAAGGACCAGAACAGAAAGCCTCCTTGATCATCTGAAAGGCAGCTAGTACTTTAGCTGTCCACACCCAAGTGTTGGCCCCTTTCCTAGTCATAGCGGTGAGCAGGGCAACTAGGGAAGAATAGTTAGCAATGAAGCTCTGGTAATAATTGGTAAAGCCAAGAAAACTTTGTAAGGCTCGGAGGCCTACTGGCTGGGGCCAGTCGTGGATCCCCTGGACTTTCTCAGGGTCCATAGAAAATCCTCGGTCAGAAATGATATACCCTAGAAAGGGTAAGTGATTACGCTCAAACAGGCATTTTTCCAGCTTGGCATACAAATAGTTCTCTCTCAGGCGTTAGAGGATGATCCAAACGTGATCTCAATGAGATTCAAGGTCTTTAGAAAAGATCAGGATGTCGTCAAGGTATACGACTACAAAGGAATACAGAAGATCTTGGAAGATTTCGTTCATAAGGTGTTGAAAGACTGCTGGGGCATTGCATAGCCCAAAGGGCATCACAGTGTATTCATAGTGACCGTCCCTTGTATTAAATGCGGTTTTCCAAATATTAGGCTGAATGCGTACCAAATTGTACGCACCCCTCAGATCCAACTTGGAGAAGATCCATGCCCCTTCAAGGTGATCAAACAGCTCACTAATGAGGGGCAGCAGATATCGATCTTTGCTGGTTATGGCACCCCTGTCATCAGTACAAGGGTGTAGACCGCTGTCCTTTTTCTTAACGAAGAAGAACCCCACACCTGCAGGGGAGTCAGACGGACGGATGAATCCTTTTTCTAGGTTCTCTTTAATATACTCCGATATAGCTTGAGTCTCAGGTTGAGACAACGGGTAAATTCTGCCTTTGGGAGGCAAAGTGCCCGGCAGGAGTTCAATAGGACAGTTGAACTTGCGTAACAGAGGCAGGGTATCCACTTTCTGCTTCGAGAAGACATTGTTGAAGTCAGAATACTGCGGAGGCAAACCAGGTAAAGTAACAGACTTCAGGACAGGAACTACTGGAGATACGGAATGCAAACAGGTTTTCTGGCATTTGGAGCCCCACTGTACCAACTGCAGGGAATGCCAATCGAACTGGGGTTCGTGGGCCTGGAGCCAGGGCAACCCCAGGATAACCGGATGGGTTGATCGCTTCAATACATAGAAAGACATCTCCTCCTCGTGGAGAGTGCTCATGGTAAGGCGAATTGCCACTGTCTGGTGAATGATGAGTCCTGGAAGATGATCTCCCTGGATGGAAGCAATGCGGAGACGCACCTCCAATGGCTGGAGAGGAATATTCAGGAGCTTGACAATGTCATCCATAATGAAGCTGCCACTTGCTCCGGTATCAACAAGAGCAGTGGTAGCAAAGGTGTTGGCCTTGATGCCCAGGGATACAGGTAGCAAGAGTTGAGGGCCAGTAACAGTAGCGCCCAAGCTCGGGACCCCCGCTGGGCTCAGGCATTGCAGTTTCCCGGCCGAACGGGCAAGACTGCAGACGATGTCCAGAAGTGCCACAGTAAAGGCAAAGGCCCTCCTTCCACCGACTGAGATGTTTGGTCGGAGACAAACGCCCATGATTCACCTCCATAGGTTTCACCACGGAGGGAGGCGGTAATGCTGAAGTATTCACTGGAGGATTGGAGGCACTTGTGGGACATGCTATAGGACATGCTATAGGACTTCTAGGTGTCTTTGCTGGAGACGATGATCAATGTTACCGGCAAGGAAAATCAGGTCCTCTAGAGATGTGGGAGTCTCACGGACAGAGAGCTCATCTTTGAGAGCACAGGAGAGTCCATCTAGGAAGATGGCTTGCAGACAATCTTCTTGCCACCCAAGCTCCCTGGCCAGAGTCCTAAACTCCACCATATACTCGGAGAGGGGCTGTTACACCCCTGCCCGCACTGCTCTGCGGACAGGGCCTCACCTCTGTGACCCGGTCTGCCACCGAGCCAAGTTGCCTCCTTCTTTGTGGCCTGCTGCTGCACTGCTGCCTCCCGCATGGCTGGAGCCGCCCGACAACATTACTATCGGGGAAATCCCCTTGTGGGGATTCCCCTCTCTTTCACGGCCCTAGCTCTGCCGCCAGAGCCTCTCAGCTGCAGGGGAATTCCCTGCCAGGACTCCCCTCTTCGCGGCCCGAATGCCGCCGCTGGAGTCTCCTATTCGCGGCAGGTAGCTGCCAACGTCTTTTCCTCTTCTGGGCCATTGTCAAGCCCAGAGTAGCTCATCTTCAGTGGCAGGAGCCGCTCCAAGGCCTCCACTTACCTTCTCTGGCGTTCCAGCGTTGCTACAGGCCTCAGCTCCGCCTCCTGTGCTCCCAGACTCCCTCTGGGGGCTGGCCACGTGGCTCTTCTCTTCTTTTAAAGGTACAGTGCAGGAAGTTCATCTTCAGCCCTCCCAGATGACGTCTTCAGGGCTCTTCCTGCTCCTGCCCTATAAAAAAGCGTTGCTTCATTCCTTCATTGCCTTCAGATGGATCAACATCCTCCAGAGAGTTCCTCTTCGGAGTTCCAGCTTCCATCCTCAGAGTCCACTGTTCCAACGTGGTTATTTTCAAGCTCCTGTCCAGAAGACTTCGTCTTCAAGTCTTCCCGCTTCGTGATGTCTTCTTCGTGATGTCTTCACCCAACGTCCAGGTCTTCCCTGTCGTTGACCTTCCTCAGGATCCCTCGTCTATTCTTAGATGTCCCTGACGCTCCGATGTCTCGATGTCCTGACGTCCAGAAGTCCACCTGTTCTGAGTCCTAGATGTCCTGGTGTCCTGAAATCCTCCATCCAGATGTTCATCCGTCTTCTTCTATCAAAGTCTTCCAGATCCTACCCTCAGCAGAAGCCCATTCCTGCTGTCGCCCATCTCTTCAGATGTCCAGGTTCCCTGATGTCAAGATGGCTTCTCTACTTCTCTCTCTTCACTACACCTCTGGAGAACACAGCAGATCTTGGCGTTCTCCGGAACTCTCCAATCAGTCTATTCTTGATAGATTGGAATTCCTCCGTTGGACTTCGTCAAGTGCTGCCCAACTCCTCTCCATCTGGTGTTCCTCCCGTTCCTAGCATGGTCCGCGACCAGCCTCCAGGTTGTGTAGGGCGCGCATCAGACAAGGTGGTCCGTGACCAGTACTCGGGCTGTGTAGGGTGCCTTAAGGGATAGCACTCCCTAACTTCAAGAGCCTCGTCTCTACTTTACTCCAAGAGCCTGCTCTCTTCTTCGTACCCAAGAGTGTTCCTCTTCATTGTGTCCAAGAGTCTTGTCTTGTCTGTCTTCATACCCAAGAGTGTCTCTCTTCATCTTCTTCAAGAGTCTCGTCTCGTCTTTGTCTTCAAGGGTACACCTCTTCTTCATCCATGTCCAGGAATCTTCATCTAGTCCAAGTTCCAGGAATCCTTCTTCTATGAACTATGACTCTTAGCTCTCCGGACCAGGAGTCTCCTGTTCCGGTTCCATTTTTTCATGAGTCGAACTGTGTCTAAGCTTGCACTTGCTTTCCTATCCTCGGGGTATCTTGGGGCTCCTCTCTGATTTATCTCATGGACCAGGGGTTCACACTCACACAGGAGCAAGCGATCATGCCTCTACACCCCTTCCCAGGGCTTTCCTGCATTCATTCACCATGGAATACATAGCAACAAGGCGTGTCCGCAACAGGGTCCTTGCCCCTTGATGGAGGTGGAGTAAGTTATGGCTGGCAACAGCCTGGCGGCCTGGGTCTCTGAAGGTCACTTGAAGAGAGCGATGAATTCAGATAACTTGGAAAGGATGGGATCAGAATGTTCCCATAAGGGAGAGGCCCAAGCCAGAGCCTTCCCTTCCAGACGAGACAGGATGAAGGTCACCTTGGTGATTTCCTTCAAGAACAACGAGGGTTGTAGTGCAAACTGCATAAAGCACTGATTAAGGAAGCCACGACAGGAGCGTGGGTCCCCATTATATCGAGGAGGTGCAGGAAGTGCCAATGATGCTTTGGGAAGCATGGTGGCTGAGAGGCCCACAGGATTGGCCAAAGCTGTATCTTGTAGCTGGGAACAAAGTTCTTCCATCGAAGAGGCCAGCGTTTCCAAAGCTTGATGATGTTGTTTATCTGTGGCAGCCAAACCTGGTAGGGCCCTGGAGGCGGGAGACTCTGCCAAGTCCATGGCTTTGGCAACCTGTTGCGCTTGGGGGTGGACCCTTGTCCTGAGGCAGTGGAGAACCGCCTCCTGGTAGGGACCAGGAAGCAACTGCCCCCAGGGGGCGGAGCACTGGAGGAGACAGGCTAGGAAGAGCTTTCACCACTGGAAGCCGAAGGTCCCCCCCCCGGGAGGAGCCAGTAGGGACCCGGGCCGCTTGGACTTAGATGGGCCTCGCAGGGTCTCCTGGAAGGATGGAAGTCCGGCGTGCCCACAGACAGGAGGGGAGCGCAGTCAGGTTCGAGACTGGAGGTCAGATGGAACAAGGAGGACCAGAATAGCGTAGGTGATGACAAGGCTAGGAACAAAGCTAGAGATGTGGTCAAGCAGGCAGAGGTCAGAATCTTGGGGTCAGTCCGAGAAGTAGTCGGCAAAGCAGAGGTCAGGTACCAGAGGTCAGATGAGGTCACAGGCAGGCCGAGGTCAGAAGGCAGACAGCAGGCAGACGAGTCTAGGAACAAGCTGAGGTCAGGAGGCAGGCAGCATGCAGGCTGGTCAAGGAACAGACTGGAGTCAGAAGGCAGGTGGCCGGCAGGCATGATGAAGAGCGGACTGGAGTCCGAAGGCAGGCAGTAGTCAAGCAGGTCAAGGAACAAGCCGAGATCAGTACCAGTAATCCAGAGGTACTACCTGGGGAGACTGACAGACGAATAGGAACAGAAGGACGCTGGAGTACTAGGAAGCAGGAACAAGGCAGGAACAGAACTGGAACAGAAGGATCCTGGAACGAGACTTGGAACAAGACTGGAGCAAGATACAAATGCAGTGACAATCTAGCATATTCACCGACCCGATTGCCAAGGCAAGGAAATACAAGCAAGGACTTCCTTATAACAGGGAATCAATCAGGGCGCACCGCAGAGCTAGGACCCGACCTTGGCCCTACAAGAGGCCAGGCGGTCCGGGCGCGTAGGGGCATGGCCAACACAGCTGAGGATGCCGAGCTCTGGCGTGAGGCCTGGTGCACAGTGGAAGGCCCGGCAACCATTGCCACCTGGAAGCACTTGCAGCTGCCGCTAGGGTGGCCGACCCGGGATCTGCCTTGGAACCATGGAGGTGAGCAGGCCTGTGTGCGAACAGGATGCATAACAGTTTGTCTATCCTCTTTCAACAAATATTTGAAATCATTCTTTATATCCTGTATGGTATTGAATAAATATTGTAACATCTGCAATTGTGGTGTGATGCTATCCTTGCTGTCAGCATTGAAGATTGGAAGGTTTTCTTCCCCATGTTGTCCATTAATCTCATATCCCTCATGGGTGGCACTGCAGCAAATGCTCTAGATTTTTTGTTTTTCTTTAGAGTCGATTCAACTTCCATTGAATTGTGGGACAATTGACTCTTGTGAAATCCAGGGCTATCTTGAACTCTGTACTTTAAATATGCTGCTTTAGATACTACTGGAATAGTATATGGAGTCGTCCACAACTTCACTTGGACATTTTCAAGGGTCTTATGAATAGGTACTGCCTTTGATTTTGATTTTGGCTCTATGCACTTTAGGATGCCCGGTAAATCCTCTCCTGAAGGTTCAGAAGATTGTGTAGAGAAAGGGACTTTAATTGCCATCTTTTCTACAAATATTGGATATGAAGTAGCCAGTGGTGGAGAATTTGGTTTCTCTGAAGGTGACTCATCAGGTGCAATGTCAATATCTGAATATGAAAAATTGACATCATCCATATATGGAGGATCCCGTTCCAAAGAATCTTTCATTTCCCTCTTTTGGCGAATCCTCTGTAGTCATTAATAAAGGATCTTTAATCGGAGACTGATCATCTGTTGGTTTCATGAGATCTAAATCCTTCATGTGTTTATGTAAGAACCAGTGCCACAGTTTTTCTTCAAATTGTTTCAGGAAAGGTAGGCTAGAATCCAGAGGAATCTTTCCTTATCCTTCTGAGGTTTTCTGACAGGGGAAGGGGAATTAACTCTCCTTTTTGGTCTCTTCATACTCTCATGAAGATCCTCAACACATATTTATTGAAGATCCTGAACAACTGTAAGTTCTCTTATTGGTCAGATCATTCTGTGTCTGAATAATGCATGAACTCATCAACAGAGTGTCCAAGACCCTCCTGTACAAATACTAACTGTACTGATTCATCAGAAGTTTCCTCTTCTCGATGAAATGGAATAGCTTTTATATCACTTGTAGATAATTGCTTTTTAATCACTTGGTAAATTGGAACTGTGGTGTTTCTTTATTCTAGAATAACTTTTCAACTTATGGCATGACAATGGCACAGTGTGTGATGATGGAGCAGTAGATGTATGTGATACTCTAAGATATGCAAGTATTTGCCACTGCCAGGCAAACTGGGTCTTGGTTGACCAACACTCAAGATAATTTGATTGATTTTGTCAGTAGAATCTATATGGGTAGAAATCCTATGTGTGTTGGGTAAGAGTATAGTGATACTACCGTCCACCTGGACAAAATGGTCAGACAGATGATGAAATGCTAAGAAAAATCATGGAAGCAAACCAATATGGCAGTGCAGTAATAATGGGAGATTTCAATTACCTGTCAGTAACAAGGGCAACCAAATAGAATTTTAATTTATAGCCTAAGTGATGGTGTCATCAAGCCAGACATTGTGATTTTAACCCAAAATCCAACCGGACCTCTAATCATTCACCATCACTAAAATACCTAATTTTATTAATTGAAAAAAGGTTTTTGAATTTTTGAAAAATTTTTTGATTTTATCATAAAGTTAAAAAATCAATCAAAAAGACTTTCGGAAACAGTCTTTGCTCAACACTCAACTCCGTTGACAATGTGAAGAAGACAAAATGATAAGTAATCTCTCAATGCATGGTATAAACACAGCGCTACACGGCCGGTGTTTCGCAAAACAAGCTTCCTCAGGGGCATCTGAATAATATCAACATAGGAGTATTTACCTAAAATAGAACAAAAACAGTCTTACAAAGCTATTCTCACGATAAAACATAGAAGGCAAAAAACTTATCTGACCGCCATAGGCTACCAGTTCAAGATGGACACAAAGTCTCAGAAGTTCTTCTGCATCGCAAGGAGGAAACGAGGCTGACGTCGGCGTCTCAATAAATATTCAAGCAGATCTATCATCTGGGGACAGTCAATCCGGCGGGACTTAACACAGATCTTGACTTGCATATGTTTTTGGGATAACATCTTATATTTTCATTTTTCTGTTTGTGTTTTTCAAGATCACCCTCTTTTTTCCTATGATATAGTGCTTGTGTTGTATGTTGCGATATCAATTGACTAATGATTTTTGTGATTTGCATTTTTCAAAAACATCATCGTATGACATCACATCTGCTTGAATATTTATTGAGACGCCGATGTCAGCCTCGTTTCCTCCTTGCGATGCAGAAGAACTTCTGAGACTTTGTGTCCATCTTGAACTGGTAGCCTATGGCGGTCAGATAAGTTTTTTGCCTTCTATTTTTTATCGTGAGAATAGCTTTGTAAGACTGTTTTTGTTCTATTTTAGGCAAATACTCCTATGTTGATATTACTCAGATGCCCCTGAGGAAGCTTGTTTTGCGAAACACCGGCCGTGTAGGGCTGTGTTTATACCATGCATTGGGAGATTGCTTATCATTTTGTCTTCTTCACATTGTCAACGGAATTGAGTTTTGAGCAAAGACTGTTTCCAAAAGTCTTTTTGATTGATTTTTTAACTTTATGGTAAAATCAAAAAATTTTCAAACATTCAAAAAATGTTTTTCAATTAATAAATTAGGTATTTTAGTGATGGTGAATGATTAGAGGTCCGGTTGGATTTTGGGTTAAAATCACAACGTCTGGCTTGATGACACCGTCACTTAGGCTATAAATTAAAATTCTATTCGGTTGCCCTTGTTACTGACAGTTTTACCTATTGGGTTACTGTATTGACTCCTTTTGTTATAATTTTGAGATTTCAATTACCCCAATATTGACTGGGTAAATGTAACATCAGGACTTGCTAGAGACATAAAGTTCTTGGATGTAATAAATGATTGCTTCATGGAGCAATTGGTTCAGGAACCAACAAGAAAGGGAGCTATTTAGATTTAATTCTTAGTGGAACGCAGGATTTGGTGAGAGAAGTAACGGTGGTGGGGCCACTTGGTAACAGTGATCATAACACGATGAAATTTAACTATAACTGGAAGGGGGACAATAAGTAAATCTGCAGCTCTAACACTAAACTTTCAAAAGGGAAACTTTGATAAAATGAGGAAAATAGAAAAAAACTGAAAGGTGCAGCTGCAAAGGTTAAAAGTATTCAACAGTAGAGATGTGATCGTGTCCCTCTATCGTCTTAACGATCGATTTCGGCTGGAGGGGGAGGGAATCGTATTGTTGCCGTTTGGGTGTTTAAAGTATCGTGAAAATCGTGAGCCGGCACACTAAAACCCCCTAAAACCCACCCCCGACCCTTTAAATTAAATCCCCCACCCTCCCGAACCCCCCCAAATGCCTTAAAATTACCTGGGGGTCCAGCGGCGGTCCGGAACGGCAGCGGTCCGGAACGGCCTCCTGCAATTGAATCGTGTTGTCTTCAGCCGGCGCCATTTTTCAAAATGGCGGGGCAAAATGGCGGCGGCCATAGACCAACACGATTCGACTGCAGGAGGTCGTTCCGGACCCCCGCTGGACTTTTGGCAAGTCTTGTGGGGGTCAGGAGGCCCCCCCAAGCTGGCCAAAAGTCCCTGGGGGTCCAGCGGGGGTCCGGAAAACGATCTCCTGCCGCGAATCGTTTTCCGTACGGAAAATGGCGCCGGCAGGAGATCGACTGCAGGAGGTCGTTCAGCGGACCTCCTACAGTCGATCTCCTGCCGGCGCCATTTTCCGTACGGAAAACGATTCGCGGCAGGAGATCGTTTTCCGGACCCCCGCTGGACCCCCAGGGACTTTTGGCCAGCTTGGGGGGGCCTCCTGACCCCCACAAGACTTGCCAAAGTCCAGCGGGGGTCCGGAACGACCTCCTGCAGTCGAATCGTGTTGGTCTATGGCCGCCGCCATTTTGCGCCGCCATTTTGAAAAATGGCGCCGGCTGAAGACAACACGATTCAATTGCAGGAGGCCGTTCCGGACCGCTGCCGTTCCGGACCGCCGCTGGACCCCCAGGTAATTTAAGGCATTTGGGGGGGGTTCGGGAGGGTGTGGGGATTTAATTTAAAGGGTCGGGAGTGGGTTTAGGGGGTTTAGTGTGCCGGTTTTCCTGGCCCTCCCCCTTCCCCCGATTTATGATTTTTTGACGATAAATCGGGGGAATTGGTATTGTATCATGGCCCTAACGATTTTTGACAATTTAAAATATATCAGACGATATTTTAAATCGTCAAAAAACGATTCACATCCCTATTCAACAGGCTTGGACCTTGTTTACATTCCTAGAGGCGCAGTCCATATGATTCCACACATTAAGAAAGGTGGAAAGAAGGCAAAACGATTACCAGCATGGTTAAAAGGGTGAGGTGAAAGAGGCTATTTTAGCCAAAAAAAACATCCTTCAAAAATTGAAAGAAGGATCCATCTGAAGAAAATAGGATAAAACATAAACAGGTGAAGAGAGAATTTGAAATGAAGTTGGCCATAGAGGCAAAAACTCATACTAAAAACTTTTTTTTTTTTTGTGTAAATATGTTTATTGGAAAAGCAGTCAGGTCTACAACATCAGCAGTATACAAGTACTTCAGAGCATTACAGGGTAATAGTAAAAGAGAACAGTGCAGGTAACCAACATTGAAAATTGAAAACAACTCCTCTCAATAAGTCACTGATCCCAGGTTGAAGATCAGAACAAGAAATCCCGACTGTTAAACCTATTTTTCAACTGTAAAGCCCCGCTCTCCACCCCCCCCCCCTCCCCTCCCTCCCACCTGGCAAGACACTGGCTAGTGAGGACAAGAAACAGGACCAAGTACGGAGCACGAATGTTGTCATAATTGCAAACGGTACAGTCAGGATTGTCTACCATATAAAAACAATGGAGATACACATGGCACAGGTAAAGGAAACATGGAAGTAGGAGGAACTAAAAGGAAATAAAGGAAGAATATAGAAATAAAAGTAATAAAGTAAAGACAGGGAAAGCCATAAACCAGTGGGTTTCAGCAAAGGGATACCAATTGATATGAAATGACCTTATATTGGGAATTCAATGACATGTCCTCATGAGGCACCAGAAACCCTGCTATGGTAAGGGTCTTAACTCCTCTGCAGGAAGAAGTTTCACATAATCATTCCATAAGAGGCGGGTCTTGGCGTAGTTCACACTGGAAACATATTTGGCAGTCAGTAGTTCCATATGCATTAATTTATGAAATTTGGTTTTCCAAACCTGCATGTAAAGTGGTGTAGGTGTTATCCACTGAGTCAGAATTGCATCCCTTGCAATGAGGATAATCTTCCGGAAAAGGCAAAGCTGAGTTTCTGTGAGCAGGGTAGTTGTCATATTTATCTTGCTTAAGAGCCAGATGATGGGATCCAGTGGAAGAACAGATCCCCACATCGATCGAACCAGGCACTGTAAATACGACCAGAAAAGCTGCAATGTAGGGCACAACCAAAAACAGTGATAGAAATCCGGATTCAAGGAGGCACCTCTGGTACATTTCTTATCTGTGGTAAACCCATGTAATAGCATGACGTTGGGCGTAAAAGGCTTGGTGTAAAACTTGTATGTCTGGTCCCTTAAGGTGACATTCGCCACATTTCGAGGTATACTTGAAAACAGGTCTGGATATCTTTTGAAGAGATGGCCTGTGGCAGAGCCTTATTCCATTTAGCAGCTACGCAGTCCAAGGTTTGTGACGGAGTCAACGCCACCAATGCTAGATAATATTGAGAGCAGGACAGGCGTTTTCCGTCCTCTCCTAATAGGAAATCACGCACCTCTTGGCCATGAAAGAAAGCCGGATTTGCCCTTTGTTCTTCCAGCATGAAATGCCGCAATTGTAGAAATCCATACAGGTCAGTGTGGGGGATGGCATAATGAGTCATCAGATCTTGAAAACTGCAAATCTGGTAATGTCCAGCTTCCTCCTCTAGGAGTTGAAACATGAATTTTAGACCCTTTATAGACCACTTTGAAAAATGACCTGGGTCATGCCTGGCTGGAAGAGTTGACAACCTCGGATGGGTAGACATGCGGACGCTCCCAGTGGAATTTAGAATTTCCGGCATAACAGTTTCCATGTCAGGCGGAGAGGACGAACCACAACACTACGAGTTATTGATTTGGGAAGTAGTGAGTCCGGTAATTGTAGTGCAGCTCCCGGTGATTTGGAGAAAGCCAAGCTGTATAGTGATCCATTGGAGAATGAAAAGCCGTGCCGCAGACCCAGTCCCTGACATGGCGTAATAAGCAGGCTTGATTGTAACTTTCCAAATCAGGGCAGTTGAGACCCCTTTCAATTTTGGTTTCATTAGTGTATTTAGAGGTATGCGGGCCCATTTGCCATTCCATAAATAGTCCTGCAGGCCCTTGTTAATGTCATGTATATCTTGTTTCCTAAGCCAGACAGGTAACATATGGAAAAGATACAACCATTTGGATACTTCCATCATTTTCAATAACAAAATTTTCCCTGAAAGGGATAGCGGCAGGCTCTGCCACTTAGAAAGATTTTTTAGCAGCTTCTGCTTCAAGGGGATTAATGTTTAAACCATACAACTTATTAGGAGAAGCAGGAATGTAGATCCCCAGATATTTAAGGGCAGTATTAATCCATTTCAAAGGAAAAGTACCAGGCCAGGTAGACTTCAGAGTGCCTAGGATATCCAACGCTTCTGACTTGTCCACATTAACTTTTAACCCAGCAAAGCTCCCAAATGTGGATTGCAACTGGCAGGACATGCAGTAGTGAGACCGCCGGGTTACAAGAAAGACCAACATGTCATCTGCAAAAGCAGCCACTTTAAAGTTTCCATTTTTATAATGGATCCTTTGAATAATAGGGGATTCTGCCAGTTTACGTAATAGTGGGTCAAGAGTCAGTATATACAGAATTGGGGACAACGGGCAACCCTGACGCACCCACGCTTGATAGAGAATGCCTCCGAAACAGTATCATTTGGCTACTATATGGGACACCAGTTGCATATATAAATAGAAATGGCCTGGATAATCCGGCTGGGAAACCCAAAGCGCTTAAGAACGGAAAACACATAGTCCCAGACACACGGTCAAAGGCTTCTCGGAATCAAACCCCACTGCCATGGACTCGCGGCTTAGGTAGTGAGAGGTTTCTATGGCGGAGAGGAGTCTGATGACATGTGCCCCAGCCATGCAGCCAGTCACAAAATCTGCCTGGTGTGGGGAATTGATAAATGGCAGAACAGAGTTTCAGTCTTTTGGGCCAATAAGCGGGCATAAAGTTTCAGGTCACAATTTAATAGTGATATAGGGTGGTAGGAGGAGGCCTGAAGTGGATTTTTCCCTGGCTTGGGAAGAACCGTAATAAATGCCGTATTGAATTGTGGGGGAAAATGATTACTGTATTTTTCGCTCCATAAGACGCACCTGACCCATAAGATGCACCTAGGATTCAGAGGGGGAAAATTAAAAAAAAAAAATTGTGTGCTACAACCGGCTCTGTCCCCGGGCGTCTGTACATCTTATGGAGCAAATTAGGGGAGTGCATAACATTTTTTTTTCTCCCCATTTTGTTTTCGGGTCTGGGGAGGGCCATTTCGGTCCATTCCCCAGATCAGAAAACTTTTGTCTTTCTATTTCTGTGGGAACTGCCCCCCCCCCCCCAAAAAAACCAACCCATCCCAACCCTTTAAATTAATTAACAACCCCCCACCCTCCTAACCCCCCCCCCCCGAGAACCTGCCAAATTAATTAAATACAACCCCCACCCTCCTGACCCCCCCAAGACCTGCCAAAAGTCTCTGGTGTGTCCAGCGGGATCCAGGAGCAGTCTGGGAACGATCTCCTGGACTTGGGGCCGTTGGCTGCCAGTAATCAAAATGGCGCCGACGGCCCTTTGGCCCTTACTATGTCACTGGGGTCGACCAATGGCAGGGCAAAGCGCTGACGGCGCCATTTTGATTACTGGCAGCTAACGGCCCTTTGGCCCTTACTATGTCACAGGGGCTACTGCTGCCATTGGTCGACCCAGTGATATAGTAAGGGCAAAGGGCCGTCGGCACCATTTTGATTACTGCAGCCGATGGCCCAAGTCCCAGGAGATCGCTCCTGGACCCCCACTGGACCACCAGGGACTTTTGGCTATAGATATATACCAATAATTCAGCCTGAGGTAGTTAAGAGCAAGAGCATAAGAAGTGCCTTACTAGGTTAGATCAAGGGTCCATCGAGCGCAGTATCCTGTCTCCAACAGTGGGCCAATCTGAGTTACTTGAAAGTACTGGCAGATCCAAATGGGGAGATTTCTTTGCTTTTGCTCACTTTCAAAAGTAAGAATTGGCTATCCGCCACATCATCCTGGCTAATAATTGTCAAGGGACTTGCCCTCCATAAACTTGTCCAAACCTTTAATTACCCTTAGTTCCCAGTTTGTAGGTTACCATGCTCTGAGTGAGCATTGCCATGAATCCACCATTTGGCTGAGAAGACACAAGGTAAGTCCATGTCAAATGCCACCATATTGACTAAGGAACCGCACCCAGCTCCATGAGTCACAGCTAAAGAAAAGTGTCAAAAGAACCAAGTGGAGATGAAGCCTTTACATAGTTAATGAATGCACTCAGAAAGCTTGCAAAATTAAACATGCATTAACCTAATAAAAATGTCATCCCCCACCCAACCATCTTTTAAAAAAATGTCTGATAATTGTTTTTTTTATGGCAGGCTAACGACAATACGTTCTAACGTCTAGCCAACGTATTGGCTGTTAGACAAGGAATTCTCCATGTTCCTTGCCTTGATCTATATATGGAAAGGCGTGTAAGAGATCAAAGTAATAAATAATAAGTACATAAATTAGGAATGGTTTGATGGTAGACTTGGGTTGTTTGGGAGGGGAAGTTTTGGTGGATGTGCCTGTTTGCATGGCATGGCGTGGCGTGAATCTCTGAAATGGAATGCCTGCTGACCTTTACACATGATTCAGGTGCTTGCTAGTCAACATATTTCTTCAAAACCACAGAATCTGGTTTATTTCTACTGCGCTCCTCCACCCACGTGGACTGATGCAAAGCAATAAGAAAGACAGACCCGCATTCCTTGCCCGCCTAGGAAATCAACATTTGTGGCGGCTTTACCGCTTTCAGAATCAACAAGGGAGTGGATCGCCTGCACTAACAGGCAGCCTGCGTGATGTGGTGCTGCCAGCACGGATGGGTGTTTTCCCTCCGTTTACTCTGCCCTGAGAGATCTCTCGCTTTATTCTTTCAAAGTCATCTCTTCTTGATGAACCATCACTCTCGGGACCCAGAGACTTTCACGCTTGTCTCAATAAGCGGATTGAGTTTACATTTTGGGTGGCTTTTTTTTTTTTGCAGAGAGAAAAATATAGTGCCAAAGTTTAAAAGATTAATTCTAACAAACCATTAGGGTACATGAGCTCTGAAGGAGAGGCAACTGCCTTAAGAGGTGGATGAGTTGTAGGGCAGCCAGCTGGCCTCCATTAGGGATGTACGGTCATTTTTAAACAACAGGGAAACCACCACAGTATTTGTTGTGTTACTGTGTGTCGTTTCCCATCTGAAACAACAAAAAACACAACATTTTTGTTTTGTTTCATTTTTATGTTTCAGTGCGCACTAAAGCGATTCAAAATGAAGTTCAAAGTAGTACGTGAAATGAAAAGCAAACTGAGACAATACGTTTTTCCCATGCACAGCCCTAGGCACCATTTGGGCTGATGCAGTCCTGGTTTTACCCCAGTGTGTTTGCAGGGACTTGGGCAGCGACTCTCATCCCTCAGCCCCCTTGTCCCCCTAAAGTGGGGGCCTGTGCCTGACAGGGGCGCTATCTCCTTTGGCCTATAAGATATTCTTGATGCACGTGCAGAATCCCCCTGCCTGGACTTACATGGAAACAAACATGTATGTATTTTGGACACAGTAACATGTGCATAAAGTGGACTGAATTCACGTAAGGGCCCTATATTTCCCAGAGACGCAAGCTGGAGAAATCCCTTGAGTTCATTACTTTTGAGCATAAACTCTGATCATCAAGGCTTCAACCTGCCGATAAAAAAAAATATATATGCTTTTTGCTGCAGCCCTGTTTCCCCCTCCCTCTCCACCCTCACCATTTACTTTTGGTTTTAGCTTGTTTTGAGCATAATAGTAAATTTTATGATCAAAAGGACGCATGGGATAGATCTCAGATGTATGCAAATCTTTCTCATGCATATTAATTATGGATATCCTGACTGGTCAGGTCTGCCTCCAGCAGAGGGTTAGGAAACACTGGTGTGTAAGGATAATTGTTGCAAAGAAAAAGGCAATCAGACAATTCCACTATCCACAATATGAGACCAATTCTCTCCTCAAAGTTCAGGAAGGCCCTATATTTGTGTGAGTGCTTTATAAATGAGTTGGGTGATTTGACCTTGATAAGAGAAGACTGAGGGGGAGACTTGAAATACAAAAAGAGGATGAGATCCAGTTGCACATCTGCCCTAAGTAGTAACAGGCTTAAATTGCTGCAGAGGAGATTTAGGAAGGTGGGGAGTGGAAGGTGGCATTAGGAATGACTTTCTAACTGGGAAGGGTGGTCAGGCACTGGAGCCAGGCCAGGTCTGACTGTGCCAAATCCCAGGCCAAGGAGGAGTACCACTGTGCCAAGGAGCAGCCTGCTCCAGCAACCCACTCCACTGCTATGACAATCTGGGCTTCTGAAGGGGAGGGGAGGTAGAGAGACTTCACCCACCACCTTACCCCTCACTCTCTAATCCTGCCTGCGGGCGCCCAGCCCCCTAAATCCGGCCCTGATTAGAACGAGTTAACTAAAGAGATGGTGGGCTTTCTGTCACTGGAAGTTTTAAATGGCAGACTCTCAGACACCTAACTAGGAAGGGATACAGCACATCCTGCCTGAATGATCTCCTGAGATCCCTTTCAGACCTATTTGCTAACCTTTGGAGGTCCTTCCAGGCCTATCTTTCTATCACAAGGGGTAACTAACTGCAGAGGCCCCTTGCCTGTTAGCAGACTCCAGTGCTGGAAGGCAAGAGTCACACATTCACCTCACAGGGAACGATGAGTTCTCCCATATACTGGAAGATAAAGGTCAGTAGCCAAGTGAACACAAACTGACATCATATTTTAGAGAGGACCTCACTTCCTAATATCCCACTTTTAAAGTATGCATTTCCGTGCCTGGAATAGAAAGACTGTAGCTAAAAATGTTTAATCTGCGCAGATCCTTACGGCACAGCCAGGTATGTGTAGTTTCCACTGTCTTCACCTTGGCTGTGCTCCGTTATGTGTAGCTGTGATCTCAGCGCCCTGCAATCCTCTGGAGGCCAGAAGCCAGCAGGGACGTGCAAGATGGATGCAGGGATCCGAAAGCCTGTGCTGCCTCATGTTCCCTGCCCCCTCCCCTGAGCTAGAGGAAACTATCAGGGATAGAGGGTGGAAACAATCATGGCCACAGTGGTTTATGGACACTGCCAATACTACCGTGGCAAAAGTGCCTGGCTTCTAACACACATCCAGTCCTGTCAAAGATCATAAGAAGCCTGCCACAGCTGGTCTTAACTCTTTCAGATCCAAAGCAGGAACCTTAAGCACTAGTAATAATTCAGATTTCTACAGCTCCTTTCCTCCAAATAGGACATCCATGCATTTTATGAAGTAAACCTGCAGCCACCTCTGGGGGTGGAAGATTGGGTTCGTAATTTTGGAGTGTGATCTGTATGTATTGCTACCTCCAAATGGCAAAAAAGAAGACTAATATTGTTATTATTACCCCAGAATGGTTGAGGAAGGCAAACTTCATTTAGAGAATGAATTCCCACACAAGTAAACTTCCTGCCGCTTGGTACCATTGCTGGGCTCAAAGGTCAAAAGCTAACCACCTGGTTCCAAAAATGTACACAGTACCAGACGAAATAAATCACATAGTCATAGGGTCCCTGCCCCACAGAGCTGATATATTTGGATGCAGGGAGGATAAAGTGACTTGCTCAGGATCCTCTGGTTCAACTGTTTCCTGACCCCCCCCCCCCCCCTCCCCATAGACAGACAAGGAACCCAGTAGGGCTATGGGCCATGAAAGAAACACTGGCTGTAACCCTTTCCACGCTGTCCTGAGTTTTGATGTCTCAGCTTCCAGTCAAAACATTGTCACAGAGCTCCATTTCCCCCTTTCCTCTGAACATCCCAGCAGGCACATTGCCCTTTGGACATTAAGATTATGGAAGGCAGTCAGGAGTTCTCCAGTTCAGCCCATCCATACGTCTACCGCCATGGTATGGTAAGCTGTGTGGCATGCCTCAGTTGGGAAGATTAGGTCTTAAAAGGGTGATCTTGCTTACAGCCAAGAATATCATTCCTTGTCATGATCTAATTTTGGCCTGTGTGTTGTACTTCTTAGGTAATGACATGGCCCTTGAAGTAAAGTTGCATGGATTGCCAAGGTCAGAAGGGTTTGTTGGAAAATTGGAGTCATCCACCATTAAGAGATGCTTACCGTGAGCGGGAAGTGTCTAAGATGTGTTTGTAAAAGAAGATAATATACAATCAGGGCCGGCTGTAGCGGGCACTGGCAGCAGGGCCATTGACCAGGCCCCAGCACCACAGGTTCCCCCTCCCCCCCCCCCCCCCCGGTGAAGTTGAGTGATGTCACTGAGGCAGAGCTTCGGAGCAACTGGCATTGGTAGGACCCAATCCTTAGTTTCTGCTCTGTGCTCCAGTGTGTCTAACAACCTCACCCAGCATATGACTGAAAGAATAAACCCTTTTAAGGCAAAACTGCCACCTTTCTCCAAGAGTCATTCAAGACCATCCAAGCCACTCCTCAAGTTTGAGCTCTCAATTGTGCAAAGCACCAAAGTGGCAGAAATTCTCAGACTATTTGAGCTCCTGGCAGTGATAATAAACACCTGCCCCCCCCCCCCCCCCCCCCGCCATCATCACTGTATCACTTCTGACTCTCCCCAGGTCGTCAGAGAAAGGCTAAGCCAGCCCTGGGTTTGCCCCATTGCATCCATGGACTTGTAGTGGCAGTTTCTCTAAGAAAAGCAGAAACTTCAATCCACATATGCAAAGGGAGTAAAAGCAGGACCAGATTGCATTGGTAGTTTTAGGTCTGATCCCCAGTCATTCTTGCCCATCAGTGTAGGAGTAGACAGTGGCACCGGTGGGCCTGAGGCCGGCATAGAAGAGACAAGCGATGGTTCTGCCCTAAGAAAACTGACGAACTGGGGTAAGAGACTGAAGGAGAGAAGTTGTGGGGATCAGGAGAGTGCCAGGGCATTTTTTGTGACAGGGACAACATTTATTTTAAAACAAAATAAAAAGGAACACAATTTTGTTCTGCTTTCTTTTGTTTCATTTTCAAAATGAAATGAAATGATACTGGAAATGTTGAAATTTCCTGTTTCATTTCTAATGAAAACATACCCCTAACATTCAGTATGAATATCCTGAAATCCAGTCCAGATATGGTCCCAGGACTGAGTGAGGGACCATTGGCATAAACAGGTGAATCTGATCAAGGATTCTGTTTGCTATGATGCTCCCACAGCCATCAGGACTTAAGACAGAGTTGGTCCATACAGTCTCAAGTAGGGAGTAATAATAATTTTGGGAGTTTTAGCCCACCTTTCTGAAGGATGCTCATGGTAGCTTACAACATTCATCTACAAGTTGCTTCCCCACAGAGCAATACTGTGTCAATGGGAGATAAAGTAATTTACTCAAGGTATAGCAGGATTTGAACCCTAGCTTCCCTTGTTCTGAGCCCTTTGCTCTAACTACTAGGCCACTCCTTCAATGATAAACTGAGAATGCTGTGAACTCAGGGATGAAGAGACCCGTCCCCCTGAAGTCATCACGCTCAGCGGCGAGCCGGTAAACGGCCACATTCCACCAGGTGTCGCGCGCCGTGTGGCGCGCGCCAAAGGGGCACTCCCCTTTGTGCACCCTTTCGTGCAATCCTTTGTGCTACGCTTATTTTAATTCCCTTAAGTTTTCCTTTGTTAATTAACCTTTTTCATAGTGTTTAGTAATCCTTTGTTTATTAAATATGTCCAATGTATTTGACTTAGGAAGCCTATTTTCCTGCATACTCTGTTTTTAATGTAAACCGGTATGATTTGTATCTGATAGAAGAATGTCGGTATATAAAAATGCAAAATGCAAAATAAATAAATAAAGACACTACCTGTGCTTCTTCCCTTCCTAGTAAATGGCTGAACCCTATTGGTCAGTGGTGGGCAATGTCCTAGGTCGGGAGAAACATCTGGAGTTTCAGGACTCAGTTTCCAGATGTAATCCAGTGCCAACAAACATGAACAAATGACTTGTCTGAAGGTGATCTGTAGTAACCTGCAAACCTTTTTATCTCTAGCAAAAGACTTCCAGCCATGGCAAGTCAAGTTTCCTCTAACCATCGCTAAGTGACGAATGTCTAACAATATCCGTGGCAGCCACATAAAGGATCAAACACTGGTCATATTGTCAAGGGCGCCACGATAAATCGGAGGATAGGAGAGTAACTCTTCAGCACAGAGGATTCTACAATTTGGCACTGAGCGTGCTGTAAACAGCTTAAATCCCATAAATAAAGTAATCGCTAGACAAGTTTTCAGGCCAGGGATTCATGGTCAGAAAAAGACTTTGACAAAGAACATCTGGATAAAGTCAGGTTGGATAATGTAAACTTCAGGGCTTTGGAACCTTGAATATTACTTAAAAGAAACCCATGCCTTCCCGATAGCTGTGTAAAGGTTTCAACGTTCCTTATGCTAAACAGCTGCCGTGTTTCAAACATTTCTTCTTTTTTTTTTTTTTTTTCCCTTTTCTGCCCCAATCCCCTATAATACTTACTCCCATTCTTTTGGTCCCCCCCCCCCCCCCGAAAACCTGGCAACAACTATTGGAACAACGTTGAAACAAATTCTATCACACAGAATAGTGTCTGATTGGTTCAAGCTGCATCCTTTGTTATGACATCATAGGCAGCGTATGGGAAATACATTTGTGACGTTTTGCAACACCATATAGGGTTTTCACCTCACCCCCACGTCAACCAATCAGTCCGATCCAGTCCTGATTTTGTCTCATGTTTATGCAGGAATTTGTAGTTTTGATTTTTGTAGAAGAAAAATCAATGGGAAAAATCAGAACTAAAAATCCCGGCATGCAATTGGAAGTAAAACCAGACCGGGATCGGCCTGTCCTGGCCTGCCCTAATCGCAAAGAGTAAATATTAACTGTGGTTGAGAAGCTACTGAAAACGGATGCCACAGTTCTGCTTTGTTAGCTGTTATAGATAGCTTTTTAATTGTTTAAATATCGAGACCTTTTCGTTCTGCCCTGCTGAAACCGCGGAGAGAGATGAGTTGGTGAATTCCCTGCTGAATGTAAAAACGCCTGCCTCGGCCCCTAGGGGGAGCACTTTGCAGACAAGATGCGGTAACTTTGTGACGGATTTTCTTGATTCCGCGGGAAAAGTGTGCAGCAAGGGATTCGTTCTTTTTCAGATGCACAGTCACAGTAAGTCCTGGAATAGAAATAAGAAAGAGAAGCCTTACAGTAGAAACCCCCAAACTTCAAATTGTCTGGTACAAGGACGATAATAGTGCGGGTGCCTTGCCGAGGCGTGAGCACTGACGATATGGTCACTTGACATCTCCAGAGCTGCTAAGTGCCCCAGTTGCCCAGGTCTTTTATTTCTCTATTACCACCACACCAGCGGCAGCAGCAGAAATATTTGTATGGGTGGGGGGCATAGATGGATCCAGGACAGCTAAACTTGGGGCAAGCCTTGTTTGGGGCTGGGGCGTGGATCCCTGGCTCCCCCTGCTACCTCTCTGCAGCTGCCCTTGCTCACTTCTCTTCCCTATAACCACCCTCTGCACTTTACCGCCATCACCTGTTGCATAAAGGACTGAATCTCCCCAGTCCTCAGCAGACACCCCTGCTCCAAATCCTTCTCGGCCTTATTTCTAATTCCCCCCCCCCCCCCCCCCCCGCCACTTTCTCTCTTTCCTTTTTGTCCAAATAAACCATAAGGTGGCCAGAGACAACGGCGGATTTATTTGCTGCCCTACCAGTGTCTCTTCAGATTTCCTACCAAGTCTCACTTCACCTGCCTTGCCTTTAAGCACTAAGTTTATCCTGGCCTGATAAAGAAGAGGGAGGCCTGCTGTCTCACCACATCTTATATGTAATGTATAAAATGTACTGGGATAGATGTATATGGGAGATGCTATATCAACCGATGTATTTCTGCATCCCGCCTGTTTAGAATCTTTTTCGGACACTATCAGTAGTTTGGCTGAGTAAGGTTTGGAAGTGCCATTGGAGATGACCACCTCAGGGTGAAAGGAATCTTCCCCCCCCCCCCCCCTCAGTCCCCACGATGACCAGGGTTTTGATGCCCGTCCAGTACCCCCTCAGCTCCATTGGATCTGTGGGTAGCTCCCTGGGCTCTCTCCCTGCCCTGGTTAGTGGTTGATTTGCCACTCTAAGTAGAGCGGAAGATGGGCACCAGAGCGAGTGGAGTAGCCCAGTGGTTAGAGAGCAGGCTGGGAGAGCAGGCTTCAAATCCCACTGCCACCCCTTGTGGCCTTGGGCAAGTTACTTTACCCTCTGTGCCTCAGGTACAAATAGAGGGTAAGCCTTCTGGTGATAGGGACATGTGTATACTACTTGAATGTAATCTGCTATGAAGTGCCAAAAAGCAGAATAATACAATAAATGTTCTAAATTATGACAGACTATTTGGTGTTACTGCCCGGTCGCTAAAGACACTTAATATTTCTCATGCATTTGATCTATTTAAACTGTGAATAATTTGGGGACTAAACCATTAGAAATGAAATGTCTGTAACTGGAAGCACAGACTGAGAGAAACTCCTTCACGTGTCAGGCTCTCCCTGTGCTGTAAGACTTTTTCTGTAATCAGAACCTCAGGCTCAGACCTAAGGATGTGTTTATAAAGGGCATTTTTATCTGGGTTAACGTCCCCTTCACAGGCGAAGGCTGGTCACCAGTTCTTGGAGACCCCTTTTCCTGCCTTTTGGGGGTTTTTTTTTTTGGGGGGGGGGGGGTTTGGAACATTCTCAGTTACTGCGGGAGAACAATGGATTATGAAGCTCAGGCTGGGTTCTCTCCCGAGCGGATGTCAGACGTCCTAATGCCGCCCAGTAAGAGACGAAGTTAACCTTGGTTCTACATAAACCATTTTGGCTGTGCAGCAAGTGAAGGAAGAGCGATTTTTAAGCGGCTTCCAGATCTCAGGGATTCAGCACCAGGAGGAAAGCCTCAGATCAGCGGTTCAAATTGGATTTTACAAGAGACAGCAAACTATACAATAGATTTCATATCATAATGTAAATAATGTAAATATTTTAATCTCTTCCCTTCGTCTCTCTTATTCTAATTTCTCTTCCCAGTTTTAAGACCCTGTTGTAATGTAACTTTTGTTCTCCTTGCACTTGTTTTTCGTTTCTTGTTCTCACCCCTTGTTTTATGTAAACCGGCATGATGTGGTTTCTAATCATGAATGCCGGTATAGAAAAACGCTAAATAAATAAATAAATAAATAAATTTCTCTTGTTATTCAGACCTCTGCAGAAATAAAAATAAACACGCAAGGTCACTAGACTATTAATGCGTTTGAGATTTTATTTAGTCCAACATAAAGACATAACTTAAAAGTTGTTTGTTGCCCTTTGTTTTTACCTGACCTCGGTCAATCAGAAGGTAAAACTGGTTATTAACACCGTCAGGAACATCCTCCACAGACACAGCCGCTGTTAAAAAGCATTCAATGGATAGAGCATGCTATTTCTAGCATTTCTAGAGGAAGAAGCAGACCAAGTTAGAAATGGAGATCCTTTTCTAACTTGAGACTTACCTTTGAGACATTTCTTCCATTTTGAATTTAAGGGTAATGCTATGTTGATCAATGCACGATTCACACTGATCCATTGAAAAGCATGAATACAACACCAAACAGCTAAATGGGGATTGTAGGGAAGGGTGCCAGGAAGGATAAAAAAATAAACCGGTGACGTGTGGCTATAATAAAAGGTGCATATCTTTAATTTAAAAAAAGGTACACAAATATGTGAAACAAAGTGTGTTCAAACACAAAAGGAAGGAGACCTAGGAATAAGAATAAAAGTGGTTGCCAGAGAACCAAGAGACAGGCTTTCTTGTCTCCGTAACTGCAAAGCAACTGGTAAATAGAGGGAGGCCTCGGGTTTTGCACTCTCTGTCTCGTACACTCATGGTTATAATCCCAGGAAAGAGAGATTGAGAGATTCCTGCTGCCCGGCGGTTGTTTACTTCTTGGGTTAGTGAGTAATGTGGGCGGGCGCCTAAATCAAAGTTCACCTCGCTATAAAGGCGCAGTCTGCGGAGTCTCATTCATTCTCCCAGCACGGGGCGCCCACGCACACAGAGCCTGGAAATTGCACGGTCGATGCTGCTGTGATCCCCACCATGCGGCGCTCCCTCCTCACTCCCAGATGTGTTGCTGCTGCTCTTACTCCCTCCCTGCTGCTGCTGCTGCTTCTGCTGCTTTCGGGGGCAGAGCTGAGGCCATTGGGCGAGTCGGAGAGAGGGATGCAGCTCGAAGCTGTGAAAAAGGGGATCCTGCATCGGCTGGGGTTGCGCAGCCCACCTGTCATCCATCGGAGGCCGGGACAGGAAGAGATCCGGGCAATGCACCAGCTGTATGAGAGGACCTTAAGCGATCTAGGGAGGAACATGAGCAAAGGCGAGCAGTCTCCAGCCGAGCTGCAGAGGAGGCTTCATCTCTTGGCGCCGAAAAGTAAGTGAAAGAGATACTAACAAGACACAGGATCAATAGCAATACACTATGTATAGCACTAGGCAAATCAGCGCATCCGCAGGGCGCTGGAACCCATGTAAATATACCACTACGCAGTTACCGGTTTTCTTCAGGTTGCAAATTGATTTCCCCATCTTGCAAAGCATCTTGAACTGGTTTCAAACCACACTTCAAGAAAATCAAGCAAGTTCTGGTGGAGACAGGAACTTCCTAGTTTGAAAATGTCTGTGATCTGAGCTCCTCCCAAATTATTGTGTCTGAACAGATATATTGTAAGAGCAGAGAGGTAGGCAATTAAGGATATGTTGGGCAGAGAGAGAGAGAGAGTCTGGGGGATGAGGTGGGTGGGTGGGAGCCTGACTGCTGCTGCCCCTCTCTGTTACCTTGAACAAGTCACTTTACCTCTTTCTGCTTGGCCTTACCCAACTGTACCTGGGTAACAGATAGCGGCCTTCTAGACTGATAGTGTATTAAGCTAATTAATTAACTGGTGCAATAAAAATGTGATTATGAACACTTTAGGCTTTTGCTTAGGTATCAAGTGCAATACAGTTCCACTTTCTTGTTAGTGTAATTATATGCTTATCTGATAATTATTTAGTAACATATAAAGCTATAGCTATGTTAATACCTTTCAGCAGTCTACCTAGGAATACCAAAGGCCGGAGAGTGTTTAGAAGTGTTTTCTAGCATATAACCTTACCTGCTGCTATCACAGCTGATCGTATGGGCAGTGGGAGGAATGGGGGGGGGGGGGGGCAGGCATTCTGTGTGTATATATATATATATATATATTGTATATTCTTCCCTTTACTCAGCTGCAATGGCAATGCAGGCAGCCCAAGACCTAGATGACTCTACTGTTCACTGTTCACTGACCTGATGAAGAGAGGATAAATCTCTAAAGCTGGTCACTGGGTGATTCTTTGGACACTGCCTTGGGTAATTCTTTGGAGTTGGGGAGATGGTTAATAAGAAATACAAAAAAAAAAAATGTATTAAGGTAGTCCAATAAAAAGTTCTCACCTACGACCCTTAATTCTACATATTCACAATTCTTGTTCTATATATTGGGAGTTTTATTGTCAAAAACATAAATATTTACTTATTTACTTTGTATTTAATAATCGCTGAATGCATATGCTCTAGGCAACATACAAAATAAAACAATCATAAAATAATACACATATCCAATAAAAAACAGAACAGCACAACAAATATTAAATAAAATACAGTAAAACCAAAGAAGCTAAGCTGTGGCCATTAAAAAAACCGAAGAAGGCTAAAACTGGTGCCACTGCAGGAACAGCTCAATAAAAGGCTTGCTGAGACAAAATTGTCTTTAACAATGATTTAAACATCTTAGGACAGGTAGTAAGGTGCCGTTCCAAGTCATTGGTGCAGCCACTAGAAATGTTCTCTCTCTTGTCTTAGCGAGGCGCACAACTTGCATAGATGGGACGTCAAAAAATCCTTGCTGAGACAAGCAAGGCACATGTGTGGTGGGATTGTTCAGTCGCAGCCTCGCACTAGTCCAAGGTAGTGAAGTTAGACTAGAAGTTTATGGGCCAAAGGAGGAATTTTATTGGGAGTGCAATGTTGAGCAGGTAACCAGTGAAGCACAAACAAAACAGGTGTAACGCGATCTCTCATGCTCTTTCCAAACATGAGCCTTGCTGCTGTAGCGTTTTTACAGTAAATGAAGTGCCTTCAAGTGACAAGAAGGTAGGCCCAAATAGATGGAATTACAATAATCTAATAATAGTAAAATAAGCATCGGAACCGGAATTCTTTGGTTTAGACTAGCAGCTTTATACATGACTCAGCAGGATGGGGCTTGGTAACAGTTCCCCTGCCAGGCAGATTTCTTCCGCATTGCCAAATGTGGCCCATTGTATCATAAAGTGTGGTGCAAGGCCCTTGCACCGGGTGGGCAAGATGGGTGACTATCTGGAGAGCCAAGTTGGGAGGGACACCATGCCACCATCTTGAGCAAGTGAGCCCAAAAGGCAAGGGGGTAAGGCACCAAAAGCAACCAGTGTCCGGGGTGCCATTTTGTCCAGTGACTGTCCTGAGCAGGGTCAGTGTCTGTGCTATACAGTGCCTGGGGAGGCATTTGTGATGTCATTTCCATGGGGATCCAATCCTATCCAGCGAGCATGTGAGGTCACGTGCAAGACTCCCTCACTAAAATGGCAGCTGCCAGGGACCCGGAGGGTAATTAGCGTGGAAATGCCTGAAGCATTTCAGTATTAACTGCTTGGAAGGAAGGAGGTCCATATTCAAAAACATTTAGCTGGCTAATTCAGAGGTTACTCAGCTAAATTAATATTTGGGAACATATCTGGCTAAACTCTAGCCACCTAATAAGTTAGGGGGCTAGAATTTAGTCTGCTAAGTTAGGGGCGTTCAGAGTCTGTAACTGGGAGGAGTTCAGTTAGCCCGCTAAGTTAACCAGGTAACTCCAATATACGGTTAGCGGATGACATATCTGCCTAAGTCTGGTCAGGGTGAAGAATTGTCCTAAAGTTAGGTGGCGGTTTCACTATTCAATGTACCTCCAATGTCAGCCTGACAAGGTTATCCGGTTAACTGTATCTGAATATGGACCTCAAGGTTTATAGTCAAAGGCCAGATAAAGGTAGTAGAAGACCCTGGAGCAATTTCAATACAAAATAACCTCCTTTCCACCCTAAAAAAAATCAACCCCAGAAGTTTAAAAACTCAGAGAAATAAAATTAGTTACCGTTTCAATCTACTGGGGTGGGGTGGAAGGGTAAGAGAACAAGTGTTGCATGTCTCCCTCCTTTAAACCAGCACTGTATGAAGCAGTAATCATGAGAGTTAACAGGATATCTTTTGCAAACAGATTTTAAAAAATGTGGGGTTTGTTTTTTTTTCTCAGAATCCAATTTGTTTCCTTTTGATTCTCTGAGTTTCATATGCCTCCCTCTGTCGGGTTGCCCTCTTTCCCTAGGCCTATTGACCAGGCTGATATGATCCTGGTTTTATCCCATTGCATACAATTGGGACAAAACCAGGACTAGGTCAATCTGCTCAGTTGACCAGGGGGCGAGGTGGCAGCCCTAGTGCCTTACAGCAGACTCGATAGATGGGTGTGGTAAGATGCTAGGTCAAGATCTTCAGCTCTGGCTTCATGGGAGGGTCAGAGCAGGCAGGTGGCCTCCCTGGGCCCCTGAGTTCCCTTTGGCCTCTGGGTTCACAGCAGTATGTGCTCTGGAAGGTAGCAGGGCTGTTGACTTGAAGATACCCTGTGATGTGTGAGACCCGTTGATCGTCATTTCCCAATGTGTCCAAATATCAGTAAAACTTAACTCCACCACTGAAACAGTGAACTATAGATATAATCAATCACACTGGGACTATATTGTCCGGTCACTGTACTGTATTATATTATCTAAAATTATTTTTACAGAAGATATTTTTTGTATATTTTAAGGATAACACCCACTGTGTGTCACCATAAGAAAACTTTAAAACATTCTTTAGTGAAATTTCAAAAGGAAAATATATTTAGAAGTCGGATGAAAGTTTCATAGGGATGTTTTACATCTATCCAGGATTATTAACAGGGTTGATGGGATTATACTTTTAAACACTCTAGTAAAGACAAAAAAAGAATTGTCAGTAAAATAAAGAAGAATGGATGCCATTTAAAGTGTTTCTTTTGGGACATCAGCAAGTAAAAAAAGAAAAAAATGTTTGTTTTTTTAAAAAGTAAAATAAGGAGGAGGTTAGAAGTTGATGATGATATCCATCTGAAGGTGCGGGTGCACCAGATTAAATGTATGAAACTTTCAACCGACTTCTAAATATATTTTCCTTTTGAAATTTCACTAAAGAATGTTTTAAAGTTTTCTTATGGTGACACACAGTGGGTGTTATCCTTAAAATATACAAAAAATACCTTCTGTAAAAATAATTTTAGATAATATAATACAGTACAGTGACGGGACAATATAGTCCCAGTGTGATTGATTGATTATATACAAATATCAGTAAAGGCAGCGGTCAATATGTTTTGTGGCCAGCCCAATCATGTGGCAGCTTCTTTGCTGGTCTTTATTTCCATATATTAAAGTGGACCAGCATGGCAAACTCCATTCCTCCATTCCTAATGTAACAGAATTTATCATGACGTGTCACAGGGCTCCGATATCTGTAAAGAGAAACAAACAACTATGTCTGTGGAGTGTTGAACGGGCTTGCTTAATGCTTGGGGATAATTTATTTTAAAACAAGAAGACATGTAAACAGCTTATTTTGTTGGGGAGGTCGGGCGAGATGCAAATGATCTGATGGCTCCATGTCATGAGGGGCAGGATGAGCCAGTCCTGGTTTTACCCCCAGGGCATCTGTGGACTTATGGTTGCCGGCCATTCTTAGAGAAATGAGGGTAAAATCAGGACTGGATTAGCTTGGCCCCTATGAGATGGCATTATCTGGTTATCTTAGATGAGATATCTTCTTAGGCTGCATTGGTGCTTCTGAAGGAGAAGGCACAAACCACTAATATTCCCATCTAGTTAAAATGAGGTAAAGTGATGCACAGAGAGAGAAAGGCAAGTCCTGAAGTTTCCACGGAGAGTGAGTGGCAGGGCTGGGCTTGAAAGCTAGGAGATTCTTGCTGTCTCTGGTTTTCAATGCTAGAATACTGTTTCCTGCTTAGGTGTGGTCTGCTGAGTTCTTGGGTCAGTGGCTTCTTTAAAAAATACTTTATTACTGAGTCTACATCTGCATTTTTGGAGCTTTGAACCTGTATAAATAAACACTGAAAGCAAAACACATTGGAATGTGAGCTGTGCCTTCTGGTCATTACCAGCACTGAGTGGGAGATTCTCGCAGGCCCTAGCTAATGTTTGTAAGCACCTGAGTCCTTCTAACATTGGGAAATCAGAGGTTTCTAATTTTTCAAGCCTTGGTGTCTTTAATGAGACATCTGGGAGTTGATATTTGGACTCTCTGAATTTGTTGATAAAAAGGTTTTGAAAGATTCAGAATCTTCCAGGAGGTTTATGCTCCCTTCCTCAGATTGAACTAGGTCTCACCTACAGTTTTTTTTTGTCAACTTTTATCTCTTATCTATCTAAGTGGACCAACATAGAGATCCCATCACTTTTATTCAAGTGTAAAGTCTGTAGTACTGTCTGTCATTTAATTAAGAAACTTGTCAAGCTAATACAGGTTTGTCTTTCTCATTTTTTAAAAGTGGGCCTTGGAACGAGACTGGTGAGAAAAGGTGGATCCCTGGACACACACAACCATGGACTTAAGCTTGTGTTTTCCAGGACTAGGAGTTTGCACCAAAAGCTGAGTGTCCTGCGGGCTGAGCTCAGATTGTATAAGAGTATCCTCGGCACTCAGAGCCAGAACGCCACCAGGCTAAACTTCACAGCGCCCCCGGTGGTCAACATTTATAAGGCAGTGGACTCCAGCCTGGCCAGTGGAGATCTACAGCATCAACTGCTGGACTCAAAGCTGCTTGATACAGAGACTTTAACCCTTAACGTGGAGTCTGCCATCCAGCAGTGGATTGCCAGCTCAGAAAGGAGTCTACTCTTGGAGCTGGTCTTTGATTTGGAAACCCCTCCCAGTGATCCTCGAGCCTGGGAGGGGGTTAACCCTCCAATCCTGGAAGTGGAAACCCAGGATGGCCATGGCGGTTCCAGAGCCAGGAAAACTAGGACCCTCCCCACGGAGGAAGACTGCAAGGAAAGCGACAGCAAATGTTGCCGCAAGTCTCTGAGGGTGTCTTTCGACGAGATTGGCTGGTCGGACTGGGTGATGGCGCCTGACAGCTACACCATGCACTTCTGTGACGGATCCTGCCCCCACAACTATAAGCCCGCCAGCATGCACGCCCAGATTAAGGCCAGAATGCACAACCTCTCCAACGGAGCCACCCCAGCTCCATGCTGCGTCCCTGCCAGATACGAGCCGCTGGTGCTGATGCACCTCAACAGTGAGGGGAAACTCACCTTGACTCCCTTTGAGGACATGATTGTCCAAAAATGCCACTGTGCTTAGCGATCACAAAAGAAATGCATTTTCCCCTTATACGAGGTCGTCGAAAGACAAATGAGTGCACTGATTATAGCCTACAGAAGAGGTTTCCGCTCCCTATAGCATAGGTCTGTCTCTGCTGCATGACTATTGTTCATCTCAGCAGCTTCTGGGGTTCAAAGTTCTATTTTCTGGATTAGACCAGTCTCTTTCTGGATTAGACCAGTCTCTTTCTAATGACCTGGATTTAGATTAGAACCCTATTTCGGGAGCCATGTAGGCCTAGGAGTGGATACAGTCATCATTTCCTGTGATAACTCTTTGATCTAGGGTTGCCACCTCATCCCAGGTCAACCAAGCAGACTGATCCATGCCGGGTTTCGCCTCCTCTCCCCTCCATCTACCACCATTGCTTATATGGATTGCAGCTCTGATAATCTTAGGGAAAACAATGGGAAAATCTGAACATCGGATCCATGCATGGAATGGGGCAAAAAAAAAAAAAAAAAGCATTGCATCAAACTGTTTGCTTGACCTGGGGGTGCAATATCAACGCTAGAAGATTCCACAGCATAGACTTTCAGCACTGAAAGTAATAAGTTATTCAAGTGATTATCCCCACCAAAGACAAGAGGCAACTCAGGGCCTTTGCCAAAGGAGGCAGTGCTTCTAGCAAATGGAATATTTTACATTTAATTTAGGGAAAAAAATCCCCTCACTGCTCCAGCTGAGTTACATCAGGGCTTCCCCTCTCCGACTGAAGCCACTGGATCTTGCCCTTAAGGGGCAGTTAAGAATATTCCATTTACAAATGTGAAGGGAAGGAGCTGATATAATTTTAAAAGAAGCTTTCAGATATCCAGCAGGGTTCAGTAAAATACCAGAAGGCAGCATTTTCCATAGTTGAAGTTCCAGGACAGGTGATCCAGATATGAAGGATGGAGATGCAGAGGGCAGATGAGGAAGTGGTGCGTGATTGAGAGGCGGACAGCGGGTACCCAGAATAGCCACCAATAGAGGGTGATGGGAACCAGGAGCACGACTGAATTCAAACACAATTGTGATAGATACGAGGGCAGGGCTAAGGGCAAAGGACAGAGATGAGCGGAAAGCCAGTGGGGGCCAGTGGTGACACAGTGGGCAGCAGCCCCCGAGCTGACCAAGTGGGCCAGGAGGTCCTTATCTGCTGCCCCCTGCAATATTACCAGGTTAAAATAATCATGGGGATACACCCTAAGATTGATGGATCAAGGTAGATATGACATGATGACGTTTAGATTCAGCTTTCAGGCAAAAACTCTGTGGTGTCTGAACACAAAACCAACGTAACATCATTAATTGTACAGTGCAGAAATGCCAACTCAGAATTATTACTTCGCATCTCTTTTGTTACACTGAGGTGGCATGTAATGGGAAAGGTGAAAAAAACATGGAGGTCCATAGTCAGCAACGTGGCAGAGGGTAAGTTATCTGGATAACTTTACTTGTATATTCAGTGAAATGCAGGCAATTATATGCTCCACTGAATATTCCCAGATAACGTCCAAGTTATTCAGATAAAGTTATCTGCATAACTTTAGGCCTGCTCTCCTCCTTGACTAGACTTACCTGGATAATGCTGAATATTGGTTATTGATAAGTTAGCCCTGCCCTGGAACAGCCATGGAATGTTAAAAACGTACCCAGATAAATCAGCAGAGGTCAGCGCGGCGGCAGATTCGAATCCTGCGATTTGTCCAGCTAAGTCCAAACTCAGCTGGGCAAACTGTTTTGAATATGGACTACATAGTATTTAGAAAAAGGAAGACAGCAAGCAGTAATAACATTAAAGCCTATTTTTGGGAATAGCCGTATTATATATATAATAAAGCAATGGGACATGTTTGGGAGACAGGAACCCCTGTAAGCAGGAACTAGATTTGAGGTTTTCTTCCCTGACTGATTCTCTGTCTGTTCATATCTATGATATCTTTGGCTCTCTTTGAGCTTTGCCGGGCACTTCACTCACTGCCTCAGTTTCCCCAGGAAGAAGTCGGTGAGACCGCATGGCAAGGGGTGCACCGAGAGGTTCTGAAGCATGCTCAGAAGGCACAAGACCCACAACACACACCCAGGAGACGTGGCTAGCCAACAATAGCCAAATCTGAACTCTTATTCCTTTTTTCATTGTATATTCAGCTAACTCACTGGGAATTGGTGATGCCGTGCAGCATTGTTAAAGCTGCCTTGCTGTTGGCATTGTGTCTGTATATTATTCGGTGGGGTGGGGAGGGGTTCCAGTGCCCGCATGATGCTGTCTGATCAGTATCACGATGCTTCATGGTCTTAATCAATTAGTGACCGTGTAATCATGATGACATTGTTTGCTCCTTTTCCATATACATTTTGGAAGCCAGCATTCTGTCCAGGTGCTGCCAGGTCACACATCCCAGACATGGCTGCGTCTTTATTTCCAAGGTATTAGGTTGTAAAAAAAAAAAAAATGTGTTGGGATTCTGTTACTTTTAAAGGCACAATACAAAACTGGAGGACAGATAACTACCCTGGGGCTCTCCTCCCACATGCAATACTGCAGACCCTACTTAATCTCCAGTTTTACCCACCACTAAGGATTTCCTGGGCTAAATTCCGTGTCTGGTGTGGGCATTGGGGAACATTGTCTGTGTCCATTCTGCGATCCTCCACTGTTCTTTTGTCCTCTCCTTACACTTATGTCATTATTTGTCCTTTCCTTCATCCCCTGCCCTCTTCTGGTCAGCAGGAGGTGAGCATTTTAAACTGTCTAGGGTCCCATAGTCTTGCAGGACCAGCTGGCATCAAGTGGATCAAGCCACAAGACTAAACCCGTCTGGCAGAGAAGGCTGCTGTGGCATGAGGCAACTGCTCTTCTGCTGCCAGCCAGTGGGCTCGGTGGTGGTGGGGGGAGAAGATGGATAGAAGATCACAGGAGGGTGAGAAACAGATTGGATGCCACCCCCTATAGCTTTCATGCTGGCTGTGTACTGGGTGCACCTCATGCCTGAATTCCGTTACCATTTTCATCCACACCCAAACCTGCCACCTCCATAGGAAGGCTGCTCCAGGCCTCCATCACCTTTCCTGTAAACAAAGGACACCCCTGCTCCCACCTCCAGCTTCACATTGAAATCCAAATTATATTATCACCTTAGTGATACTGGTTCTTCTAGTATCATGCATTCTTTTACTCACTTTCCACTCTCTTCTTGGGGATACGCTGGTCACCTTTTGTAGGGGTCTTGGGTTCTGCTCTTCTTTAGCGAGCAAAGAAAGACTTCAAGTTACAGAAAGGCGTGTTTTGCTGGTGCTGCTTCCTCTGAGCAGTGAGCACCAGCTTCAAAGATATTAACCTGCAACCAGGAATGTCGTGTGTTTGTTCCTAATTAGGAAAGTATTTATTCAGCTGTTTATTTATTGATAACTTATTGATTTTTCTATGGCTAATACTAATTTGTTTATTTTTTGAGATGTTCAAAGTGTTTATATTTTTAATATATTTAAAAAAACATTGTAATAAAAAATATATATCTAAATACTGTAATTAAAGTATTTTTTTTGAATGGCTCCCTATTTAGTCTGTCCTGTTTTTGCTTTACAAGTTGCAGTAGGTGAGAGAGGGAGAGTGACAGGGGTAAAAGGAAGAAAGTGGGAGGCGAGATTTCTTGACATAATGTTGACTGTCCAAAGATGATGTACACCGGCTTTCAAGGCCGATATGCAATGTCTCAGACTCCTTCCCCACAGGGACTTTCGCAGCACCCTCTGCACCCAACCTGCCAATCTACAAGAGTCCATCACTGCTACTGAGCCAACGGGTTGGCCTCATGGTATCTCATATCTAAAACAACTCTATAAGAGCATAAATCAGCTTTAGCAATGTAATACAATTTCTATAGAAGTGCTGAAGCTGTGGTGATCTCTTCTTTTTTGGGAAACTTCCTAGAATTCTATAGCTATTTTAGAAAGCATTGGGCTTGTTTAGACTTCACCCTGGTTAATGATACCTTGATGTGCAAAGAATATTTATAGAGAACCTAGGACAAAACTCTCCTGGCGTTCAAGACCTCAGTCAGCCTGCTTCTCCCAGTCACAGGGGCCCGGTTGCCATGACTCACCCTACCTGAATCCCTTCTGCTGAAGGCTGTGAGACCTATCTCCCCTTAGCCTTAAAGGTGTTGATTTTTGGTTCATTGCAGTCAAGCCAAAAATTCAACTCATGCAAAAAAATATCTAAACATTTTCGGATGTTGTGTTTTTGGAAAATAGTGGTAGAATCCCAGTCTCTCTCTGTCTCCTCTACGCCCCTGGTCTCACCATCCTTCCCCACAGCTCATACTTACCCCTTCCAAGATGGAGAAGAAGAAGAAAGGGGCAGGAGTGCTCCTCAGTCGCTACTGCCCCCAGGCTCCCACTTGCACAACGGCACCAGCCATGCCTGAGGCTGGTGCCTTTTTATTGTGTGGCCATGAGCTTGGACGGCAGTCATAAAAAAACCAAACCCCACTGGCGCCACTTTCAGGTCCAGCCAGCGCCATTGTGCCATTGGCGGGGTAGAAGTGACTGGGGATCGCGTCTGTGCCTTTCCTCTCATGTAAGGGGCTGTGGGGACAAAGGAGGGGATGGAGAGGGAAAAGATACCTGCAAGCTGGGGAATATGGGGGAGGGAAGAGATGCCTGTGAGCTGGGGGAGGGAAGTAAGGGAAAAGATACGTGTGAGTACTAGAGAGAGGGATCAGAGATGTGCTATTTTCCAAAAACAAAGGGAACAAAACACTTCCCGTTCCCCAAATGAAAAAACCAAAAGCAAAGTCCTCCCGCTGAAGTGAAGCAAATCAAAATGTTTTGGCATGCACCACCCGTAGGGATGAAAAGAACAGAGCACAATTTCTATAGGTCCATTAATATATTTGTACAGTGTA
Source organism: Rhinatrema bivittatum (assembly GCF_901001135.1). Taxonomy (NCBI): domain Eukaryota; kingdom Metazoa; phylum Chordata; class Amphibia; order Gymnophiona; family Rhinatrematidae; genus Rhinatrema; species Rhinatrema bivittatum. Next base: position 243,439,384 of record NC_042622.1, read on the forward strand.
ATTAACTTCCCCGCCCACACACTTACACAGACACACACACGCTCTTTCTCTAAATCATCTTTTTGTCTAAGAAAAATAGCCTCCTCTTGGAGAAAGAATGATATCATCTCTGGCTGGCAGCTGGGATAGCTCCTTAGCAGTGTGGACAGGAGTAACTGGCAGACTGGATAGGCCAATTGGTCTTTATCTGCTGTCATCTACCCCTGAGCCATATAAGCCTTTTTTTTCTACTGGCCTGATAAAGGCTTTATGCTGAGGGAATGTGGCATCTTTGTCTCTTGCTTCTACCCCAGCTTTAATGTATGCCAACCTGCCAAGGCTTATTATCCACCCCTCCCCCAACAAACCTCTGGCTTCATTGACCCGTCATGCATGATTGCTTCCTTATTGCTAGCTGGGACCTCTCCAAATTTCTAGATGGCAGTCACCCTCCTGCAATGCTGACAATAGGGACACATGAAGTTCAGAGATTGTCAGCAAATCTCTGAGAAACTAGGACAAAGTTCATGAGCTGTCCAGCCAGCTTTGAACCTTCAGTCAGGACTGGAAAGACACCTCATGCCAGCTCTGGGAAGTCACAAGATGATCTGAGCTGGCATTTAGGTTTTTCACATATGCAAACAGGCCAATGGCTATTTTTTTTTTAAGTGGAATTCCAGATCTGTTTGCATAACAACCGAGCCGTAAAAATTCTTTCCTGTAAGCTACAATTATGCCAGACCTATCTATCATGCCTGGGCCCAGTTGAGAAAGGAAGCTGCAAATTAAATCTGTGAATAAATCCAGTGTCATTACTGTACTCTGAACTTTATGTACCGCAGTGAGGAAATAATGCTATATTTAAGTCATTTTTCCTTCTGAACAAAGGTAACTTCATTCCGAAAAGCTTTGAAAATCTCTGGGTAATTGGCCGGGCACATGCACGTATTCACTTATGTAAAATTTCACCTCCTGTTCGTAGGGTGTAATTTACACATATTCACTTCTGCATAGGGACAGTAACTTTCATTCTGGTACACGAGCACACATGGGTGTATGTGCGCCGGCATGTGCCCAGGGATGCGCCACTTTATAATATGCGTGCATGTTATAAAGTGACCTGACTGCACGCACATGTGCCTCCAATTTTCAGGGGGCGTGCGCCCTTGTGAGTAAATCCCTCTTCTACGGGATGACATAGTAACATAGTAATGACGCCAGAAAAAAATCCAAAATGGTCCATTTAGTCTGCCCAGCAAGCTTCCCAAGGTAGTAACTGCCGCTCTGTGCAGGTCACCTCCATATTTCTCTTAAGGGTAGTAACTGCCACTCTGTGCCGGTTAAGCTTTTTGATTTATTCCTATCCTCTAGCCTTTAGTGATCCACAGTGTTTATCCCTTGCCCCTTTGAAATCTTTCACAGTTTGAGTCTTCACCATGTCGTCTGGAAGGGCATTCCAGGCCTCCACCACCCTCTCAGTGAAGAAATATTTCCTGACATTGGTTCTAAGTCTTTCTCCCTGGAGTTTCAAATCATGACCCCTAGTTCTAATGAATTGTTTCCAATGGAAAAGGTTTTTTGATGACCACGGATCATTAAAACCTTTCAAGTATCTGAAGATCTGTATCATATCACCCCTGCTCCTCCTCTCCTCCAGGGAATACATATTCAGGTCCTTCAACCTCTCCTCATAAGTCATTCGATGGAGACCACCCACCATCTTGGTCGCCCTTCTCTGGACCGCCTCCATCCTGTCTCTGCTCCTTTGAGGTACGATCTCCAGAACTGAACACCAAGGACCTGTACCTGAGTCACAGAATTTTAAAGGAGCACATGCCCACGCCATTGTCAGTTTCACCAGTTCTTCCACCAGTTTGCCCAGTTAACAGCTAGGTCCTCCAAAGCCCCCTGGACGAATAGCTTGCACTCCACCCCCCCCCCCCCCCGTTACCTCAGACCCTTAAAACCCCTCAGGTATAGCTAATTTTTTAAATTTGTTAAACTTATACATCATCCCTAGCAGAAGCAAACTTATGTGCTAGGGGATCTGGGCATGCACCCAGGCGTGTAATTATTTACGCCCACATCTCTTGACTATGCCCAGAAACGCCATGTCCCACCCAGACCATGCCCTTTTTTGAAAACTTTTGAGATGTGCATGCAGCGGGAGATACAAGCACATCTGGACAGCTTTTGAAATTCAGTGGGCGCATGTGAGCCCAACTTGTGCACGTATCTCCTGATTTTGGTGGATGCTGGGCTTTTAAAATCTATCTCTAAAAGGATAACTTTCAAAGCTGTACACGCATGCCCATATATGAGTGTATATGGGCATGCACAAAGTTGCTACAATATTTTATAACCTACGTGCATTTGTATGCGCAGGTTATAAAATATGAGCATAAATGCAAGCAAACATGCTCGCGTATGAGAAAACCATGCTCTGTGCAAGTTTGAACTCATCCAGATAAGTAGCAGCAGCACCCAAAGCTTCCCTCACACACTCTGCCCTCACCTATATGCTTGACTTCAACTCTTTAGTAACCAGTTTGAGTGTGAGTACTATTCAGATTTGCAGCATGCCACTCATCCATGGTCTGACTTGATGAACCTGGCAACCTGAGCAACAGCAATGGTGACCTGTGTTCTGTAATCACTCTTTCCCAAGGAGTTGGACTGGTTAGTATTGCCACTCTACAAAAGACACGGCTGGTAATGACTTTGTCACCACAGAACTGAGGCAGATTTGAACCAGCAATCAGGAGGTGAAAGAGCTCTACAAACTTGTGCTAGTCCTCTGAATTCATCCATTCCTTGTGGAGAACACTGCATTCCTGTGATGATCCTCTTAATGCACCTGCCTCTTGGGGATAAGACTGCAGTGCACAAATATTGGCAACATATTCCATTTCTGTTTAGAAATTATTCATGGCTTTGACCTGTTGGCTCAGTGCAGCCATCTATGAATAATAAATACCAGATGAGCAAAGGCTAAATGTCCTACTGGACTGTTGCTAAGGATTCTTTGGAAAGGCAACGTAGTGCTTCATTCATTGGTCAGGAAAAACTCAAAAGATGTGGCAATTGCCAACATGCATAATTTCGATCTTCCTTATATGCGTCAAAAATAACAAAGTGCAGCGTCAAGTCATAAAACCTTAAGGTTTCCTGCACGGAGGGCGGATTTAGAGGACTGAAGAAAGGACGATTCCACTGGAATCTGCAGCTGGATTTTGTCCTAGATGTCAACACTTAGGAGGTTCAAAGGAATGCGCCTCAAACAACGGCAGATTCATAAGCACATTTTAAGAAATTGCACACCCTTCCTGAGCCCAATTTCTATAGAACTACAATGGCAAGCTCAAAAGTAGTCATCCCAAGCCCACACTTATATAGCTCTGCTGGGAATTACTAAGACCAAGTGTTATACATATCTATCTATTAATTAATCTGTCTACTTATTTATGTATTTATGGATATTCTCCATCATGTTTTTCATTGGTCTCTATTGGGAGTTACTTAGACATTTTCCATAACCTCCACAATAGATGGCTACTCAGGAATCCTTCATACTTAATATAACAATTCTTGTCATGCAAGAGGTACGTGGAAGCTTTTCATACAGAGATGTATAGTTTGGTTGAAAGTAGAGATGATCCAGTTCATGCCAGACTAGTCAGAAGAACCTCCCATCCTCTCCCTTCAAACCATCATCATCATCACCACCATTGTTTATTTATGACATGCTTTTCCACCAAGAGAGTTCAAATAATTAGTTAAATAAATCAGGTGCAGTGCATCAGAATAAAACAATACTATCAGGTTTATACAAACTCAGAGAAAAGGGGATACAAAGTATCCCAGTGGGATGACTGTAACAGTGGTTTGCTTGGTAGATCTGGTTTGTCTTGTGTCTTGCACAGGAAGTGTGGTGCTATTCTGTCAGTCCAAAGAGGTGCAAGGGTCAGTGTCTGAACAAAGATTATAGAGGATCAGGGCAAAAGGGCATGCAGAATGTTAGTGGCTGGTTCTGAAGGCTACTTCAAGTAGCCATGTTTTTAATAGTTTTATGAATGATAGGCAGTCCGGGGCCAGCCTGATATAAGGGGGCAGGGAGTTCCAGAGCCTGCAAAGGTTCTGCTTCCAGTGTTGGTGAGATGCATTGCTCTCAGGGATGGGCTTTTATCAAAATCCAAAAATCCCAATCTGTCCTGGAAAGGGTCACAAACAGTGAAAAAAAAGGGACCCTGGATGTCTGGGGTGAGGCTCATGATCATGAGGATCACCAATTATGGTTTGCATTCACCGAACATTTCAAAACAACCTCACAAATAATTCTAAGGAATGGCATTTTGACACCCTTTGCCATCACCCTCATCTTGTCTTCACTGCCTCTCAGTTTTAACTGTCCAGACAGCCTGTGACTCAGCAAATTAGTCTGTGCAATGTTCCCAAAAATAATTCATGAATCACAGAGCAGGACAGCAGAAACCCAAGAGGTTCCCAGATCACAAATGTACAATTGGCCTGGATCTAGTTGAAAGCAGCATCAACCTAGGATTCCTCATGACAACATAAATAATTTACACCATGGCTGTGGCAGCCTGTGAGGAGATGTGGCAGACGCAAACTGGACTGAGCACCTTCCTGAATGGAAGGCCCTAACTTGTCTTCCTATCCAATTTGGCAGGTCAAGAGCTGATAGGGAGATACTTTATCAGGCCAGAGACCTGCAAACTGGGATAAGGGGCAGACCATGTAACACTTTTTGGTCTGCCTATTTGCCCTATGCACATAGGATCTTGCTGAGACTAAAATTTGCTGGTCAGTGAAAAGAAATAGGACTTTGGTGGATGGTTATGCAAAGAAAATCAACCCACCAACCTGAATCTTCTTCAATCTACTTGACTTGCAAGTCTTTGTGGGACCAAGGTCCCACCTTCTTGCAAGATAAACTGAAATGTATGACCCAGGCCCAGAGCTTGTGCGTCTTTCAGGAAGCTTTGTTAACGGAAAAAATGTGGAAGAAGGTTCGCTAAGTTGCTACTAGGCAATGAGCTTTCATACATTGAGTGGTATTTATTTATTTGATGTTGATGGAATCATCTATTGATTGAAACACGGATGACCTCTGATTATAAATTATTCGGAAAGCTAGTCAAGACTGCTCTTTGCTGGGAAGCCCACAATAACTAATGGCAGAAATAATTCTGTAGCTATGTGTGGTTGAAATGATTTGCTGCTTTATGGATGCTGAAGGGGAGTTGCTTGGAGTCAAAGGCTTACATTTTAGTTTTTTTGTTCTCTGTATAGTAGTTGCTATCAACTTGCCCCAGGCTTGCCTTCTCAGCCTGTTAAATATCCTTTTATCACACCTAAACCAAACTTTATCCTTTGGGAGCTAGGTTCCTCTCCCTCATGAGTCTGTCTTCTGCAAGCTATGGATACCTAACTTGATTGGAGCCTGCTTTACCAAGGCTTTTCTCCCATACTGTGTTTATAGGAAAACAATTAGTGAATTGGGTTCCCAATCTGCTTGCAAACTCTCCTGGCCAGCTCAAGTCCAATCTCAGTTGGGAATATGCAGCCACCTCCTAGATACCTGTCTGCAGGAGGACTTGCCGCCTGAGTTTTCAGCAGAGCTATTGAGGTGATGGAATTGTATAGCCCCGTCACAGGGTGGAATAAAACGTGATGTACACCCCCGTCACAGGGTGGAATAAAACGTGATGTACACCCCCGTCACAGGGTGGAATAAAACGTCCCCATGGACTCATCTCATTCTCTCACATCTTTTATTTTCTCTTTTAACTGCAAAGCAAAAATCTGAATAAGTGGATAAAAGGGGCCAGAGCACAGGAGTGTAAGTGAAACCAGGAGACAGTGAACGCATGTGGGTAAGATGATCACAGAAGGAAAAGAATGCCCATAGGTCAAATGTCAGCCATCAATAGCAGAGAAAAAAAATACATTCAGTCATGTCCGACACCATATAATACTTTTAGAAGGTGTGAATAGAGAGTCAGGGCCTTTAAAAAGAAAAAAGTAAACAAACCGAAAATGAAGAGTTTTATCATTTTTAATAACCATGCAATCATTTTCCATATCACCTGCAAAGCAGAAGCTGGCACTCATAACCAAGAGGCATTCCCAGGGGTTTATTAGCTGGGCTGTGCAGGAATCATTTGTTTTCAAGTCCTATCTGTTGTGCCATGGCCTTGAAAGGATGCCGCTCCTGCTTGGCCCTGGCCTTGACAAGTTATCTTAGACACCTCCACCCTGATTTGCAGATAATCCCACATTCTGTTACTGTACAGGGCTGTAAACTGACAGATCTAGCAAGAGAACCTAAGGGTCCTAATAATATCTTTAATCTCATTCTCGCGTACTCCTTAGCTCTTTTTTACTTTTTGCCCAGCAATTTCTTTCCGCTCCTTTGGGCTTCCAGCTCATTTGGAACCAACCTCTAATTGGCTACAGCACTACGAGCCATCCCCCGCCCCACTCCCATTTATATCGCCCCCTCTTAATTCTGCCCAGCCATTGCGGTGACAGCTCTCAAGGGCCACAAACCCTGTCTCCCTCCAGGACAGGTAGCATGACCCATAGGTGTCATCGCTGAGTGACGGCTGAGACTCCCTGCTCCCCAGGCATTGCGAACGCTGCTTCTGTAGCATCTCCAGATCAGGCCAGCCCAGGGCGGAGAAGGACGACCTGCAATTCACATCCTCTGCATAATGCTGTGAGCCGCCTGTCTGGCCTCATGCTTCTTGACACTTATCTGTGGCAATCAAGACACAAGTTGGTTTGGTCGTGAAGCAAAATGGCTGAAGTGCAGAGTTATAGGCCAGGACACCCCAATTTATCCTCCTATCTTGCACTCACTGTGGCCCAAGCAGGTCATTTAACCTCCCTGTGCTCAGACTTACATTGTCCATTGGTGGTATGGATAATGCAAAAGCCACGGGAATGATCTTGTAGACTGATCAGGCTGTATAAGAGATATACATTATTGTTACCAGTAGGTGTACCCTTTATCAGATGTCACCTAGAACAAAAATCTGTCTTCCGGTGACGGACTGGGAATGCTAAATGAAGTAGCATGGTTCCCTTATTATTTATTTATAAGTATTTGATATTCCAATTTCTTCTAACATTAGGACCAATGCAGATTACATAAAGTAACAAGGTATTGCATACATAAGTAATAGATACATACAGATACAATATACAGGGATAAAGCAGATTGCACATAAATAGTCAAGAAGTAGGGTACTGTTAGGATTCTGTTAATATCAGTTGGTATGTGAACACTGGGCCGAAGTGAGAGGTGGTACCGCCCATGGGGAGGATCCCCGCGAGCCTCACTGTTGGGAGGCTAGGTCTCAGCTGGGGTTAGACACGGAAGCAATATAGAGTCTTTATTAAAGAGATAGAAGCACTACCCGTGGAGAGGGGGGTGCCAGAGAGGAGGTCACACAGAACCAGAGACACATGGTTGATGGAATAGGAAGTGCCCAGAGGGAATATCTCTGTAGCGTAGGTAGAGGTCCATGGAGTGGTTACACCGAAGAGGTCTTAGCAGAGATGGTAGTGGGCCACGGGGCGGGGTACACCAATAGTGTCCTCGGTAGAGATGATAATTAACTGCAGAGTGGGGTATGCTGGTGGGGTCCTCTGTAGAGATGACAGCAGTCTGCAGAGCAAAGTGCACAGTCGAGGCCCTTGGTAGAGGTGGTAATGGCCCGCAGAGTGGGGAACACTGGTGAGGGTCCTCGGTAGAGCTGGTAGCGGTCCGCAAGGTGGAGTGCGCCTGTGAGGTCCTCAATAGAGCGGTAAGGGTCCATAGAGCAGGTACCTCTGAAGGAATACTCCATAGAGATGATAATGGTCCACAGCGCGGGGTACACCAGGGAGGCACTTGGTAGAGCAGAAAGTGATCCGCAGGGCGGAGTACTCATGAAAGAGCACTGTTGGTTCCAGGGAAACCCCAGGGAACAGGGCAGGCAGAGTTCCAGGCATCAGGCCCTCTGAGGAGCAGATAGCCAGCACAATAGAGAGGTCCCCAAGGACCAGTTCCAGTTCCACGTCAGAACAGGAACTGGAATGCAGGGTCCTCAGGAAGCGATGCGGAATTAGCAAGGATAAAACTCTTTGCCAAGTCGTTTTTAGGAAGGGCCAGCTAGTTTAAATATCCAAGGGGAATGATGTCATCTGGAAGGGATGCCCCTGAGTTTCCTGCCATGATGTGGATAAGACTGACCCATGGACGGGCACCTAGAGGGACCCGATGGCAAGATGGCGGTCGGCAGCGGCCGTGCCAACCCGGGAGGCCTGGAAGCGGTAGGCAAGTCGTCAGCAGTTAGCGGAGGCTGCTAATCTACCCCATGCAGTCAGGGAAGCAAAGAAGGAGGTGAGCAGTAGTAGTCACAGCCATCTGCAACCGATGGGTGTAACAGTACCCCCCTTCTTAGGGCCCCTCCCGGTTTTCCAGGTTGCGAAGTATGGAACTGTTTGATCAACTCCTTGTCAAGGATGTTAGTAGCAGGCTCCCAGCTGTTCTCTTCGGGGCCAAATCCTTCCCACGAGATCAGGTATTCCCAACGCTTCCCGAGATTCCTTACATTCAAGATGTCCTCAACCTGATAGGTGATATCGTCCTCCGAAGTTAGAGGTTGAGGTTCAGGAGGTTTCTTGGAGAATTCTGATTGGATAAGTGGTTTTAACAGCGAGATGTGAAAAGCATTATGGATTTTGAGCGAAGTGGGTAGGGAAGGCTGAAAGTTACCGGCCCTGATGTATCTGGGAGCAAAGCAGGCTGAAGGCAACTTTAGACGAATAAAGCGGATGCTGAGCCACATCTTGTCACCAGGGTTCAACTGAGGAGCTGCCCGATGATGGGCATCGTAGAATTTCTTAGATTTTAGAGCTGCTTGTTGCAGCAATTGCTTAGTATGCTCCCAGAGTTGATGCAGTTCTTGAGCGGAGGCTTGTGTAGCTGGCGAGGGTACAGACAGAGGAATCGGAAGAGGAGGCAAAGGCTGATGTCCGTACACAACTTGGAAGGGGGGAATATCCTGTGGCCGCAGATTGATGGGAGTTCAAGGTGAACTTGGCCCACGGCAATAATTTGGACCAGTCGTTCTGCCGGGCATTCATGTACGCTTGAAGGAACTGCTTCAGGATACAGTTTGACCTTCCTGTCTGTTCATTGGCCTGTGGATGATAGGCTGATGTAAGGTCCAGGGCGATGTCAAATGTTTTACACAGCGACCTCCAGAACTTGGCCGTGAATTGGATGCCCTATCCAAGAGGATGTGCCTCGGGAGTCCATGAAGACAAAAGATGTGTCTGATGAATAGTTTGGCTAGCTCTGGGGCTGAAGACAGGCCAGGTAATGCATGAAGTGAGCCATCTTCAAAAAGTGGTCCATGGTGACTCAAATGGTATTGTTGACACTGGAAGAAGGTAGGTCTACAATAAAGTCCGTATATATATGTGTCCACGGCTCACTAGGTGCAGGGAGAGGTTGTCAGAGGCCCCAGGAATGGCCTGTTGGCGGCTTTTGATGAGCACAAGTGGGGCATGATTCCACATAAGCTTGAGCGTCCTGTTTCATGGTCGGCCACCAATAGAACCTCTGGAGTATAGCGAGTGTTCTTGCTTGCCCGGGATGACCAGAGAGCAAGGAATCATGTGCCCATCAGAGGATCTTCTTACGAAGAGGTCGGGGGACCACCGTCTTCCTGGATGGCACCGTGTGAGTAGCGGAGAGAAGTACCTTAGTAGGGTTGATGATGTGGCGGGGAACATCTGGGACATCATCAGTGGTAAATGAACGAGAGAGGGCATCTGCTCGCACGTTCTTCTTAGCTGGTCGGTACTGAAGCAGGAAATTAAATCGGGTGAAAAAAAGAGATCAACGGGCCTGTCTGTGGTTCAGGCATTGGGCATGACGTAGGCACTCGAAGTTCTTGTGTTCACTGTTATTTGATGCTGTGCTTCCTCGAGCCAGGGGTGCCACTCTTCAAAGGCTAATTTGATCGCCAGCAATTCTTTGTCCCCGATCCCATAATTGCCCTCAGCTGGAGAGAAGCGCTGGGAAAAGAACGAACACGGGTGTATGGTATGGTTAATGGAATGCTGGCTGAGCACAGCACCAGCACTGATGTCTGAAGCATCTACCTCAACAATGAAGGGTCGTTGGGGGTCAGGATGACACAGGCATGGCTCCTGCAGGAATGCTTCCTTAAGTTTCTGGAAGGCGGATACAGCTTCGGGTGACCATTGGGATGGGTCGGCTCCCTTCTGTGTCATGGCCGTGAGTGGAGTGGTTAGTGTCAAATAGTGGTTTATGAATGACCTATAGTATTTAGTGAAGTCTAGAAATCTTTGGAGTGCCTTGAGACCCAGTGGCTGGGGCCAGTCTCAGATGCTTTTAGTCTTCTGTGGATCCATTTGAAATCCACAAATGAGACCACATAGCAAAGAAAAGGGATGGTCTCCTTGTGAAAAGAGCATTTTTCCAGCTTGGCATACAACTGGTTCTCCCTTAAGCGTTGTAGGACGTTGATGACATCCTGGTGGTGGCTTTGAAGGTCTTGTGAAAAAACCAGGATGTCATCCAAATAGTCCACGACACAACTGTAGAGCATCTCTCTGAAGATTTCGTTCATCATATTCTGGAACACAGCAGGCGCATTGCAGAGATCAAATGGCATGACCAGATATTCAAAATGGCCATCGCAGGTGTTAAAAGCGGTTTTCCACTCATCGCCCTGGCGTATCCTGATCAAATTGTAAACTCCCCTGAGGTCCAATTTGGTGAATATCTTGGCCCCTGGAGCCTGTCAATCAGTTCAGATATTAATGGCAGGGGGTAGCGGTCCTTCTGTGTAATTTCATTTAAGCCGCAATAATCTATGCATGGCCAGAGGGAGTCGTCCTTTTTCCCTACAAAAAAGAACCCTGCTCCAGCAGGGGATTTGGAAGGATGAATGAAGCCCTTGGCCAGGTTTTCCTTTATGTATTTGGACATGGCTTTGGTTTCAGTTAAGGAAAGTGGGTAGACTCTTCCTCGAGGAGGCTCAGTGTTGGGCAACAAATTAATTGCGCAATCAAAGGAACGCTGTGGAGGTAAGGCGTCTGCAGCTTTCTTAGAAAATACATCCTGGAAGGAGGAATATTGTGGTGGAAGACCTGGGACAGATGTCCAGACAAGGCATCGGGGGTACGGTCTCCAAACATTTTTTATGGCAGTAGTCACCCCAGTGAGAGATTTGGAGGGTAGTCCAGTCAAATTGTGGAGTTTGTATTGTCGCCATGGCAGTCCTAGGACCACTGGATGTATAGCTGTGTCCAAAATCAAAAAAGAGTTTCTATATGCAGGGATCCTGTGCGAAGTCGAATAGGGATAGTGGAGAAAGCAACTTCGCCAGGTAGAGGTTCACCATGATAGATGAAAATAACAATGGCGTTGGCATACGGACAGTGGGAATCCGTAAATGTTCTACAAGTTGCCGGAGAATAAAGTTTCCACCGGCTCTGGAGTCTACTAATGCCAGGATGTGAAACTCCTGGTTGTCCAAATTAATGCTGACAGGCAAAGGTGTGGTTAGGCCTAGGAGGAGCCCTCCAGTGGATCCTAGGCCTGGGAGTTTCCCGGACGGAGAGGGCAGAAGGTTACCGCATGACCTGATTGGCCACAATACATGCAGAGGCCTGCTTTCTGGCAATGCTGCTTCTCCTTTGCGGATAGATGACTACGGCACATTTGCATTGGTTCCTCCTCTTCAGTGTTAGATGTAGGGATGACCTGAGTAGAGGACGTTGAGCGAACCCATGGGGCACTAGAAGCCACTCTCTTGGTTCCTCTGATCTCCTGGGAACGTTTACCTAGACGACGTTTTATGCGACCGGCGAGATCAATAAGGGAGTCCAAGGCCTCAGGGAGCTCGTGTGCTGCCAACTCGTCTTTAATGCATGGGCTAAGACCCTCAAGAAATATGGCTCACAGACAGCCCAGATCCCAGTGTAATTCTGATGAGAGAGTCTGAAACTCGATAACATAATCAATCAGTGATCTGGAACCTTGCTGCAAATGCAAGAGTGTAGATCCGGAGATGGCCTTTCGCCGCGGGTCATCAAACACAATTTGGAAGAGGGCGAGGAAGCCAAAGGGGCGATGCCCAAGCCAATGCTTTTTGGTCCAGAAGGGATAAGATATATATAGTTTTGGAGTCTACATCCGGAAAATATGCAGGTTGTAGGGAAAAGTGCATGTTGCACTGGTTCAAGAAGCCCCTACATAATAAGGGGTCACCTGCGAAATGAGGAGGTGCCGGCAAAGGCATGGAGACCGGAAGGGCGGCGCTTGCATAGCTCGGTCAGGCTTGGCAGGCGTTGGAATAGAATCCAGCCGGTTATTCAGTTGATTGACGGCGTTAGCCAAAGTCTCTAGGATCTTCTGTTGCTCCATGATTAGCTGGGTCAGGCTTGGCAGGCATTGGAATAGAATCCAGCCGGTTATTCAGTTGATTGACGGCGTTAGCCAAAGTCTCTAGGATCTTCTGTTGCTCCATGATTCGCTGGGCCAGGTCAGGGATGGCCTGAATTGCTGAGACCTGTGCTGGGTCCATGGACTTGGCAATCTGTTCTAATATCAGTTGGTATGTGAACTCTGAGCCGAAGTGAGAGGTGGTACCGCCCACGGGGAGGATCCCCGTGAGCCTCACTGTCAGGAGGCTAGGTCTCAGCTGGGGTTAGACACGGAAGCAATATAGAGTCTTTATTAAAGAGATAGAAGCACTACCCGTGGAGTGGGGGATGCCAGAGAGGAGGTCACACAAACCCAGAGACACAGGGTCGATGGAATAGGAAGTGCCCAGAGGGAATACTTCCGAAGCATAGGTAGAGGTCCGTGGAGCGGTTACACCAAAGAAGTCTCCTGAAGAGACTGTAATGGCCCGCGAAGTGGGGTACACCAAAGAGGTCTTAGTAGAGATGGTAGTGGCCAATGGGACGGGGTATACCAATAGTGTCCTCAGTAGAGATGATAATGACCCGCAGAGCGGGGTATGCTGGTGGGGTCCTCTGTAGAGATGACAGCTGTTCGCAGAGCAAAGTGCACAGTCGAGGCCCTTGGTGGAGGTGGTAATGGCCCGCAGAGCGGGGTACACTGGTGAGGGTCCTCAGTAGAGTGGTACCTCTGAAGGAATCCTCCATTGAGATGGTAATGGTCTGCAGCGCGGGGTACACCAGAGAGGCACTTGGTAGAGCAGAAAGTGATCCACAGGGTGGAGTACTCACGAAAGAGCACTGTTGGTTCCAGGGAAACCCCGGGGAATGGGGCAGGCAGAGTTCCAGGTGTCAGGCCCTCCGAGGAGCGGATAGCCAGGATGAGAGAGAGTCCCCCTAGGAACGGGTAACTGAGACGTCCATGTCGAAACAGGAACTGGAACGCAGGGTCCTCAGGAAGCGAGATGGAATTAACAAGGATGAGACTCTTTGCCAAGTCGTCTTTAGGCAGGGCCAGCTGGTTTGAATCCTCCGTAGAGATGGTAATGGTCCACAGCTCGGGCTACCCCAGGGAGGCACTTGGTAGAGCAGAAAGTGATCCACAAGGTGGAGTACTCATGAAAAAGCACTGTTGGTACCAGGGAAACCACGGGGAATGGGGCAGGCAGAGTTCAGGGTCAGACCCTCCGAGGAGCGGATAGCCAGGATGAGAGAGAGGCGCCGAGGGCGGGGTACCTGAGACGTCCACTTCGGAACAGGAACTGGAACGCCAGGGTCCTCAGGAAGCGAGGTGGAATTAGCAAGGATGAGACTCTTTACCAAGTCGTCTTTAGGCAGGGCCAGCTGGTTTAAATATCCGAGGGGAATGACGTTCATCTGGAAGGGATGCCCCCGAAGGTTCCCGCCATGACGTGGATAAGACTGACCCCACGCACCCGCGCCTAGAGGGGCCTGATGACAAGATGGCGGTCGGTGGCGTCCGTTGCCGGACCAGGAGGCCTGGGGCAGTAGGCAGGTCGTCGGCAGCTAGCGGAGGGCTGCCCCAATCTACCCCATGGAGTCAGGGAAGCAAAGAAGAAGGTGAGCAGTAGTGGTCGCAGCCATCTGTGACCGACGGGCATAACAGGTACATTAGGGCAGAAATAAAGATTTATTTAAACAAATTTTATTCCATATACATCCTGTCATTCGAAGCAGATTACAAAAAAACATAATCAATAAATCAAATAATTATACATACATAATGCAAAATAAAATACATAAATCACAAAATCAGCAAAAATATACAAAGACCAAAGAGGGACCGCATACGTTACATTCGGTATTCGTATTTGTGGGGGGGCCAGATACGTTGTGGGGGGGCAGATACGTTGCATTCGGCAAGGGGGGGGGGCGCTCCATTCATGCATTCCATTCTTATTCGTTTCCTGGCTAAAATTTAATTAACTACAACTCCCCACCCTCCTGACCCCCCAAGACTTGCCAAAACTCCCTGGTGGTCCAGCGGGGGTTCAGGAGCCATCTACTGCACTCACGTACTGCAGTCAGTGCAAATAAATCCAGCTGGCTTTTTTTTTTTATTATAGCCATGCTTCCAAGTCTTAAAACACCCTGAGACCTTCAGTACAAGGGTTGATGCTGATGATACAGTACAAATTGAACTTAGTACCTCTGATTGAATCACAATTTCTTTAATCCAGTTTATCTTCCTTAGTTCATTGTGCAGTGAGCTGATGAAGGAAGGATAACTCTTGAAAGACAGTCACAAATGTATTAAGTTAGTCCAATAAAAAGGTCTCACATACAACTTGTTTGTTGACCTTTGTTTCTGCACAACTAAAAGTGGACCAACACAGCAACCACATGACTTCCATTCAGTTTGAAACTATGGCTTGGTAAAAGACAGGGAACACCTAGGAACGCTGGTGTTCTTCATGGTCCTTTTTAAAATTCCCAATGTAGTAGCTTTGGTTTTGTTTTTTTTATGGAAAGCAGGTCATATAAATTGGATTTATTTATTTATTTATTTATTTATTTATTTATTTAAAATGTCTTCTGTATTACCCTATCAATCCAACAATCATGCAGAATGGTGTACAAGAACATAACTTTATAATAACTATGCATAAAATTACAATTCAAATCTAGCAAAATAATTAAAACACAGAATGAAATTAATTCCAATTAAAATATATAATAAAATTAAACAAACAAAAAAGACAAAAGTAAACACATTAACAAAACAAGAAACAAGAAACAAAAATAACCAAAAAATTATCAGCAGTAAAAAATCAGTAGCAGCCGATCCAGACAACAGTCAACTCATGAATGCTGAACATAACCGCAGCACTAACCTCTTTAAATCTCAGGGAAAAGCCAGATGTCAAGAGGGGGTGTTTAGTGTGCCCTTGGGCCTCAGCCCGACCCCAGACGGATCCAGGACCGAACCGAGGGTTGACGGCGTGTTCCAGCATGGCTGACGGGCTTACCCTCTGCCAGGCCTGCAAGCTCCCAAGGCCAACAACATGATGATGTTGGAATGTGAATGGTCCTTCGACCATTCCAAGCCTTTTCGGACCTGCCGCTTGGATCGGCATGGAGCAGCAGGCCTGGCCTGAGGACGAGAGCAGACGGGCCTTGACACGAAGACATAACACCAAGGTCGATGCTACGGCATCGCAGATGAAGATATGACACCAAGGCTGATGCAGACGGCATCAGAGACGAGGGCTGGCACAGGACATGACACCAAGGTAGCTGAAGACATGACACCAAGGCTGATGCGAAGACATCACGGACCAATGGTCGATGCGACGGCATCCCGGACCAGGGTCGATGCGACGACATCAGGAACAAGATGTTGACATGATACCAAGACTGATGCAACAGCATCCAGGACAAGACGAGGAACTTGACGAAGTCCAGACGAGACGAGAAGCTGGGCGGAAGGACATTGGCACTGTCTCTCAGGGCGCCCTACACAGTCCACCCACGGGACTGGTCGCGGACCACCCTGTCCCACTGCGCACCCTACACAGCCCGAGGAGGCTGGTCATGGACCACGCTGGGAACGGGACAAGCGCAGGGAAGAATCCAGTCAAAGTGGGACTCCGACGACGATGCCAGATGTCGCCCAAAGCACCACAAAGGCTGGCAGGACATGACGGCTCAGGAGCACAGGACACCAGTCCACCTGCCGGCCAATCCACGCTCGGGAAAGACATCATTTGAGGGAGTCGGGCCTGACAGGACCAGAAGGCTCAGGAGCGCTGAAGCAAACACCAAGAAGGGCAGAACATCAAGGAACCTGGGACATCAGGAAGCAGAAGATCAAGACGAGACACCAGGACACCTGGATGGGGACCTCAGGCACAAACATGACTTGACATGACAAGAAGATGAAATGAAGAGGAGCTTCACGAAGAAGACCTGATGGAGCTCTGGCAGGCAGGAGCCTCCAGAGTGAAGTAACTCCAATGCAAGGTGACAACTGAAGTAACGGAGCAGCCCTTTATAGGGCTGGAGCAGGAAGTCCAATCTTAGGTGGGGCCAGCACACTTCCTGTGTCTGGCCCTTTAAATCCTGTAGAGAGGCGCGCGCCGGAACCTAAGGAAGGAAGCAGGAGCTTGTGCAGGACCGCGGACAGCGGCCTGCACAGATGTCTTTGACGCAGGAGGCAGGGCTGGCCTGAGAGGCAGGCCTCAATGACGGCAGTGGCTCCAGCCGCTGCAGGGGACCCCGGGGGCGGCTCCAGCCGCTACTCCAGCCCGGGGGTGCGGCCTCCAGGCCGCGAAGATCATGATGATGCCGGCGGCGGCTCCCAGCCGCGAGGAAGGTAAAAGTTCGCGGCTCACTGTGGTGAAAGCAGGCAATACGGGTGGCCTCCGGGCCGCGCAGGGAAACAAAGTCCGCGGCTCTGGCCGCGCTGGAATGCCCGACGTTGGCGGCGTCCATGCCGCTTTGGGTGAAGAAAGGTGAGCAGTGCCTGCTCGCGGGGGGACCCACGGGCAGGGTTCCATAACACCAGACTTTCACCATTTTTCAAAAGATGAACTAATTCAACTCCTATCTGATCTCTACCAGGATCTTATTCCACAATGAAGGTGCCACAACTGAAAAGGCCCTGGATCTAGTGCGAGCCCCTCACATCAACTTGAAAGAGGGAACCAGAAATAAAGCTTCTTGGCTTGAACTCAACCTCCGCATGGGGCGGTACCAACCCAGTTTGTCAAATTAATAGAGGGGGCCATTATCCCTCATGACCCTTAAAGTAAGGCCCAAAATCTTAAATTGAAGCCAGGCCACAGTTGGAAGCCAATGAAGAGAACTGAGTATAGCTTCTATAGAAGTTAATCTGGGGCATCCCAAAACCACTCATGCTGCAGCATTTTGAGGAACTTGTAGCCAATATGTGAGATGTTGCAGAAGACTCATACATAGGCTATTGCATGACATTACAAACGATACTACACATTAAGGAAAGCAGAAATTCACTGCCTCTTGCCAACCAGTCTGGTCGGATGGCCCAGTACCAACTAAGGGATGGATTTTTTAAAAAGAGTTGCTCGCGTTAAAAGACCAAATATGCAAGCATATGGGCCGAGCATAAGCATCTCTTATTTTAAAACCTGTGCAGAAATCCCGATTTTGAAACAAAGTGAATGCAGTGCGTCAGGCTGTTGCCTGCACATATTTAATTCTGCTCTTTTTCAGGTGTAAGTCATAATAAAACTTGTTATAGCCAAAAACTGACTGGGTGAGCAGGTCTGGGTAAACTGGAGGGAGTGCAGGCTGAAGAACCAGAGGGGTCTGGATGATCTAGAGATAGACTGGGCAAACTGGTGGATTAAGTGGGCAAACTGGTTATTTCTTTCACCCGTGCATATTTTAAAATGTGCTCACTTATGCATGTAAAAGCCAGCAAGTGCTAAAGAAAGACATGTGAATAATGTTTCCTCATGTAACCACTTACAATTAGGAGCACACGAACATGTTTTTATTTAATCTTATTTGTTATTAGTATTTATTCAATTTTCTCCAAGTTCATTTTTCCTGTTCCATGTAAGACACACTTGTTAAGTCACTACAATGTTATATGTAAACCGAAGTGATTAGCAACATTGTTGCTAGAACTTCGGTATATAAAAATGTTAAATAAATAAATAAATAAATGTGCAAGGCAAATTTTATATTCTATGTGTGCACTTGCGTGGATGATTTAAAATTCCAGTGTACGTGCACTCACGCGCACAAACGTGCTCATGTAGATGCACGAGCTCTAGTTTTAAAGTTACTATCCCTGGGTTTTGCCCCAGATTGCAAACATTGGCTGCCACATGGACTGAAGTGGAAAATCCAAGGCTTACAGCTGACTCAGATTGCTCACCTTAATGCATCTGATCCTATTTTCCAACATAAGACATCTCAGATTTACCCATTTCTTGGGGTGATTGAAGGAAAGGAGGAATAGAGGATAGGAAGAACGACTTTTGACCTCTAAGCTTCTCTTTCCTAGCTGTGACATTTTGCACTAAAATTTACAGCCATTAGACATCACATGGATATTTATCTCTGAGCCTTTCTTGGCCTGATTTCAAAGAGCCAGGTGAGGAATCTAGAGTTCAGCTGAATCACGGCTGACTCAAAGTTCTGCCACATTTATTATGCAGATTTAGATTCAGTTCCAGCCACTCAGGGTTGGAAATAACTGAATTTCAGATAATTTGGGATCAAACTGATCTTTCCCAGTCTAGGATGGGCTCAGATCAAATCCAAGTCTGCTCAGTTCATGCCCATATATTAGATAGTAGAATGGCTGCTTAGTAGGTGCGAAGTAAATATCTAGACATCTGAATAATTCACTTATAGATTAACTTTGTCTAATCTTAAACCCACATAAAACACACATGGTTCAATCTCTTTTGAAGTATTAATCCAACAGTAGGGAGAATGGCTGTTGCATGAAATAAGTCAACAAAATTGATGACATGGGAATTTCAAGCTACTGTCTTCCAGGTGTACTTCCAGGCTTATCCACTATGTGGCAGTGTTGCATTCATTTGCAGCATGCAGTACAGCACAAATCACACAGTACTGTAATAACGTTACACAGCAGAAACAGAGGTTGCAGGCTGCTTTTTCTAGCTGTAGGCAAGGCTCACAATTTTTTGCAGAATTTGCTTACTACCCACCTGACCACTAGTTGTATGCTGCTATTCTTATATGTTGTAACCCCACCTTGGATGAATTTCTTATTAAAAAAAGTGAATAATGTATCCAAATTAATTAATTAATTAATTAACCTGGTCTGTCCTCTTTAACATATTTGCATTAACAGCTAAGAGTAAGAAAGTGCCAAAAAATGGCTTTACAAGTTTCTTCTCTGTTAGGAAACTCAGCATTTTTAGTGATTACTTCTCAGGCCTGGATTTAGACATGGGCAACTCAGGCAATTGCCTAAGATGCCAAATTTTGAAGGAAGCAAATATCCAGGCCAAAGAGAGGCCAGCTTCTGCTTGCTAAAGTGGCATGTGCCAACACAGCTTCAAAGGAGCACCCATCGCCATGGACTGCCTATGGACACCACTGTTACCTCTGGAGTGTGGATACAAACACACTGACCAAACATGATCATCTTAACATAGTGCAAGGATCTTTGTCAACAGTGAAAATGTAGGTGATTTAATGCCTGAAAACAGCAAGTAAAGAGAAACTAGGATTTAATAGTAGACATTGTTTTGTTTTTTTATTTCCATTTTTTATATGGCAGTGTACAAACAACCAAGAAAATGCGAGAATTAAGCTTCGCAATAGAACACGAAACACCAATTAGACTGCGGAACGATATAGTACAGTAATTAAGAGTATCATGAAAAACAGAAGCAATACAACAATAATACAATAATATAACTATACTTGAGCAGTAATGGTGGATGACAAGACTAACAGTAAATGTATTGCAGTAAGTAATAACAAGTAGCAAATATCCCCATAGCAAGAAAGTAAAAAAAAAAAAATACATTGCCTTATATCCCCCTTTTCTCTCCCCCCCCCCCCCCCTTCCTCGGGTATACAACAAAAAATAAGGAAGGGAATAAATGTAAGATGTAAGAATATTCAGGGACGTGATCAGTTGGCATAAATCTAGTAGACATTGTTTAATATGGGATTTCCATGCAGAGATAGCTATCAAAAGTTAAACTGGATGGACCGCTGGTCTTCTTTTAATCTAAGCAATTATGTCATCATGCATCAAACTTGTAACAATGCATGCAGAGGATTATGCCAAGGCACTCTGCTCTTTCTTGGGGTTTGTATGTAGATGATATGGTAAACCAAACTCCCCCTATCTTTACTGTAATAGGGCTGTCATTTACAGGCAATCCAATAAGAGTCTGACATCTTTACTACATATGAATAGTAAAAAAAAAAAAAAAAAGCTGTTGTAACAGTTTAGAATGGTTTT
Source organism: Rhinatrema bivittatum (assembly GCF_901001135.1). Lineage (NCBI taxonomy): Eukaryota > Metazoa > Chordata > Amphibia > Gymnophiona > Rhinatrematidae > Rhinatrema > Rhinatrema bivittatum. The sequence continues at coordinate 243,459,845 of NC_042622.1, forward strand.
GTAAAGTGTGCAAGCTGGCAAAAACCCATAGGAGAATTTCAGCAAGAAAGGTAGAAAATGTCAAAATCCATCATCCAAGCAGTGGTTGCTTTTGACACTTTTGACCCTTGGTCTGAACCAGCATGGCAATTTCTTATGTTCTTATGGACTTTTTTTATTTTATTTACAAATGTTTTTCTGATTTTGCTTTGATTTGGAACACACCTGTTTTTCAACAGCTAATCAGTGATCAAGACATTTTTCTATCTATAAGCCAGCATTTCTCCCTTTTTAAATACAGCATAAGCATAAGAGAATGTTTCAAATTGAAAAATATCACAGGTTAGGCTGCCAAATTACATATACCTTGATGTAGATTTTACCCTCAAGTTGCCATAGGGAATTTATGGGGGATGGGGCAAGGAAGGCATAAAAAGGATTTCTGTGCACCTTGTACAATGTGTTATGGTTTTGATGAATTGGTGAACCCCGGGCCGAGGTGAGAGATGTCCCCGCCCACAGGGAGGAGCCCCATGGGCCTCACCGTCGGTAGGCGTGGTCTCAGCGACATAGGACACAGCTGTGAGAGAGACTTTATTAAGGAGAAAGATAGAACATGACCCGAGGATCGGGAAATGTAAATAAACACAGTCTTAGTAAATACAGTGGTCAGGATGATGATGTATACACAAGGGTCCTGGTAATGGCCCACAGCATGGGATACATCCGGGAATTCCTGTAGACTTATGTAATACCTCTGAGTGCAGATCCGGTAGTGGCCCACAGCACAGGGTATGCCAGGGAAGCTGTACTGTAGAAGTCAAAGAAGCAGAAGTCGGTGTTACAGGAACAAAGTCGTAGACCCAGTATAGGAGATGAAGTATCCTGAGGCACAGATTGCGTAGAGTGAATGGACTGAAGAGCAGTAGTGGCCTGAGGAACGGGGTACGCCGTGAATCTTCAGTAGAGATGATAGAAGTTGGAGAATGTACTCACACAAGGAAGTCCAGGTAGATATACCCGAGGAGCGGGTCAGGATGCAGCAGGCAGCAGGGTCCTCTGAGGAGCGGATAGCCCAGACGCGGAAGAGCCCCCGAGGAGCGGGTACTCAGAGCGTCCAAATGCCCAAGGAGAATCTGGAACAGAAGATCCAAGTAGAGAGGATTTAACAAGCGAGAGAACTACTTGCTATTTCATCTTAGCAATGGGCGAGTCCGTATAAGTACACTAGCGGTGTTGATGTCATCGGAAAGGGACACCCCCGAGGTTCCCGCCATGATGTATTCATAAGGAGGCCCTGCGCGTGCGTGCCTAGGTGATGCCAGAAATAAGATGGCGGTCAGCAGCGCCCATGCTGTCCTGGGGATGCTGGGAAAGTCGGCATTGGTTGGCAGAGGCCGCCATTCTCCCAATGATTGACGGTGCAGCTGCCTGCGACCGACGGGTGCAACAGTACCCCTGTTCTTAGGGCCCCCCCCCCCGGGGGTTTCGGCTTCCTGGGATGAGCCAGATGGAATTGCCTGATTAGGTCTTTGTCCAGAATATTACTTGCAGGTTCCCAGCTGTTTTCTTCTGGTCCGAATCCTTCTCAGGAAATAGGATATTCCCATCGTCTCCCATGTCGCCTCACATCTAAGATGTCATCTACCTGGTAGGTGATGTCTTCTTCCGCAGAGAGGGGCTGCGGTTCAGGTGTCTTTTTGGAATACTTGGACAAGATGAGCGGTTTTAGTAAGGACATGTGGAAAGCATTGTGGATTTTTAGTGATGATGGTAACTGCAAGCTGTATGTGACTGGACCCAGGCGACGTAGTATAGGAAATGGTCCTATATACCAAGGTGCAAATCATGCTGAAGGCAATTTGAGACGAAGGAAACGGGTACTTAACCACACCTTATCTCCTGGCTGAAGTTGAGGAGCAGCTCTGTGATGTGCATCATAAAACCTTTTTGCTGTTTGTCCAGCCTTTTGAAGTAGGCCTTTAGTGTGTTCCCACAGCTGATGTAATTCCTGTGCTGAAGCTTGAGTGGCCGGAGAAGTCACCGATAAAGGCATTGGCAATGGTGGTAAAGGCTGGCGGCCATAGACTAGCTGAAAAGGCGAAGAGCCTGTGGAAGCTGAAGGATGTGAATTTAGAGCAAATTCTGTCCAGGGGAGCAGTTCGGCCCAATCGTTCTGTCTTGAGTTGACGTAGGACCGGAGGAACTGCTTTAAAGTGCGGTTCATCCTTTCAGTTTGTCCTTTGGCTTGTGGTTGATAGCCAGAAGTCAGATCCAGAGAAATATCAGATTTCTTACAGAGAGATCTCCAGAACTTGGCTGTGAATTGTACTCCTCAGTCGGAGAGTATGTGCTTTGGCATGCCATGTAACCGGAATATTTGAGGGATGAAAAGTTTTGCAAGTTCAGTTGCAGAAGGTAGTCCGGGTAAAGCCACAAAATGTGCCATCTTGGAAAACCGATCAACAGTAACCCATATGGTTTTGTTACCACTAGACACAGGGAGGTCAACAATAAAGTCCCTGGATATGTGGGTCCACGGTTCGCTAGGAGTGGGCAAAAGTTGGAGAAGGCCCCAGGGACGACCAGTAGGTGGTTTTTGTCTGGCACACATGGCACAAGATTCAACGTAGGTCCGGACGTCCTCCTTCATAGAAGGCCACCAATAATATCTCTCCAAAGTGGACAGAGTTCGAGATTGCCTAGGATGACCAGCTAGCCGTGAGTCATAATGGCCCGCAGCGAGGGGTACACCCAGGAATTCCTGTAGGCTGATGTAATACCTCTGAATGCAGATCCGGTAGTGGCCCACAGTGCGGGGTATGCCGAGGAAGCTGTACTGTAGAAGTCAAAGAAGCAGAGATCGGTGTTACAGGAACAAAGCTGTAGACCCGAGGAGATCAAGTATCCTGCGACACAGATAACATAGAGTGAATGGACTGAAGAGGGGTAGTGGCCCGAGGAACGGAGTACGCCCCTGAGGAGCGGGTACTCAGAGCATCCAATTGCCCAAGGAGAATCTGGAACAGAAGATCCAAGTAGAGCGGATTTAACAAGCGAGAGAACTCCTTGCTAACTCATCTTAGCAATGGGCGAGTCCGTATAAGTACACTAGTGGTATTGACGTCATCGAGAGGGGACGCCATGATGTATTCATAAGGAGGCCCTGCCCGCCCGCCTAGGTGATGCTGGAAGTAAGATGGTGGTTGGCAGCGCCCAGGGATGCCGGGGAAGTCGGCGTTGGTTGGCGGAGGCCGCCATTCTCCCAATGATTGACGGTGCAGGGAAAAAAGAGGTGAGTGAGCATGAGAGGTCGCAGCCGCCTGCAACCGACAGGTGCAACACAATGGTTCTCAGATGTTATTTGTCTTTTGGAAATCCTACTGGAAAAAAGGAGAGAAAAATTCAGTGGGCAAACTCTAGGCAATAATCCTATTCCCAAATTGTGTACTTCCGCAATCCATAATAAACATTTTGGTCAACTTTTTATCTGTCCAAGTAATCACTGCAACTGCCCTGAACCAACAACTCACTGGCACAGGACACTGTGGAAGACAAATTGCATAATTAGTTTCAAAAAAGGATTAGAAACATTGAAAGGTGAATTTGAAAAGCAATGGGGCAGATTTTAAAAGCCCTAAGCACATAAATCAAGGTGGATTTAAGCTCGTAGGTTGGTTACACACGCCAGGCCTATTTTCAAAAGGCCGGCGTCGCGTGTAAAGCCCTGGAACACGTGTAAGTCCTGGGGCTTAAAAAAATGGGTGGTCCGGGGGCGGGGCGTGGGCAGGACGGGCGGTCCGGGGGCGTGGCCAGAGTTCGCTGGGTCGGGGGATCGCACGCTGGCAGTTGGCTGGCAGGCGTAACTTGTGAAATAAAGGTACGGGGTTTGTTTTTTTTTCGGGCTGGGGGCAGGACAGGTAGGGGAAGGGAGGGGAAGGTAGGGGGGGAAAAGGAAAGTTCCCTCTGAGGCTGCTCCTATTTTGGAGCGGCCTCAGAGGGAACGGGGAAAGCCAGCTGGTCTCCCCGAGGGCTCGGCGCGCGCAAGGTGCACCCCCTTGCGTGCGCCGACCCCTGTTTTTATAAAATGCACACAGCTGCGTGCGCATGTTATGAAATCGAGTGTACATTTGTGTGCGCCGGGTAGCATGCCCAAATGTAGGCCGCGAGCGTACCTTTTAAAATCTGCCCCAATATGCGCAGCAAAATGGAGAGATGCACAGGCATGTATCGCTTAAGCGCGCCCAGTCGATTTTATAAACCTGCCACATACGTGCTCATGTACCGATGGGCAAATATCTTGCATCAGGAAGATAAGAGGTGGAATGTAGGCGAGGCATGGATGTCCTGGGGTGAGGCCAAGAGATGCATATGAGTTATGTGCCAGGCGAGTGTCCATTTCAGCGCAGTTACTTCTGCTATTGATGAGGTGTAAGTCTGAATAAAACTATTTCTAGCCATCTATGAATGCCTGAGGGGTCTGGCTCAACTGGGGGGGAGTGCAGGCTAAAGACCGAGTGGGGTCTTCGGGACACAGCTATAGACTGAGCAAACTGGTTAAACCGATCATTTCCTGGACATGCACATCTTATAGAATTCCCTCACGTTTGCATCTACATGTCGACATTCCCCTGCTGTTCGCATACACGCTTAAAATTAGGAGCACACACACATGTGCCAGGCCTATTTTTTTAAATGTGTGCATATGTTTGCACAGAATATAAAATTTCAACGCATCTTGCCGCACGTCCATATACGCCTCCCTTAGAAGATAGATCAATTACAACCTGTTTCACATAACACAGAGGTCATCCTGAGTTCAATTAATTCCAAAGCCATGAAGCTGGAAACAGGGCAGGGGCAACCTTAAGGGATAGCAAGTGGGATAACCATAAGAACATAAGAAAATGCCATACTGGGTCAGACCAAGGGTCCATCAAGCCCAGCATCCTGTTTCCAACAGTGGCCAATCCAGGCCATAAGAACCTGGCAAGTACCCAAAAACTAAGTCTATTCCATGTTACCATTGCTAATGGCAGTGGCTACTATTCTCTAAGTGAACTTAATAGCAGGTAATGGACTTCTCCTCCAAGAACTTATCCAATCCTTTTTTAAACACAGCTATACTAACTGCACTTACCACATCCTCTGGCAACAAATTCCAGAGATTAATTGTGCGTTGAGTAAAAAAGAACTTTCTCCGATTAGTTTTAAATATGTCCCATGCTAACTTCATGGAGTGCCTCCTAGTCTTTCTACTATCCGAAAGAGTAAATAACCGATTTACATCTAGCTGTTCTAGACCTCTCATGATTTTAAACACCTCTATCATATCCCCCCTCAGTCGTCTCTTCTCCAAGCTGAAAAGTTCTAACCTCTTTAGTCTTTCCTCATAGGGGAGCTGTTCCATTCCCCTTATCATTTTAGTAGCCCTTCTCTGTACCTTCTCCATCGCAATTATATCTTTTTTGAGATGCGGCGACCAGAATTGTACACAGTATTCAAGGTGCGGTCTCACCATGGAGCGATACAGAGGCATTATGACATTTTCCGTTTTATTCACCATTCCCTTTCTAATAATTCCCAACATTCTGTTTGCTTTTTTGACTGCCGCAGCACACTGTACCAACGATTTCAATGTGTTATCCACTATGACACCTAGATCTCTTTCTTGGGTTGTAGCACCTAATATGGAACCCAGCATTGTGTAATTATAGCATATAATTATAGCATGGGTTATTTTTCCCTATATGCATCACCTTGCACTTATCCACATTAAATTTCATCTGTCATTTGGATGCCCAATTTTCCAGTCTCACAAGGTCTTCTGTGATTTAACTACTCTGAACAATTTTGTGTCATCTGCAAATTTGATTATCTCACTCGTCGTATTTCTTTCCAGATCATTTATAAATATATTGAAAAGTAAGGGTCCCAATACAGATCCCTGAGGCACTCCACTGTCCACTCCCTTCCACTGAGAAAATAGCCCATTTAATCCTATTCTCTGTTTCCTGTCTTTTAGCCAGTTTGCAATCCACGAAAGGACATCACCACCTATCCCATGACTTTTTACTTTTCCTATAAGCCTCTCATGAGGAACTTTGTCAAACGCCTTCTGAAAATCCAAGTATACTACATCTACCGGCTCACCTTTATCCACATGTTTATTAACTCCTTCAAAAAAGTGAAGCAGATTTGTGAGGCAAGACAAATTTCTATATTTCTAAGACCAGAACAGGAATGGTGGTAGGTAGGGGAGTGGGAGAGGTGGAAGAATGGGGAGAGTACTGAGGTCAGGTGAAGAGATAAAGTGTGCCCACTGCCAATCCATGTCAATGTGATGAGGGTCTGCCTTCCTTACCCTTTGCTTTCAAGGAGCAGGGATGAGTTGGGGGGGGGGGGGGGGGGGGGGTGTCACCATTAACAATTATTGCACAGGGCACCTAGAGCCAGCCCTGAATCTAAGGAAATATTTTTTTACAGAAAGAGTGGTGGATGCATGAAACGGTCTCCCAGTGGAAGTGATGGAGACAAGGACAGTATCAGAATTCAAGAAAGCATGGGACAAGCACAGGGGATCTCTGAGGGAGTGATAGAGATTGTATAGCTGAGCAGGAAGTGAGCACGCCTGGGAACTCTCCAGATTTGGCCCGGAGACTGCGGAATTCTAATGGAATTGCCGGTCTCTGGGACAGCACCTATAATCTACAGTGCCCTCCTATTGCTGCGCTAGTGAAACAGCCAGACTAGAAGGCGTCTGATTGGCCTACATGGGCCAATTGGATGCCTCTTTCCTTTTCCCTGCCCATAACCAATCAGAGGCTTCCTTTCTTCTTTCTACCCCCACAGACCAATGGTATGCCTTCTCCTGTTTTCCTGACTGTGCTGGCAGGAATAAAGGAGGAGGCCTTCAATTGGCCCTTGTTGGCAGGAAGGGAAGAGGCCGATGGCAGAAGCAAGAGATGATGATGATGCTATTGACTGGAAGAAGGAGTCATCTCATTGGCCCCAGGTGCCCTTAGGAGGAGCTGGAGGTTGCTGCCACTGGTGGGTTTGGGTTGGAGAGAGATAGTGAGTGACTGTGTGTCTGGGGGGGAGGGCGAATATGTGATGGGTCGTGTGTGGTATATGTGAGGGGGCAAGTGTGTGTGTGTGTGTATCTGAGGGAGTAAGTTGTGGGGGGAAGGCTTATATGTGATGGGTCATTTGTCAATGTGTGTATATATATATGAGGGAGTGTGTGTGTGTGTGTGTGTGTGTGTGTGTGTGTGTATATATATATATATGTGATGGGGCATATGTCTAGGTGTGTATGTGAGGGGGAATGTGTGTCTGTGTGAATGAGAGGAATGTGAGTGAGCATGTATCTGAATGAGCATGTATGTGTGAGTGTGAACATGCGAGTGTATGTGTGTTTGTGTGTATGAAAGAAGAGAAAGCTTGTGCACATATCATCCAACCTACCCCCTTGTGCCCCCCTCTCCGCCTCCACTAATAGAGGAAAATCTCAGAGTGACTGTAAATTGAAAGTCACATGGAAGTGAGAATGGGCAGACTGGCCATATTGTCTTTATCTGCTGCATAGCCTATGTTTCTATGAATTGCGGATTAAATGGGATTTCCATTTTACCCCTAAGCCCAGAATAAGAGCCTCCTGACTGCTCTGTTTATACTAATAATTTCTCCGCTATCTCTAGCCTTTCCTTCCTTCCAGCAGTCTATGCCTCCAAGTTTAATTTCCCTGTTAAATGTAACTTTGCTTTTTCATGTTCAACCTTTTGTTTTGGTTACTGTTCTTGGTTCAGTTCCCCTATTCGATGTGAACCGACCTGATATGGTCTCTACCATGAAGGTCGGTATAGAAAAAAGTGTTAAATAAATAAATAAATAAATTTTCTGATTAATTCAGACCATTTCTACACATGTCATTACGAGGAAGCATCTGTACTCTTGAGGTCTAGGTAGTGACCTCATGCAGGTGCAATTCTGTGGTCTCCAGAAGCAGGGGTTTATGGCTGACTGCTGCAATTGAGAAAGCTTCATAAAAACATCCCCGTCGACCCTGGTCTTTTATAGGTGTTTGTCTAGTGCTTAGTCATTCTAGGAAAAATGTGAAACATCTCAGTCACTCTTTGTACTGTCCTTTCTAAGGGCTTCCAGCTGCATTCCTGAGACAAACTGGGAGACGTCCAGATCTGATGGACACTATTTGGAGTCACTCAGAACTCCAAGCACATTGCGGAAACATTCTCTTTTTCTTCAAAAGAGAGAACTCCTGTCTATGTAGGAGGTAAAGTTACTCTAGGAAAGTCCCTCCAAGACGCCAAAAGGCCATGTGAGACAGCAGGCTTGGCATTCTGAACAACATGATAAGGCATTTCGCCCAGTTCTGAGTTTCTAGTTTCCCATCTCAATGCAACAAAGGACTTACTACACTGAGCTGGGAGATTAGGATCACCCACCTACCATCCCCATTCCACATCAGAAAGAACTTGTAAGTATGACCTGGTGTTTGAACTCTTTCAATGCTGTTTTTGAGTGCATTTTATGCGATCAAAGGAGCTTGTGTTATTGGTTTGTCCATCTGTCTGTCTATTTGTTCTTGACAATAACATAAGTGTGGAGGGAGACACTCTAAGAGACTTGCTGGAGCAGCGGCAAATCATGACTGAGAAGCTTCCATTTTTCTCGGTATGTGTTTTCAGTTTCCTGCTGGTGACCAGCGGACGCTGGTCTGCTATGTGTGAATGGGAGAGGAGAGGAGCCTGTGGAGGGATCTGCTGCCCTGCCACTAGGGATTTGGATCGGGCATAGGAGGGAAGTAGAACAGAGAGCCACTTCTATCTCCTGCAGCTGCACTAAGGGGAGACCCAGGCTGAGAGCCAGAAGCCTGTAGCCAAGAGCCAATAGTCTGTTGCCAATGAGGCCCGGGCCACTGTTGCAGTCTGGGCTGAGTGAAGCCACTACACTGACTTCAGTGCCAGGAAAAATAGTGGAAAGTGTTCTAAACATCAAAATCACAGAACATATAGAAAGACATGGTTTAATGGAACAAAGTCAGCATGGCTTTACCCAGGGCAAGTCTTGCCTCACAAATCTGCTTCACTTTTTTGAAGGAGTTAATAAACATGTGGATAAAGGTGAACCGGTAGATATAGTATACTTGGATTTTCAGAAGGCGTTTGACAAAGTTCCTCATGAGAGGCTTCTAGGAAAAGTAAAAAGTCATGGGATAGGTGGCGATGTCCTTTCGTGGATTGCAAACTGGCTAAAAGACAGGAAACAGAGAGTAGGATTAAATGGGCAATTTTCTCAGTGGAAGGGAGTGGACAGTGGAGTGCCTCAGGGATCTGTATTGGGACCCTTACTGTTCAATATATTTATAAATGATCTGGAAAGAAATACGACGAGTGAGATAATCAAATTTGCAGATGACACAAAATTGTTCAGAGTAGTTAAATCACAAGCAGATTGTGATAAATTGCAGGAAGACCTTGTGAGACTGGAAAATTGGGCATCCAAATGGCAGATGAAATTTAATGTGGATAAGTGCAAGGTGATGCATATAGGGAAAAATAACCCATGCTATAATTACACAATGTTGGGTTCCATATTAGGTGCTACAACCCAAGAAAGAGATCTAGGTGTCATAGTGGATAACACATTGAAATCGTCGGTTCAGTGTGCTGCGGCAGTCAAAAAAGCAAACAGAATGTTGGGAATTATTAGAAAAGGAATGATGAATAAAACGGAAAATGTCATAATGCCTCTGTATCGCTCCATGGTGAGACCGCACCTTGAATACTGTGTACAATTCTGGTCGCCGCATCTCAAAAAAGATATAATTGCGATGGAGAAGGTACAGAGAAGGGCTACCAAAATGATAAGGGGAATGGAACAACTCCCCTATGAGGAAAGACTAAAGAGGTTAGGACTTTTTAGCTTGGAGAAGAGACGACTGAGGGGGGATATGATAGAGGTGTTTAAAATTATGAAAGGTCTAGAACGGGTAGATGTGAATCGGTTATTTACTCTTTCGGATAGTAGAAAGACTAGGGGGCACTCCATGAAGTTAGCATGGGGCACATTTAAAACTAATCGGAGAAAATTCTTTTTTACTCAACGCACAATTAAACTCTGGAATTTGTTGCCAGAGAATGTGGTTCGTGCAGTTAGTATAGCTTTGTTTAAAAAAGGATTGGATAAGTTCTTGGAGGAGAAGTCCATTACCTGCTATTAAGTTCACTTAGAGAATAGCCACTGCCATTAGCAATGGTTACATGGAATAGACTTAGTTTTTGGGTACTTGCCAGGTTCTTATGGCCTGGATTGGCCACTGTTGGAAACAGGATGCTGGGCTTGATGGACCCTTGGTCTGACCCAGTATGGCATTTTCTTATGTTCTTATATCAGCCCAGTAGATGATGGCGGAAAAAGACTAATTGGCCCATTCAGTCTGCCCAGTTATTCCTGTCCACAGTGCTAACAGGTGAATTTTAAAACTCTGCACATGTAATAATTGTAATAATTAGCACTTAGCGCATAAAATAGCACATACGTGAATACATGTTATTTTCAAAACTGCAACCGGGGCATAAATCGGGGTTCACGAGTAACTTTGTGCATGTAAGAAGGTGCGGTCCAGAGGTGGGGCTAACATTTACGCACATAAGTTGCTATTTTACTTGCACATATTTACGTCTGCTCAGTATCTGATGTAAGTGACTGGGTCTGGGTCTGGGTGCAATGGAGGGACTTCAGGCTGAAGAATCAGGAGGGTCTACACTGGGCGAACTGGTAGACTAAATGGTAACACTAGTTCTCCTAGAACAAGCAGGATGTTGGTCCTCACAGATGGGTGACATCATCAGATGGAGCCCGGCATGGAAAACTTTTGTCAAAGTTTCTAGAACTTTGACTGGCACACTGAGCATGTCCAGCATGCCACTATCCGCGTGTCCATGCGGGGTCCCTCTTCAGTCTCTTTTTTTTTTCCAGAAAGCAGTCGCCTCACCATTTTGGAGCTCTTTGCTGAGTTTATTTTTTTTCAAACCATTTTTTCCCAGTTGTTCTCAACATTCTTGGCGCCGAGTCTCTCTTCTTCTGTTGGTGCTGTCCGTCATGCAGTAGGTGTTTAAAACTTTTTCCCTTGTGCGGTTGATTCCAGATGAGCTGCCTCTCGGTGGCCGACGGTCATTAACCGCTCGCTGGCTATTTTTCATAGCATTGTCCGGTTTTTGCCAATGCCCCCAGTGCCCACAGACCATGTCAATTACTGATATGCACGAGGTCTGTATCCTCTGCCTGGGGGCGTTGGACAAAGTCTGAGGGTGCCGTCTGTGTGGCCAGATGACCCCCAAAGGCCGTCGTGCCTGACTGGATAAGATGGAAAAGCTTTTTGCCAGAAAATCTGATCCATCTACTCCGGCATTGGGGGCGTCAACACCTAGAGGCCGAGGGGAACCGTTAGATAAACTGTCTTTCTCTACCCCTCCAGTGGGAACCTTTCATGAGAGAGGAGCTGGAGATAGGCTGTCTCCAGTGACATTGCACTCAAGAACTTCAGGATCTTCACTTTCCTTGCTTCCGGGAAAAGTCCGGGCGGAGCAGCGAGGGAAGTCCCGCAAGCACCATCACCGGTTGCCGTCGGCACACAGCTCCGGAACCGGTGTGGCATCGGCGGCTGCCGTACTGTCACCGAAGCGACCCCATGGGGAAGAGGCACCATCCTCTGTAATACTTGGGAGCCCAAGGCATTCCCCACCAATTCCAGTGCCGGGCACCGAGCATCCTCGCAGCTCCAAGGAGGATCCGGTGACGCCTCCTCCTCCTCCTCCATCCATCCTAACTACAGCGGACTTTCAGGAGGAGTTGGACCACAGGGCTCAGCAGGTGGTGCTTTGAGCCCTGTGGGGTATTGACCCGCCAACAGCATCAGTTCTCATGCTGATGTTGGAGCCTGCACAATCTCTCTTGGCGCCCATGCTAGAGCATCTAGAAGTTCTTCTGGGTGTACTTCAGATGTAACTGGTGCCCGGGGGACCATCGGTTCCCCGGTAGCCACCGATGCCCCCTTCTGGAGTGATTCCCATTATCGAGTCCTCTGAGGAGGAAGAACCCGTGCGGGGGCAGTGCCCTCGGGGCCATTAGTGCTACGGCCAGAGTTCCCCAATCCCATTCCCAGACCATCGGGGATCTCAGTGCTGTCGATGCCCTCAGGGCCATCGATGACTTCGGGGCTGATACACATGGTGCCCACATTGCCCTCAATGCCCTTGATGCCAAAACCGAGAGGCTTGGGCAGGGACCCGCCATGCCGGCCCCGGAGCTCCCATATGATCCCTGGGATGATGATACATCCAAGATTTCTTCAGAGCACTCAGACAACCTTCTTTCCGAGCCATCTCTGCCGGAAGAAAGGCGTCAATCTCCCCCTGAGGATCTCTCCTTTGCGTGCTTTGTCCGGGCTATGGCAGAGGCCATCCCATTCCAGCTCCTCACTGAAGAGGACGCTCAGCACAAAATGCTGGAGGTCCTCCAGTTTGTTGATGCCCCAAAGGAGATAGTGCCTGTCCCAGGCCCTGAGATTTTCAAGGAACTCCTCCTCAGGATCTGGGAGCACCCTGTGTCAGTTCCTTTGAGAGGCGCCACCTCCCACACCAGTCTGTGGTGGTGGAGTCTACCATCAAGAAAGCCAAGCATTCTCGCACACATGCCTCTGCCCTGCTACTTCAGGAGCACAGAGCCTTGGATGCCCTAGGTAGGAAGATTTTTCAGGGCATTATGCTCATCACCCATATCACATACTACCAATTGTATATGACCCAGAACCACTGGAACCTGTGGAAAAAGGTCCAGGAGTTGTCGGAGCACTTGCCCCAACAGCAGCAGGATGCTTTCATGGCAGTAGTGCAACAAGGCCTCAAGGCAGGCAAACACGAGGGGCGCCCTACCTACGATGTGTTTGAAACGGCAGTGATGGTGGCTGCAGTGGGCACTGGTGTCAGCAGAAAGGCCTGGCTTCATGCCTCGGACCTTCGACCAGAGGTCCAGGAGAAGTTGTTGGACTTGCCCTGCATGGGAGAGAATCTCTTCAGAGATAAGGTTAAAAGACCACCAAGAAACCCCACAACACATCTCTGCAGGTACCTCGGACACGCAGTCCTCAATTAGAAAATCCTTGCGACAGGGCTAGAGGAAGTCCTTATACTGCCAGAGAAAGTACTACATCACCACCTATACCATGACTTTTTACTTTTCCTAGAAGCCTCTCATGAGGAACTTTGTCAAACGCCTTCTGAAAATCCAAGTACACTACATCTACCGGTTCACCTTTATCCACATGTTTATTAACTCTTTCAAAAAAGTGAAGCAGATTTGTGAAGCAAGACTTGCCTTGGGTAAAGCCATGCTGACTTTGTTCCATTAAACCATGTCTTTCTATATGTTCTGTGATTTTGATGCTTAGAACACTTTCCACTATTTTTCCTGGCACTGAAGTCAGGCTAACCTGTCTGTAGTTTCCTGGATCGCCCCTGGAGCCCTTTTTAAATATTGGGGTTACATTATCTATCCTCCAGTCTTCAGGTACAATAGATGATTTTAATGATAGGTTACAAATTTTTACTAATAGGTCTGAAATTTCATTTTTTAGTTCCTTCAGAACTCTGGGGTGTATACCATCCAGTCCAGGTGATTTACTACTCTTCAGTTTGTCAATCAGGCATACCACTTCTTCTAGGTTCACCGGGATTTGGTTCAGTCCATCTGAATCATTACCCATGAAAACCTTCTCCGGAACGGGTATCTCCCCAACATACTCTTTAGTAAACACCGAAGCAAAGAAATCATTTAATCTTTCCGCGATGGGCTTATCTTCTCTAAGTACCCCTTTAACCCCTCGATCATCTAATGGTCCAACTGACTTCCTCACAGGCTTTCTGCTTCGGATATATTTTAAAACGTTTTTACTGTGAGTTTTTGCTTCTACGGCCAAATTATTTTCAAATTCTTTCTTAGCCTGTCTTATCAATGTCTTACATTTAACTTGTCAATGCTTATGCATTATCCTATTTTCTTCTGTTGGATCCTTCTTCCAATTTTTGAATGAAGATCTTTTGGCTAAAATAGCTTCTTTTACCTCCCCTTTTAACCAGGCCGGTAATCGTTTTGCCTTCTTTCCACCTTTTTTAATGCGTGGAATACACCTGGACTGTGCTTCTAGGATGGTTGTTTTGTTTTTTTTTTACCTTTGTAGCTGCTCCTTTCAGTTTTTTTCTAACTATTTTTCTCATTTTATCAAAGTTTCCTTTTTGAAAGTTTAGCATGAGAGCAGTTAGTCAGCCAGAGTGACTCACTGCTCTCTCGATTAACAAATGTTGGTACCTAATCAAACCAAATCACACTACCCCAACACCTTTCCAAAGTGAGTAACTGAACTGAACATTTCAATCTTTTTACTTAGGTATACACTGCTCCAAGCTTCTTTCTAGCTTCTGGCTACTTTTTTTTTTGTTTTTGTTTTTAATATACAAACACTCTCATTTCTGCTTACTAGCTGCCTTACAGACTTTTAAAAATAAACACACTAACTACTGCTTACTAGCTGCCTTACTGACTGACTATTTAAAAATACAGTCTAACTTCTATTTATTTGCTGCCTTACTGACTATTAAAAGCACAAACACACAAACACACTAAATAATATTCCCAAACAGTTAACTTTGCCCCAATACTTTTAAAAAAGACAATGTCCCAAGCAAAAACTTCCTGATTCCTTTCGGCCACCAGCAAGGTGTTCCTCTCCTCTCAGTGCTCCCCTTGGATTGTGGGTTACTGAGCTCTTCCCTTGCAATATTTATTGTGCTTCTAAGGTAAATTAGTGCAGAACAATCCCTTTGGAGATTTACACTACAGTTAGTTGTCCTGAGTGACTCACTGTTGTTCTGATTAACAAAGAATGGTACCTAATCAAACCAAATCACACTAACCAACACCTTTCCAAGGTGAGTAGCTGAACTGAACTTTTCAACCTCTTTACTTAGGTATACACTGTTCCTAGCTTATTTCTAGCTTCTGGCTACTTGTTTTTGTTTTTAATATACAAACACACTAACTACTGCTTACTAGCTGCCTTACTGACTGACTATTTAAAAATACAAACAGTCTAACTTCTGTTTATTCACTGCCTTACTGACTATTAAAAGCACAAACACACAAACACACTAAATAATATTCCCAAATAGTTAACTTTGCCCCAATACTTTTAAAAAAGACAATGTCCCAAGCAAAAACTTACTGATTCCTTTCAGCCACCAGCAAGGTGATCCTCTCCTCTCAGTGCTCCCAAGCCTAGGAAAGGCAGAGCATTAGATGGTGGTGTCTCCCCGCAACACATGTAGGGAGACCCACTGGGAGCCGTGGAGATCCGCAGAGGAGCCAGAATCGGCCGAGGAGGCAATGGGGGTTCGGGAGCGCTGTTGTGACCGTCACTGCTCGACGTCCTCACTCCGCCCTCTTTATCTCTGTGGCGACTCCCTCCGGGTCTGATGGCCGGCTGGATGCCATGGCGTCTCCATGCCGTCTCCCTCTGGCGTCCCCGGACCGGTTCAACATTGCAGATCCGCCATGTTGCCTGAAGAATTAGGGTGTGCGCGCGCTCTGATTGAAGTACCAGCAAGAGCGTGAACCTCAGGGGCATCCCCCTGAGATGACGTCATTCGTTTCCAATATTTAAAGGTCTCTATTTCACTATCTAACTGAGTTAGCAAGGGGGTGGATTGGGAATGTGTCTCGCTACCTATGGACTACTCCCCCCAAGCTACTCTGCCTCCTTGGACTTACCAGAGGTACCTGCTCCTTGGGGTCCTCGCTCTTTTTCTTTACTTTCAGATTGCAGATAGGAACCGGTACTCACTCCTCGAGGGCCCATGTTCCTGGACACTTTGAAGATTCTCTACTGCTTGGAAGCTATTGCTGCTACAAACAATTGTGAGTTGCCATTAGGGATGTGAATCGTTTTTGAACGATTAAAATTATCGTCAGATAATTTTAAAATCGTCCAAAATCGTTAGAGTGCACGATACAATACAAATGCCCCCGATTTATCATCAGGGCATTTGTATTGTATCGTTAATAGGGCGCGGGAAAAACCGGCAACACCAAAAAAACCCTAAAACCCACCCCGAACCTTTAAAACAAATCTCCCACCCTCCCGAACTCCCCCAAAATGTTTTAAATTACCTGGGGTCCAGTGGGGAGGTCCCGGCGCGATCTCCAGCTCACTGGCCCAACGGCTGCATTAAGAGAAATGGCGGCCGGTGGCCCTTTGCCCTTATCATGTGATAGGGCAAAGGTAGCGCTGGCGCCATTTTGAAGATTGGCAATACGGCCCGCGTGCAGGAGGTCACTCCCGGACCCCCGCTGGACTTTTGGCAAGTCTTGTGGGGGTCAGGAGGCCCCCCCAAGCTGGCTAAAAGTCCCTGGGGGTCCAGCGGGGGTCCGGGGGCGATCTCCTGCACGCGTGACGTCGGGAGCCAGGAACCAAAATGGCGCCGCGCTACCTTTGCCCTGTCACATGATAAGGGCAAAGGGCCACCGGCGCCATTTCTCTTAACGCAGCCGTGGCCAGAGAGAGGGAGATCGTGCCGGGACCCCCCCACTGGACCCCAGGTAATTTAAAACATTTTGGGGGGGTTCGGGAGGGTGGGGGATTTGTTTTAAAGGTTCGGGGTGGGTTTTAGGGTTTTTTTGATGTGCCGGTTTTCCCGCCCTCCATTGATTTACGATTTTTAACGATTTTTAAAAAAAACAAAACACGACGATCAGATTTCCCTCCCCCCCCCAGCCAAAATCGATCGTTAAGACGATCGATCACACGATTCACACCCCTAGTTGCCATCGCTCTCTCAGAGCTTTCCTTGGAACCAGGTACTCGCTCCTCGAGGGCTTAAACCTTTCCAGCACCTGAGCTTCCTTGAGACCTTATATGAGTTTTGTCATCTAGTTCTGTTCATGAACTCTGCCTACTCTGCCTACTCACTTTCTACAGTTTCTCAACAGCTCAGCCATCCTGGATCGCTGTTCCAGTACTTGAGGGACTACAGCCCTGCCGGGCATATCAGCTCACTACTGCCACCTCTGGTGGTTTCAAAACCCTGTTCAATAAAAGAACTAATGTGTGTCTGTCTCCATACTCAAGCCTAGCCGGTGGTCCCTCTCGGGATATCCTCCCGGGGGCGTGGTCATCTGTCACCGGCCCAGGGATCCACCCATAACTTATCAAATTCGTTATAGATTGCTACTCCTTAGCAAGACGATATCTGAGACACTACAAGATTGCTACTCCTCACGGAGAATACATCAGATTGCTGACTCCTCCTTCTTTAGGAACCAATAAGAACAGATTGCAACTCCGCAGTCTAACTAACAGCAGATGTATTACAGATTGCTAACTCCCAGCTCTAACCCAGAGCTTTCCTAACAGATTGCTAACTCCTCACGGAGATTTATTACAGATTGCTAACTCCCATCAGATAGCAGAATACAACAGATTGCTAACTCCAGTGGATCCGGCTTAATATATGGGATGTTGTTAACTCCAGTGGATCCAGCTTAAAAACTATGGGATGTTGTTAACTTCATGGATCCGGCACATCTCTCTGCCTTGCAGGCTATACCGGACCTGGCCCAATGCATCTCAGAGCAGCAAGAAACGTTGGAGAAACTTAGTGCAGCATTTCATCAGCTACACACACAGAAGATACAAGGCACAGCTTCTAACCAAGAAGGTCAGTTACAGGTGGTAACTTTAAAGACTGCTGTACCACTGGCGGCTCCTATCCGCTTTTCCGGAGAAATCCAGAAGACCCGGGGCTTTCTGAACCAGTGCTGCATGCACTTCACCTTACAGCCAACTTTATTTCCCACGGCTCTTTCAAAGACCACCTACATCCTGTCATACTTGGATGGAAGAGCCCTGTCGTGGGAATGCAAGGACCCTATTTTGCAGGACATAGAAGGATTTATGGACTTGTTTAAATCCGTCTTTGATGACCCTGCTCGTAATTCTGTTGCCGGTTTTGCTTTGGTAGACTTGAAGCAAGGCAACAGATCACTGGCTGAATTCGCCATAGAATTCAAGACTCTTGCAGCGGAACTTCGCTGGGACCCCATATGTCTCAAGACTCTCTTCTGCAGAGGCCTGGATACCCGCTTAAAAGACGAGCTGGCCACTCGCCAGACACATGATTCGCTGGACGAATTAATAGCCTTGGCCACTTGGATTGATCACCGGCTCCGAGACAAGGTGACGGAACTCCGGCCTAAGGTGTTACTTGGGTTGAAACAGGCTAGTACTACCACTGCACCTCGGATGGTTCCAGTAACTTATGCTGCTGATAAAGATGAACCAATGCAACTTGGTCATGGACACTTGACCTCCAAGGAGAGAAGATTTCGAAAGAAACGCGGCCTGTGCATGTACTGTGGTCAGCCCGGCCATGATGTCTCTACATGCCCCATTCATCCGGGAAACGGACGGGCCTAAGTCCCACGGGAGGACTGTTCTTGGGCCATACTACGTTTTCTCCTCCACTTTCTCTTCCGGTCTCCGTAATCTGCGAACCGGCTACGGTTCAGACTCCTGCCCTGATGGACTCAGGGGCAGGAGGCAACCTTATTCTCAGATGTCTAGTGGAAGACCTGAGGAGTCCCTTCATCAAATTTGAAGATCCATTATTGCATCACAACTTGAAGTGGGCTTTGGACGTTCCTTTACATCGCCACTTCTCCTGAAGATCTCAGTGACGTCCACGGCAGTTCAGCTCATGGCTGCTGATATTCATAGCGCCTTCTATGTTCTCTTTGGCTCAAAGGCGTTCAACATCTATTTGCATTCACGGATTATAAACTTAGAGATATCTGTCACCTTCCATCCTTTCGGAGGATGTTTCTGATGAGCCACAGCACATAATTGATCCGAAGAAGATATCTCTGGCAACCAGCTAGTCTGTTTCCGCTGGTAATGCCACCATCTTTAGAAATGGATCTTGGATGTACCTCAACATCGCTACTTCCGCAGAAGCCTCAGTGACGTCCATAGCAGCTACTTATTACTGCTGAATTCTACTTCATCTCGCATCCAGCACTTCTACTGGAGAGTCATCTTTTGAAGTGGGGTTTGGACGTAGCTAACATCACCACTTCCACTAAAACCTTCAGTGACGTCCACAGCAGCTCAATCCATTACTGCTGATTTCATCATTAACACTCTGCAAGATTCTTCCAAATCTCAAGATCCACCTGTCATCAATGCAGAAGATGACTTAGAAATTAAGATCAAAGAGATTCTGGATGTTCGTAACAGAGGCAAGACTTTTGAATACCTTCTGATTTGGGAAGGCTTCATCAGTTCCACCTCGCGCATCCTTCTAAACCTAAGCCTGGTACCCGAAAAGGAGATCGCCTTTGAAGGGGGGTACTGTTGCGACCATCGGTGCTCGATGTCCTCACTTCGCCCTCTTTACCTCTGTGGCAACTCCCTCCGGATCTGATGGACGGTTGGCTGCCACGGTATCTCCATGTCGTCTCCCTCCGGCATCCCCGGACTGGTTCGACGTTGCAGATCCACCATGTTACCTGAAGAATTAGGGCGCGCATGCGCTCTGACTGAAGTACCAACAAGCGCGCGAACCTCAGGGGCATCCCCCTGAGATAACGTCATCCGCTTCCAATATTTAAAGGTCTCTATTTCACTATCTAACTGAGTTAGCAAGGGGTTGAATTGGGAATGTGTCTCGCTACCTATGGACTACTCCCCCCAAGCTACTCTGCCTCCTCAGACTTACCAGAGGTATCCACTCCTTGGGGGCCTCGCTCTTTTTCTTTACTTTCAGATTACAGATAGGAACCGGTACTCGCTCCTCGAGGGTCCATGTTCCTGGACACTCTGAAGATTCTCTACTGCTTGGAAGCTATCGCTGCTACAAACAATTGTGAGTTACCATCGCTCTCTCAGAGCTTTCCCTGGAACCAGGTACTCGCTCCTCAAGGGCCTAAACCATTCCAGCACCTTGAGACCTTATGTGAGTTTTGTCATCTAGTTCTGTTCATGAACTCTGCCTACTCTGCCTACTCACTTTCTACAGTTTCTCAACAGCTTCTCAACAGCTCAGCCATCCTGGATCGCTGTTCCAGTACCTGAGGGACTACAGTCCTGCTGGGCATATCAGCTCACTACTGCCACCTCTGGTGGTTTCAAAACCCTGTTTAATAAAAGAACTAATGTGTGTCTGTCTCCAAACTCAAGCCTAGTTGGTAGTCCCTCTCGGGATATCCTCCCGGGGGCGAGGTCATCTGCCACCGGCCCAGGGATCCACCCACAAATCAGATTTGTTATAGATTGTGTTGCGTTCGTGACTGCTTTACGCCCTCACTCCAGTCTCTCTACCTCTGTGGAGACTCCCTCCGGGTCTGATGGACGGCTTGCTGCCGCAGCGTCTCCATGCCGCCTCTCTTTGGCGTACCCGGACCGGCTCGACGCTGCGGATCCGCCATGTTCCTGATGACATAGGACGCGCACACTCCGATGTATGTACCAGCAAGGGCGTGAACCTCAGGGGCGTCCCCTGAGATGACATCATCTGCTTCCAGTATAAAAGGTCTCAAACCTTCGCTAACAGATTGAGTTAGCAAGGACTACGAATTGGACATGAATTCAGACTTTGATTCGGACTCACTACAGATTCGTCCAAGCTACTCTGCCTCTTTGGACTTACCAGGGGTACCCGCTTTTCGGGGGCCTCGCTCTCTTTTCTCTATTTCAGATTGCAGATAGGAACCAGTATTCGCTCCTCGAGGGCCCATGTTCCTGGACACTCTGAAGATTCTTTACTGCCTGGAAGCTATCGCAGATACAGACATTTGTGAGTTATCATCGCTCTCTCAGAGCTTTCCCTGGAACCAGGTACTCATTCCTCGAGGGCCTAACTCTTTCCAGCTGCTGAGCCTCCTTAAGACCTTATGTGAGATTGTCATCTAGTTCTGGCTATGTATACTGCATACCCTGTCTACTCACTATTTATAGTCTTTCTACAGCTTAGCAAACCTGGGAGCGCTGATCCAGTATCTGAGGGACTTCAGCCCTGCCGGGCACAACAGCTCACTACTGCCACCTCTGGTGGTTCTACTAACCTGTCTAATAAAAGAACTATCTGTGTCTGTCTCCATAACCAAGCCTAGCCGGTGGTCCCTCTCAGGATATCCTCCTGGGGATGATGTCATCTGCCATTGGCCCAAGGATCCACCTATTTACATTCCTCTACAGCTCAGTGCTCTCTCTAACACTCCGCTGATACAGATTGCTAATTCCTTCCTCCTTGAGGAGTAGACCTTATCTGATTGCTAAATCCCTAGCAGATCCATAACAAGATTGCTAACTCCTCCCTCTACAGGAGCAGATTCCTAACAGATTGCTAACTCCTCCTACCCATCAGGAGTCTTCAGCATCAGATTCATAACAGATTGCTAACCCCCTCTGCTTGCTCCTCCCATCAGCATAGCAGATTACAACAGATTGCTACTCCTTAGCAAGACGATATCTGAGAAACTACAGCATTGCTACTCCTCTCGGAGGCTACATCAGATTGCTGACTCCTCCTTCTTTAGGAGCCAATAAGAACAGATTGCTACTCCGCAGTCTAACTAACAGCAGATGTATTACAGATTGCTAACTCCCAGCTCCAATACAGAGCTTTCCTAACAGATTGCTAACTCCTTACGGAGATTTATTACAAGCGCAGGTGGTGCCTACTGCCGCTAGCAAGGATGGGCCGGGTCCAGGAGCCGGGCACTGGAGGTTAGTGGGCCCGGTCGCAGGCAGGACACGCTACAGTACCCCTCCCTTTACGCCCCCCTCTTGGAGGCCTGGGTTTGCCCGGATGGGCACGAAGAAATTGGAGGAGGAATCCCTTATCCAAGATGTTACTTGCAGGCTCCTAGGAATTTTCCCCAGGACCATAGCCTTCCCAAGAGAGAAGGTACTCCCAACGGCGGCCTCTTCTTCGTACATCGAGGACTTCTCGAACTTGATACGTTGTAACAGTTTCAGAAGCAACCTGGGAAAGCACAGGAGTTTTGCGTGAGGGCCAAGAGAGTACCACCGGTTTCAGCAAGGAGACATGAAATGAAATTGTGTATTCCTAAGGTTGGTGGCAGACGGAGTTGGTACATAACAGGTCCAATGTGCCTGGTAACTGGAAATGGACCAATATATCTAGGTGCAAATTTCTGTGAGGAAAACTTGAGTCGGAATGTAGCGTGAACTTAACCAAACCTTTTGGCCTGGCTGGAATTCTGAAGTGTGTCGACAATGAGCGTCCGTGTTTTTCTTGGCTCGTGCTGCGGCCTGGCACAGCCGGAGATTAGTCTGGGTCCAAAGCATCTGAAGGGCGTCTGCCTTGGCCTGGGCTGCCGATGAAGGTACCGCAAGAGGAATCATTAAAGGGAGCTGAGGTTGTCGCCATATACGAGGGAGAACGGAGAGACTCTGGTAGCTGCTGCAATGTAAGAGTTATGGGAGAATTCTGCCCAATGAAGTAATTCCACCCAGTTGTCTTGCTGGTCATTGTAATAGGCACGGAGGAAGTTCTTGAGTGAGTAGTTCATCTGCTCAGCCTGGCCGTTGGCCTGGGGATGGTACGCTGTAGTTATGCTGATGGTGATCCCAAACTTCTTGCATAGGGCACGCCAATAGTGAGCGACAAACTGAGGGCTCCTATCAGATGCAATATCCGTGGGCAAGCCATGCAAGTGAAAGACATGCTAACTCCGGGGCCAATGGTAAGGCAGGCAGAGGGACAAAATGAGCCATTTAGAAAATCGGTCCACGATGTCCCAGATGACCGAATTCCCCTTGGAAGGTGGAAGGTCCACCACAAAGTCTGTGGATAAGTGGGTCCACGGCTCTTCGGGTGCAGGTAATGGTTGGAGGAGCCCCCAGGTTCGGCCTACTGGTGGCTTCTGCTGGGCCCATATTGGACAAGAATCCATGTAAGCATGGGCATCGGAAGTCATGGTGGGCCACCAGTAATAGCGCTGGAGGAGTGACAGAGTTCAGGCATGTCCTGCATGCCCATCTAATTTGGAGTCATGCGCCCAGTGCAAGATCTTCTCTCAGAGCCGGCGAGGTACGACAGTCTTCCCGGCTGGAACCGTGATGGTGGCAGACAAACAGATGCGAGTGGGATCTATGGTGAGACACGGCTCATCTTGGGTGTCTTCAGGCTCAAAAGAGTGAGATAAGGCGTCCGTTCAGAGGTTGTTCTCCGCCGGATGATAGCGGAGCTCAAAATTAAATTGGGAGAAGAATAATGTCTAGCGGGCCTGGCGAGCGTTGAGACATGCTGGGCATGTCTGAGGTGCTCTAGGTTTTTATGATCAGTAAAGATTGTGAATTTGAACTGAGCGCCCTCCAACCAGGGATGCCACTCTTCGAGGGTGAGCTTGATAGCGAGCAGTTCCCTATCCCCTATGCTGTAATTTTGTTTAGCAGGGGAGAACTTGCAGAAATAGAATGAGCATAGATGGAGGACTCCTTGGGTCGAGTGCTGACTCAGAACTGCCCCAGACCATATGGCAGAGGCGTCCACTTTCACAATGAAGGGGCAGATCGGGTCTGGATGGCGCAGGCAATGGCCTGAAAGGAAGGTGACCTTTAGGCTCTGGAAGACAGCAAGGGCTTCTGGAGACCAATTCTTGGTGTTGCTGCCTTTACAGGTCATGGCTATAAGGGGTGCTGCCAATAGGGAGTAGTTTGCTATGAAGTGGCGATAGTAATTAGTGAATCCTAGGAATCTTTGGACCGCCCAAAGGCCCACAGGCCGGGGTCAGTCCTGGATGCCCTTTAACTTGCTAGGATCCATCGTGAAACCTTGTTGAGAGATGATATAGCCTAGAAAAGGCAAACTTGATCTTTCAAACAGGCATTTATCAAGCTTGGCATACAAGTGGTTCTCCCATAGGCACTGGAGCACTGTGCTGACGTTGGCATGGTGAGTGGTCAGATCCTTCAAAAAGATGAGGATGTCGCCTAAATACGCGATGACCTCAGTGTACAGGAGGTCACAGAAGATTTCATTTATCATGTGTTGGAATACCGCAGGGGCATTACAAAGTCCAAATGGCATTACGAGGTATTCATAGTGCCCATCCCTGGTTTTGAATGCTGTTTTCCAGACATCTTCAGGATGTATGCGGACCAGATTATAGGCACCTCATAGATCCAACTTGGTGAAAATGGTGGTGCCCTGGAGGCGATCAAACAGCTCCGTGATTAACGACAGAGGATATCTGTCCTTGCGAGTAATGGCATTTAAACCTCGATAATCAATACATGGTCTTAGAGGCCCATCCTTCTTTGTGACGAAGAAAAAGCCCGCGCCTGCGGGCAAAGTATAGGAATGGATGAAACCTTTGGCCAGGTTCTCTTGGATGTACTCTGATATCACTCGGGTTTCGGGCACAGATAGAGGGTAGGTCCTACCCCTAGGAGGCATAGTGCCGGGCAGCAACTCAATGGGACAATCAAACTTGTGAAGAGACAGCAAGATATTCGCCTTCTGCTTAGAAAAATACATCCTCAAAGTCAGCATATGGAGGAGGAAGACTAGAAGCAGTCACCGTGAGAGGAATCGCGGGAGGAGATGCCACTCTCTTGAGACATGTCTGACAACAGGCTGGGCTCCATTCGGCAAGCTGTAAGGTTTCCCAGTCAAACTGGGGGGAGTGGCGCTGGAGCCACAGTAATTCCAAGACCACTGGATGGCTGGATTTCTCTAGAATGAAGAGCTCAATCTCTTCTTCGTGTACGGTTCCAGTGAGGAGACGGATGGGTTCTGTCACTTGAGAGATCCTTCCGGGAAGCGGTTCACTGTGAGTGGAGGCGATACGTAGCGGTGTCTCAATTGTGTGAGTGGAAATGCTTAGGAGGTGCACCAGGTCCTTGATGGTGAAATTCCTACCTGCTCCTGAGTCAATTAGAGCCAAGGCTGGGAAGGAGTGAGAGTCCCAGATCAGGGTGACTGGCAGTGTCAATTGAGGGGCTGGAGTAGTAGCACCCAAGTTCAGGATCCCAATTGAACTTAGGCCTGGGAATTTCCTGGATGGACGGGACAGGACAGGAAGTAGTGGCCCGAAGCCCCACAGTACAGGCACAGACCAGAATGCCTCCGTCTGAGGCGTTCCTCCAGTGACAGACGCCCTCGGCCCAGTTGCATGGGTTTTTCCACTTTGGTAGATGGTGGGGTTCCGCTGGGGGGCGGACCCTGCTGCTGGTGGAGAATGGGAATGCTCCGCAGTGGGACGTCGGGGCGTCCGAACTTCTCGGTGACGCTCCTGGAGGCAGTGGTCAATGCAGCTTGCAAGATCGATAATTTCCTCAAGGGAGGAAGATAGCTTGCGGGCTGCGAGCTCATCTTTAAGCTGGGTTGACAAACTGTCCAAGTAGATGGCTCAGAGGCAATCCTCTTGCCAAGCCAATTCTGTGGCAAGAGTCCGAAACTTGATAGTGTAGTCGTTAAGAGCTTGTTGACCATGCCGCAAACGTAGAAGACTAGAACTAGCTATACCTGCCTCCCTGGGCCGTCGAACATCCGACGAAAGACAGTCACAAAACGTGACAACTCTTAGAGGAGAGAGTCCGAACGCTCCCACAAGGGAGATGCCCATGCCAGCACCTTGCCTTCCAAACGTGAAAGTATAAAGGTAACCTTTGTGAGTTCATTCTGGAAAATGGAGGGCTGTAGAGCGAACTGCATATAGCACTGGTTGATAAACCCTCTGCAGAGCCTGGGGTCCCCATCAAATAGGGTGAAGTGCGTAGGGCCAAAAGAGCCCTGGAGGGTGAGGGTGAAGGTGGTGCGGACATCTGTGCTGTAGGACCAGCGTTGGTATCTAGCCAGACATGGAGGCTCTCGACGGAGGAGGCCAGCGCCTCTAGGAACCACTGCTGTTCCTGGATCTTCAGAGCTAGGCCCAGAATGGCCTGGAGGGCGGAAGGATCTATCGAGTCCATGGCCTTGGCAGCCTGTTGCGCCGGAGGTGGATCCTTGGCCCGAGGTGGGGTTGACGTTACCCATAGGGCAAGCCCCACTGGTCCCCACTGTCGGGAGGCAGAGCAGACTAGGAGACGGAGGCTGACTGGAGCTTCGCCAATACCAGCCCACATTCCCCACAGGTTGAGCCCTTGTTTGCCAGGGCCGGCTAGTCTTAGGTGGGCCTCCGTCAGATGACTCCCAGTAGATGCTGTAGCAGGTAGCCAGGGACCAGAAGAGGTATCAGAGGGACCGAAGCAGGTCCAAACGAGGCTGGGATCCAGAGACCTGGGTGCCAAGACGGGCCAGGAACAAGAACATGTGAAGCCTGGGTAATAGAAGGCTGGAGCCTGAGAAGGCCAAGTCCAGGATGATACCGAAGGCATAGTTGAGAACAGGCTGGAGTCGGGGCAGGCAGCAGAGCTAGTCAAGGTGCAGAGTTCCAATAAAGCAAATGTGAAAGCCAGAAGTCAGTCCTGAGCGTAGTTCCAACGAAGTAAAGGTCAAAGCCAGAAGTCAGTCCTGAGCGTGGTCCAAATGTAGCAGGGGTCAAAGCCAGAAGTCAGTCCTGAACATGGTCCAAACATAGCAAGGGTCAAGCCAGAGGTCAGAAACTTTGACAAAACGTTTTCTGTGCTGGGCTCCATCTGATGATGTCACCTATCTGTGAGGACTAACATCCCTCTGTCCTAGGAGAACATCTGTTATAGGTAAGCAATTTTGCTTTATTTAATTGCTGTGTGCACGTGTAAATGTCATGGGGGGGGGGAGGGTTTAAAGTGTAAAATTAACATGATAAAAATCTATACACGTAGCCTTTTAAAACTGTAAGTATAAATACACAGGTATATGCATTGCGCATACTTATCCGGCTAATTTTCAACTAATGCGGCTAAGTAGTGCCTTTCCCATAGATGGAAAACCTGAACTTATTTGGAAAAGCAGCTGCACTTATCCAGCTATATTCTGATTTATCCTGTTAAGCAGCAGCCGGCCTACATAGCTGGATTAGTAAGAAATTGCCATGCTGGGACAGACCAAGGGTCCATCAAGCCCAGCATCCTGTTTCCAACAGAGGCCAAAAACCAAGCCACAAGAACCTGGCAATTACCCAAACACTAAGAAGAACCCATGCTACTGATGCAATTAATAGCAGTGGCTATTCCCTAAGTATAATTGATTAATAGCCATTAATGGACTTCTCCTCCAAGAACTTATCCAAACCTTTTTTGAACCCAGCTACACTAACTGCACTAACTACCTTCTCTGGCAACAAATTCCAGAGCTTTATTGTCTGAAAAGCGTTACTTGTCCATCTTAGTAGCACTTAGCAGGATAAATCAGTATTTATCCTGATAAGTCTGAACTTGCACAGCTCGTGGTTTTACATACACGAGCATTTGTACATGCTTATGTGCTCATATTTTATAACCTTTTTGTGCTGGTTAAAAAATACCATAGCAACTTTGCATGCGCCCATATGGGCGGACGCGAGCAGTTTTGAAAGTTATCTTTCTAAGGATATATCCCAGCTGCCAGCCATTGAAGCTTGACTGCTTGTAGGTCATCACTTCTTTTCCAAGTCAGTTTTTGTTTACATTTTTATTGGTTCTTTACTATCATGGATAGATGAGTATAAAGATCCCAAACTTAATCCTCACCCTGTGTGTTAATTACATTTTGTAATCATCTGAACACTTACCAAAACTAGTGAGGCTGCTGCCTGAACATCTGGCCTCCTAATATCTTATAGCCTTACTGGACAGTACTTGGCCACCACCAACCAGCCAACACTGACTTGGTTGGTTTCTGAGGAGTTGTAGCCCGCTGGTACCAACCTGGCTATCCCACGGCCTGTAGTATCATTAGGTCCATACTTCCTTTCCCTGGCCCTTGTTTTCTCCTTATTACTGCTCTCCTCCTGCTCTTGAGGGAATGAAGGGTGAGTGGTTTACAATACTACAACCTCCCAACCCTGTTGCTACCGTATCAGAATATGACAGCAGATACCCATCTGGTCTTCCCAGTTTCATTCCAGTCGATCTCTGGCTTACCCCTTACTTCTTTACAACTAGGGATCTACTATGGTTATCCCAGGCTTTCCTGAAA
This sequence comes from Rhinatrema bivittatum, assembly GCF_901001135.1. Lineage (NCBI taxonomy): Eukaryota > Metazoa > Chordata > Amphibia > Gymnophiona > Rhinatrematidae > Rhinatrema > Rhinatrema bivittatum. The sequence goes on from NC_042622.1 coordinate 243,488,026, forward strand.
TCTTGTCAGAGCCTGGGCCGAGGATGGCAGTACCCTACTTTGAGCCTGGACCGATAATCCAAGCCAATGACAGGAAAAGGAATCGGTGAGTGGATTGGAACACAAACCGAGAAGGGAGGAGGGAGAAGGGAGCAGCTGGAGGGAAGAAATAAGTTGAAGGGAGGCTCAGAAAAGCAGGGAGAGAGGTTAACCCAGCCTCACACAGTTCCCTATGGTATCTTGTGCCACACTGGCTCTGAGTTACAAAAGGTGAATCCCATAAGCACAGATGGGAGACACTTTTTTTTTTTTTTGCAAACAATGGGCTGGCCAGGAAATTCAATGCATTTGTTTATCCTTTTATTGACCTGTTATTTATCTGTCACAGGGGTACAGTGGCGCAGCTTTCAGAGTAACTGACATTGTGAATTAATTGGAATGCAGGTATATCGCCTGCCTTTTCGTGGAAAGCGGATCCTCAAGGGCCAGGATCTGTTCCAGTCTAGCTGGTGGATGGGAGGCTCTCTGAAAACCTGCTGATCAGGCCAATTTTCCAGTTCTTTCTGAGTGAGCAGATTTTTTGTTTGTTTGTTTTATATTGTTGTTGTCTTCTGTCCTGCCTATGTATTACTTTATTTAGCTTCATTCTGCTGCTACAGTGTTATGACTGTTGGTCGCAGACGGCTGCGACCGCATTTACTCACATCCTGCACCGTCCTGCTTCCCTCTCCAGGCCTGCTTGCGACGTGGGCTAGTTTCTGCCGCTGCATTCCCCATGGCTCCTTGTGGTGGTCAAGACACCGCCGCTCTCCACGCTGACTCCGGGCCTTCCTAGGTGCGCGCGCATGCCACCGGAACCTCTTTTAAAGCCTCTTCAGCGGGAACCTCGGAGGTGTCCCAGATTGATGACGTCATTTCATCAGAGTACTTAAGCTCCACCTTCACCCTCAGCTAGCCGACTTGGCAACGAGTTCCATTACTTCTCTACAAGCTCCTGTGACTGCCGTTCCTGTGGTGACACTTTCGGACCTCTTGGACTCTGGACCCTGCCTGGTACCCACTCCTTGGGGGCCAGCGTGCGCACTCTATGGGGACTTGATCTCCTGGCTTCCCCTGCTCCTCGGGCTGGCCCTGCACCTTCCAGTAAGTCCTATCCTGCTGGCTCCTTGCTCCTCGGGGCCACCTCTGGCAACATCTTCACCACTTGGGAGTTCTATGTCTGAGCTTCCCCGCTCCTCGGGGCAGTGCCAACATTCTATACTGTGACTGTCAGCGCTTCCCCGCTCCTCAGGGTAGTGCCTACGTTCTACTCTTGGGTCTATCGGTGCTTCCCCGCTCCTCGGGGCAGTACCCTTGATTCCACCACTGGTCACTGCTGGTGCCTCCCACTCTTCAGGATATCTTCATCATCATCTGGAGACCTGACTCGGGCTTCCCTGCTCCGCGGGTTGGCCTATGTCATCGCATCAGTACCCCCTTCGCTGTGTAGCTCCGCCCCTCAGGGTTGCCTCCCCGGAATAACTCCTGCACGTCCGTGTTGTGCTCCCCGCTCTGCGCCCTTGCCTAGTACTTTCTCCTCCGGAGGTCTCTGCCCAGGTACTGATCTCCAGCCTGCCTATGAACTGTGTGGATCCCTCCTTGCTGTGCCTCTTTCCCCGCTCCTTGGAACCTCTCCACAGTTTCTACCAGAAATCTCCGCTGTGCCTGATCTCGCCTCCCAATGGTGTAGACCTGTGGGGCTCCTCCCCACAGGTGGTAACAACGCTCACCTCGGGCCAAGGGTCCACAAACCCACCAACCATTAGATAAAGAAGGCCAGGCTGAACTAATACCTGGCACAAAGTCCTTTCAGTAGAAGACCCGTAAACTGTACTTGGGAAAATGATGCGTGTGTGCGTGCGTCAATAAAGCCATGAAGCCAAGAAGGTCCAGCGACAAATGATAAGGGGAAAGGATGAGCGACAAATGATAAGGGGAATGGAACAGCTCCCTTATGAAGAAAGACTAATGAGGTTAGGACTTTTCAGCTTGGAGAACAGACGGCTGAGGGGAGATATGATAGAGATGTTTAAAATCATGAGAGGTCTAGAACGGGTAGATGTGAATCGGTTATTTACTCTTTCGGATAATAGAAAGACTAGGGGGCACTCCATGAAGCTAGCATGGGGCACATTTAAAACTAATCGGAGAAAGTTCTTTTTTACTCAACGCACAATTAAACTCTGGAATTTGTTGCCAGAGGATGTGGTTAGTGCAGTTAGTATAGCTATGTTTAAAAAAGGATTGGATAAGTTCTTGGAGGATAAGTCCATTACCTGCTATTAAGTTCACTTAGAGAATAGCCACTGCCATTAGCAATGGTAACATGGAATAGACTTAGTTTTTGGGTACTTGCCAGGATCTTATGGCCTGGATTGGCCACTGTTGGAGACAGGATGCTGGGCTTGATGGACCCTTGGTCTGACCCAGTATGGCATGTTCTTATGTTCTTATGTTCTTATGACAGTGCAATGCCAACTCTGCTGGGAGCGTGTGGCTGCAGGGTGTCCCATCCCACCGTGGGAAAAAGAGGATAGGAGCAAACGGGCATGCTTAAATACGGGTATTACCAGACCCGCTGCTAGAATTACATGGGGAGGGGGTCCGGGATCAGACAAGAAAAGCCTCCGTATTCTAGAAGGAAATCCACCCACTTAGTGTCAGTGACTGGTTTGATGCCAGATCCTTGTTAGGGAAGGGGAGTGGGGGTGGTAACATGGTGAGATGCCCTATGTTTCATTAAATCATTTAACGAGAGCCTCCCTCCCCCTTACAGCTTTGTCCTAACACTCGGGAATTTAGGGCACACGCCACCCAGGATTTCAGCACAGTTTGTGCCAAAGTGTCCTTGGACATTTGCCTCTGCTATTACTGCAGCTAGCCAAGTTGGAGGTGAAACAGTGGGGAAATCCCATGTGTGCTAAGGAGCCTGCGCTGACTTTCAGCCGCATTCAAGGAAGGACATGAACAGTAAAGGCTTTTTATCCCATTAAATGCTTTTGAAAACAGCCCTCTCTATAAAGAATTACAATTATAATAGGATCATTAATGTTTGTCACATTTGAGAAAGGAAGGAACGCACTGTAGTTGCTGCCACGTGTAACTGATGATGTATAGTCCGATAAAAGCCCTTTACAGAAGCTTTCGGCCTCCTTGGAAGACAGGCAAGAATCCCTGAGATCAGGGTAGTGCTCTGCGGCACTAGAGATTTCATGCCATTGATAAAAGAGGGAATTTCCTGGCCAGACTTCAAGCCGGCAAATTGAGCAGTCACGAGAATATGTTGAGGAGGTCGGGTAACAAGTTTTAGCTCTGAGCAGACCCTACGATGGTTCACCTTGACAGGGGCTCTTGGCTTCTGTTGGAAGCGTCCATTTCATCCTGCAGAGGTTGAGCCTGTCCTGCTCCTTCCCTGCTCTTCCCACTGACAGGCCGATGCAGTAAGGTTACACCTAGAATTAAAAAAACAAACAAACAGATGCCGGTGGGGTTGCAGAGGAGCACCATATTCCTACTCCTTCCAGGTTCCTTTCCATCTCTCCCTTCTTCCTCCGATTTCTCTCTATCACTTCCCCTTCCCAGGTTCCTCTCCATTTCCCCTCTCTATCACCTCCTCCCCGCCTTCAGTTCCCGCTGAGTTTCTTGGGGACGCAGTGCTATGGGCTGTGGCGGGCCATCAGGGTGAATACACAGTGAACCCTCGGCAGCTCTACCCCTATGCTGAGCTCTTTCTTGGTAATTGGAAAGCATAGGAGAGGGAGGAGGAGGAGCAGCCTCAGAGACTGAGAGGGCGGGGTCACTGAGCCCCCACACTGCCGGCCACGGATTTGACTGCCAGGGAGGAAAGGAGGCAGAGGAAGTTTGATCTTTTGAACATGGTAGCATTTGGTATGGCTTGTACCAATGGGATGCCCTGTATTCTGGGGATGTGTCAGCAATCACCCTCTGTTCTTGCAGAGAGTGCTTTAATCAATCAGCCAAGGACCTGGAAGGTTAGGCACGTGTGAGTTGGGTCAAAGATTTCTTGCCTTTCCAGCCCCTTATCTGTCTGATAACCAACTGATTAAACAATCCTACTGTCATAAAACATCAAAGGCTTGATTTTCTTCATTGAAATAATTCCAAATAAAAACATTTAGAAAAGAGTCAAAAAGCCTGAAGCCAGTGAATAATGTTATAAATTGATATTGGTGCCCAGGTGTGGCTAACTCCCATCCTTATATGTTCTGGTTGGCTTCACACCATCACATTTTGATGAATTTCTGTCTTTTTTTTTTTACAGAGGCATTTGAATATTGATTGACAATGATAGAAAGTTGGTGAAATTGAGCCATTGCCTCATCATCATTTTGTACATCTCATCATCATTTTTGTACATCTCATCATTATTTTGTACAAAGTCTTATCGATCATCCACAAAGCAATTTACAACATCACCCCTTTGGATCTCATGAACCCTCTTCAGCTTCGCTCTACCTCCAGACCGGTGAGATCTGCCTATAGAGACACCCTACAGGTCCCCCCCATCAAAACTTCATTAAGGAAGAGAACTCTCGCCACCGCTGGCCCATCGCAATGGAACTCGCTCCCTCCAGACCTCCGACTCGAACAATGCCCGAGCACCTTTAAAAAAAGACTCAAGACCTGGTTGTTCAACCAAGCCTTCTCTTAACTCAGCTGTTCTACTAAATCTCCCACTAGTAGACCCCATCCTTGGCAATCTGCTATTTGCACATACGCTCTAATATCTCGCTGTTCGTATCACATTTTACCTGTTGCCTTTTTCTTCTTTTATACCTGGCATTACACCTAGCCACAAATCTGCAAGTACCCCCCCTGTACTTGTAGCCTGGCTTGGCCACTGTTGGAAACAGGATACTGGGCTTGATGGACCCTTGGACTGACCCAGTATGGCAATTTCTTATGTTCTTAATTCCTGGGTCCAGCTTTGATTGTTCTCCAGTGAAGGAGGAAGCAGACTCAAAGGGTCTATGTACTTACCAGGATCTTATGTTACAATGTTTGGGCTAGACATTTATCTATCTATCTATCTATCTATCTATCTATCTATCTATTTATTTATTTCATTTATATTCTGCCTTTCAGGCTTTTCGGGACAAAGGGTTAAAAATGGGAGAGATAAATCCTGAGTAGTTGTAAATGAAGACTCAAGGCTCCATAGCCCTGTAGTTCTGATTGCTAGGTGAAAAAGAAAAACAATCATCCAAAATCTATGAAGATCCCTAAACAATTGATACTGTCCAAACTTTCTAGCATCTTCACTTGCTTTCAGGGGTGTTGAGGAGAAGCAATAATCAGAATACGCCTTTCTTCAAGAAGAGGGGGCGGGCAGACACTGGTTTCTGACACATGCGATCCATTTGGCACAAGATTCTTGTCACAAGCAAGAAGCAGGAAGCTGTAGCTTTATGGCCCTCCTCAGTACAGAGTTGGAGGACTTTGCCGCCTGATTTTCATAACGCTTGGACAGTGAGTTTGTGTACATTGTCACAAAGTCTAAGAAGGAGGGAGAAAGTGAAATCAAGGCATGCAAATGGATTTTCTGGCACATTTCATCACACTATTGAAAGCAAATTGAACTTCACCATAATGCACCTGCTCCCCAACTTTTACCTGATCGATGCAGTTTCATGGAACTTATTGTCCTGATAGATAGATGGATCGATCAATCAAACCAGCCCCCAAGCAATTTTTACATGTATTAGGGAAAATGTCCAGCCTGCCAGAGTTTTGCACACAACTATAAGCCATAGCTGGTCTCTGGAAAGTCAAACAAACAATCAGGCGTCTTCTTTACTGAATTAGAGCATTTCCTTGATCTTGTTATCCATTCTTTGAGGCTTACTGATTTGCAGAAGAGCAGGGATGAACCTTGTTTAACCTGATGGGTTTCCAAAGATAGAAATATTTGCGTGCTTGACTCAAATTTTAATTCAGCTAATCCAAGTCAGTTTTGGTTCCAGCCTGTCTTTTTTTTTTTTTTTTTCCAAAAAAATCTAGATTTAACTTTGCTTGCTAGATCAGAATCATGTGAACAGTCAGGGTCTAGAATATTCATAGACAGCATGGAAGTGTGGATGGAAGTGTAAACTATAAAAAAAACTCAATGGAGTGACTGGGTCTAAAAGCTCAGAACTGGGAGCATGTGAAACTGTCACTTATCCATGCTTATCCAATTTTGATCTATGACCTGTCCCAGTTGAACTCTTCTTATCAGAACCTCTCCTCAACCCAGGTCATATGAGGTCCAGATGCAACCCTAATTTGGATCCAGAAGAGAAATGATTCTGATCGGGCATCTTCAGACAATGACCATCCTATCTCTAATGATATATGCCCCCTGGATCATAGTCTATCAAAGTGACTTTTTGCCAGTGGAAGTCTACTTTCTCTGTATCTGTGAAACTGAAAAGGTAACGCTTTGCCGGGCTTGTCTGATGGCCCGGAGCGAGAGACCTGGGGTTGACTCTCGGTTTGAACTCCTGGTGCAGGAGGATGAAGACCCAGCCATGCCTTCTGGCCAAACCCAGGGCTGAGCAGTGTCTCAAGTTGTGACCCCTGACCAAAGCACTGTTGGTACAATGGTTGGGTTAGAGGAGAAAGAGGTCAGGTGGTATAAAACAGGTGAAAAAAGCATGAAAAAAAATGAATAGAAAGAAAAAGGATACGCACATTTTCACAAGTCTTTAGAACCCAGGATGACTTGCCCAGCCTAATCTTTGGTTTTTCCTAAACTGACCCTTGGTTTTAATCTCACCATTGCTGGAGAGTAATTCACCAGACTTTGGGGTATACTGAAGCCAAGCCATCCATTGTCTAGGTGAACTCTCCCTAAGGGCTTCATTTACTAAGCTGCAGTAGGGCATTTCTCTGCATTAATTGGCCTTAGCTCATGGTAAAAGCCATACTACACACAATTTTATGAAATAATGCGCGTCAACAGCTCTACTGTACCACAGCTTTAGTAACTGAGGCTCTAAATTTGCATAACTTCACCAAGTTTGCTTTAGAGACCTAATGAGTTGCTGCAAGTCTTATGTTGAAAATAAACATAAAAGATGTTTTGCATTATTGCAAAAACTTCAGATTCTGTTTGAATAAAGATTGCAGTAGGAATTATTATTGTATTTTATCTTTTTGCAGGTATAAGTAGTACTGTTCTGGCAATAAACTGTGAATAGCACAATCATGTTGAGAAATACTGTGGTCTTTGGTTAAAGGATGTGAAGCACCCATTACTCACACTGAACACCCTGAGACTTAGTGTCACGGCCTTTGTTTCTGAGTTAGGTGAGACATGACCTATCTGGCCATAACCTGATCTTATCTGATTCATCCCAAACCCTTTTCTACAATCATTATTCTTGTTTGAACTTCTTGTGTTAGTACATGATTCCATCCTAAGGCACCTGTGGTTTTCTGTCTTCTCAAGAAGGGTCTGTAGGGCAGAGCTTTAGCAACTTGTTGGCCCTGGAGGAAAAAGGTCTTCTTTGCACTCTGCAGTACTTTGTAGTGGATCAATGTAAATCTTTCCCAAAAATGATGTGTGTGAGCTTTGGAGATCACACAAGCCCCTGCCAGTCAAGCACATCTTTGATCAACTATTACACTGGCCAAAAAAATGGTGTCACAGTGCCTTCAAGGGGTTCTGCAAGAACCTCTGGTAATATTTGGGCAACTAGCCACTTCTCCTGTAAGTCCACAACAGCACTTGCCATCAGCATGAAGATTCTTCTGTTAGGACGCACTGCCTGTGTTGTAACCCCAGGATGGAAGCGGGGCTGGACTCTGGCAGAGTAGGCTGGAACAGGCCAGAAACAGAAGTCTTCTGCCTATACCAGCTACCTTCCGCTTGGTTGAGCCCTCAGGTGCTGGTCGTCAGCAGGACTTACAGACAAAGGTGTTCATATAAATTACTGGAAGCTAGCCACAGGAGCAGAGGTAAGCTGAAGACTAAACAAGAAGACACCTACTAAAACAAGAGAAACTAGGACACAGAAACAGAACAGGACAAGATAAGGCAGAATAAGTGACTTGAGAGTAGGGCTACTATAAGGCCTCAGATTAGAGCCAGGCAAAACCAAAGACAGAATACAAGAACTAAGATTAGGGGGGAAAAAAACCAAGGACTAAGACTCAGAACAAGAGCTAGAACTAGGAACAGGCACAAGATCAAGACCACCAAACATGAAGCTGAAACCAAGACGAGATCTGGGACTGAGCTATGGCCATGTGCATATTGTGAGGCAGGAATATACTCAGTTTGAGGCAGCACACAAACATAGCTACCAGCAGAACCTCCAAGCCATAGAGCCAGGAAGATTTACCAGAGCATCTAAGCAGCAGGCCATAGTACAAGAAGGACTAGGCAGCTAGTCCACAATGTCCACTGAGAACCCCTGCTGGTGGGAGGCACAAATTGCCCAATAGATCCTCATATTTCCTCCCATAATACCTTCAAACAAGAAAATGGAGTAAACTGATTTCCAAACATTTCTATTATTTTTAATTGGTGTCTTATTGTTTTGACTTCCAACAACATGAATAATGAAAAAATTGATTACATGGGCCACTGTGGACTATTAAAATATTTCAGTGACAATACCTTCCTTGAATTATTATTTTTTTACAGGTTTGCACTATTTTGCTACAGCTAATGTCAAATTCTGAAAAATGAAAGAAAAAGCAATAAAGTCAGGATATAGACAAGACCCTACTTTGAGCAACCTTGATGATACTCCTGCTGCTGGAAGAAGCAGCCTATTATAAGGGGCGAATAAATAAATAAATAAATAAATATTCAATACTGGACATAGCTGCAGATTTAGCAGTTTACTTTTTTAGACCTTTGTTCTCAAAACAAGACAACTCAAAGTAGTTTACAACACAACAACAAAACAAAAAGTCATTTTCAGAAATGTGCATAAGTCAGCACATACAAGCAAGCATAAACTGGTGCATCTAAAGTTAAGTCTGTATTTCATAAACTGTGTAGTGGCAGAAGCGCAGTTTATAAAATACTGTGTTTCTCCACCTTGAAATTACGCCTGCATGTGCCAGTACACACATGTTTTCTAATGCAGGGATCCTCATAGTTTGTGCACTTGTTTTATAAAAGTACATATATACATATATAGGGGCAGATTTTTAAAATTACGCGCGGGGGGTACATTTGTGCGCGCTACCCAGCGCATGTTATAAAATCCAGGGTCGGCGCACGCAAGGGGGTGCACACATGTGCACCTTGCACGTGCCGAGCCCTAGGGGAGGCCCGATGGCTTTCCCCATTCCCTCCAAGGCCGCTCCGAAATTAGAGCGGCCTTGGAGGGAACTTTTTTTTTGTTCCCCCCCCCCACCTTTCCCTCCCTTCCCCTATCTAACCCACCCCACAGCCCTACCTAAATCCCCCCTACCTTATTTTGTTGAGTTACGCCTGGCTCTGGCAGGCTGTGGGTGGGCCGTGGCCCCACCCACAGCCCCGCCCGTTTTGCAAGCACCGGGACATACGCGCATCCCGGGGCTTGCGCGCACCGCCGAGCCTATGCAAAATAGGCTCGGTGCGTGCAGGGTTTTTTTTTTTTTAAGGGTTACGCGCGTAACCCTTTTAAAATCCGCCCCAATAGGCTTGGCGCGTAACCCTTTTAAAATCTGCCCCATATGTTGTATTTGGGAAATTATTGCAGTCTGTGCATGTAATAAACAGGGTTTTATACAAGTAAATCATTTTGAAAATCAAGCCTTTAAAGTGCAGAACAAATAGAAGGAGAAAAAATATCAGCTGCAGTCACCCATCCCAAACTTACCACTTGGACCAAGACCACCACCTTTTGATGTAGGCCACTGAAAGTTCAGGTTCCTTGGGTCAGCTGGCCAACACATTAAATGGAATTGACAGAACAGTGGCACTAGCAAAGCTTTGCCATGGCAAGATAGACCAGGTTTTGAGATAATCAAGGTGCTGAGCAAGACAGAAAGCTAGGAGAGGGCTGCAGGGAGAAAAAAGCTTAAATCCTGGGCAATAGACATTGACTATGATTCCTGTGCCAGAACTAGCATTCACTCTGTACTTTGATGGGAGCCACCACTTTTTCCTGAGGGATGGAGCTACTCAGTTTTGCTTTCTCACTGGCCCACTGGCTGTGAAGAATGTGATCTTAGCTTCATACCCATCCCAGATATCTTAAGAACATAAGAACATGCCATACTGGGTCAGACCAAGGTTCCATCAAGCCCAGCATCCTGTTTCCAACAGTGGCCAATCCAGGCCATAAGAACCTGGCAAATACCCAAAAACTAAGTCTATTCCATGTTACCGTTGATAGTAATAGTGGTGGTTATTATTTAAGTCAACTTAATTAATAGCAGGTAATGGACTTCTCCTCCAATAACTTATCCAATCCTTTTTTAAACACAGCTATACTAACTGCACTAACCACATCCTCTGGCAACAAATTCCAGAGTTTAATTGTGCGTTGAGTAAAAAAGAACCTTGATTACATTTTAAAGAATTAGGGTTGTCTCATTAACTCATTAACAGGGTCATTTATCAAATCGTGTTATGGCGTTAACGTATGCGAAAACACCTTAACACATGAGCTAAGTGCCATAACGCATGGCGCGATGCAAATTTTTAAAAGGGGAGGAGTCCAGGGTGGGATTTATGAAAAAGTGGGCTGGCTTCACGAAGCCATAATGCACGATATCACAATTTTAATGCTGAAAATAACTATACCTTTTGCAATTTGTGATTTTTTCACAAATTCTGTTTTGGGCATTTTTAGGCTGGGAGCGGGGAGAGAGAGCGAGCCTCTGGGGGTGGCATCATAGTAAGCAGCTATTTATGCTACTATAGGAGGCCCACCTAGTAATAGTAACTTGAGGTGAGGTTAGGGGCCACTTTGACATGCAGAGTGAGAAGTACAAAGAAAACAGTGCACTCTTGTGAAGATTTGATGTCCTTCGGAGTGAAGAAACTCACACAAAGATGAGATTTGTACAATGTTCTCTCAACCTAGCTTGATGTTACCCAGGTAGAGAGTCCATCAAGCTATTCTGTTCTGTTCGCATGTCTCACTCTGCATGTAAAAGTGGCCCCTAACCTCACCTCGAGTTACTAGGTGGGCCTCCTATAGAGATATAAATAGCTAACTACCACAAAATGTCACTTGCAACTTTTTTGTTGACCTTTAATCAAGATTGTTTTCTTTATTCTTAGCCATCACCGGCTAATCAGTTTATAGAGGAAGTGCCAAACATTTGCAATCTTAGGTATGCCGTATGATCTTCACCTGCCTTTCGAACACTTTTATCTCCCCTTTCTCATACCGTGAGTAAACATGTAAAAGCTGCTCAATGCATCATTCTTCTGACAGGTACATTCCTCTGACTTTATCAAACACTGCACTGCCTCTCTCATCGTCCCCTCATCGCCTTTCAGCAGAGCACATGCCGTTTCAACCACGGCCGGAAAGTGGTGAAATAGTTGACTCAGAGGGTGTGGTGTGTGTGTGTGTGTGGGGGGGGGGGGTGTTTCTATTAATTAAAAGAATTTCAGTTTGAGTTCCATTTTTCTAGGATTTGTGTCTTGCAGGGTTTCATGACACATGAGAGGATGCTGAAATTGCTACTTGGCATCTTCTGCAATATGTTTTACAGCAGCTAGAAGCGATGGGCTTGGGTTGACTGTGTCTGCACTGGGATTGCTCTTTCAAGGTTGTAAATATTTATTTCATTTATTTTTTATTTTTTTAAATTTATATGTTGCATCATCTGAAATTCTGAGCAGCTCACAACAAAACATACAAATTAATTTAAAACATACAATAAATATATTTAAATGACAGAATAAAATATAGTAAAAACATAATAAAACAAATAATAGCAAAGAATTCAAAATAACTGTGATAAAATACAACAACATACATAGGACCCTGTTATATATGGGAATTATTTAGTGCCAGGAAAAATAGTGGAAAGTGTTCTAAACATCAAAATCACAGAACATACAGAAAGACATGGTTTAATGGAACAAAGTCAGCATGGCTTTACCCAGGGCAAGTCTTGCCTCACAAATCTGCTTCACTTTTTTGAAAGAGTTAATAAATATGTGGATAAAGGTGAACCGGTAGATGTAGTATACTTGGATTTTCAGAAGGCATTTGACAAAGTTCCTCATGAGAGGCTTCTAGGAAAAGTAAAAAGTCATGGGATAGGTGGCGATGTCCTTTTGTGGATTACAAACTGGCTAAAATACAGGAAACAGAGAGTAGGATTAAATGGACAATTTTCTCAGTGGAAGAGAGTGGACAGTGGAGTGCCTCAGGGATCTGTATTGGGACCCTTACTTTTCAATATATTTATAAATGATCTGGAAAGAAATACGACGAGTGAGATAATCAAATTTTCAGATGACACAAAATTGTTCAGAGTAGTTAAATCACAAGGAGATTGTGATAAATTGCAGGAAGACCTTGTGAGACTGGAAAATTGGGCATCCAAATGGCAGATGAAATTTAATGTGGATAAGTGCAAGGTGATGCATATAGGGAAAAATAATCCATGCTATAATTACACAATGTTGGGTTCCACATTAGGTGCTATAACCCAAAAAAGAGATCTAGGTGACATAGTGGATAACACATTGAAATCGTCAGTTCAGTGTGCTGCGGCAGTCAAAAAAGCAAACAGAATGTTGGGAATTATTAGAAAGGGAATGGTGAATAAAACGGAAAATGTCATAATGCCTCTGTATCACTCCATGGTGAGACCGCACCTTGAATACTGTGTACAATTCTGGTCACCGCATCTCAAAAAAGATATAATTGCGATGGAGAAGGTACAGAGAAGGGCAACCAAAATGATAAGGGGAATGGAACAGCTCCCCTATGAGGAAAGACTAAAGAGGTTAGGACTTTTCAGCTTGGAGAAGAGACGGCTGAGGGGGGATATGATAGAGATGTTTAAAATTATAAGAGGTCTAGAACGGGTAGATGTGAATCGGTTATTTACTCTTTCGGATAGTAGAAAGACTAGGGGGCACTCCATGAAGTTAGCATGGGGCACATTTAAAACTAATCAGAGAAAGTTCTTTTTTACTCAACACACAATTAAACTCTGGAATTTGTTGCCAGAGGATGTGGTTAGTGCAGTTAGTATAGCGGTGTTTAAAAAAGGATTGGATAAGTTCTTGGAAGAGAAGTCCATTACTTGCTATTAAGTTCACTTAGAGAATAGCCACTGCCATTAGCAATGGTAACATGGAATAGACTTAGTTTTTGGGTACTTGCCAGGTTCTTATGGCCTGGATTGGCCACTGTTGGAAACAGGATGCTGGGCTTGATGGACATTTGGTCTGACCGAGTATGGCATTTTCTTATGTTCTTATGTTCTTATGTAATTTTATAGGTAAGGCACTAACATGTATGAAGGCTAAAAGTGCACCATTGGAGGAATAAATTATTAAAATTTGAGAGTCATGTTTGTAGATAACACTAACATAGGGGTTACCCAAGAGAACAGATTATCCATCCAAAAAAATCCCAATAGACTAAGTGGGTTCAGAGATGGCAAGTAAGAGTGTGGAATGATGCCCTTGGTAAAGTGAAAACTGGGTGGGTTACACACTGTACAGAAGACTCCTCATGGTTGTCATTGAGGAGAACTGATTGTCTCCAGGGAACTCAAACAAGAAAAGTGGCTAAAACTGCAAATTGGATTCTTTAATCTACCAAAAGGAATTCAGGCATCTGTAGACAAGAAGTGATTCTAGGCACATACAAAGCACTAGTCTGCCCATATCTGGAATATGTAGCTCATAGTCCAGGACCCAGGCCTGGCGCGCCATCACGGCACACATGGGGAAGCAGTCCTGCAGCCATATGGCCAACCAATCTTCCTGTTTGGGGGGGGGAGCGGAAGCGCCGTGCACAGCTCCACTTCCTCCCCCCAAAGCAGGAAGATCAGCTGGCCTCTCCTGCTGCCACCAGCCTCCTGCTATCTTCGGGCCGTACGGCCGACTGATCTTCCTGTTTGGGGGGGGGGGAGGAGAGCGGAAGCGCCGCCCACAGCTTCTGCTCCCCCCCCAGCAGGAAGATCGGTCGGCCGGCCGAACGGCCCGAAGATAGCAGGAGGCCGGTGGCAGCAGGAGAGGCCAACTGATCTTCCTGCTCTGGGGGGAGGAAGCGAAACTGTGCACAGGCTTGAATGTGTATGTGTGGATGAGAATGGGAGCCTTGGTGTATGTGTGGGTGAAAACCGGAGCCTGGGTGTGTATGGAAGTGAGAATGGAGTCTTGAATGTGTGTGGGTGAGAATGGAAACTTGAATATGTGGGTGAGAATGGGTGCTTGAATATGTGGGTGAGAATGGAAGCTTGAATATGTGGGTGAGAATGGAGTCTTGAATGTGTGTGGGTGAGAATGGAAGCTTGAATTTGTGGGTGAGAATGGAAACTTGAATGTATGGTTGAGAATGGAGTCTTGAATGTGTGTGGGTGAGAATGGAAGCTTGAATTTGTGGGTGAGAATGGAAGCTTGAATATGTGGGTGAGAATGGGTGCTTGAATATGTGGGTGAGAATGAAAGCTTGAATTTGTGGGTAAGAATGGAAGCTTGAATGTGTGGGTGAGAATTGAAGCTTGAATGTGTGGGTGAGAATGGGTGCTTGAATGTGTGTTAGTATGTGTGTGGGTGAGAATGGGACCTTAAATGTGTATATGTGTGGGTGAGAATGGGAGTCTGGGTTTGTGTGTGTGGGTGAGAATGGGTGCTTGGATGTGCGTCTGTGTGTGCATAAGAATATAAGCCCTGGGAGGGGTGAGAAAGTGAGAGCTTGTATGTATATCTGCAGAGAATGTGAGCTTGGGGCGGGGGGGAGAGCATATGAGAGTGAGAGCTTGAGTGTGTGAGGGAGTCTGTGAGAGAAAATGTGTGTGGAAGGGAAGAAGACAGTAGTAGAAGAAAGACACTGAAAAGGAATTAGGAAATGAGCGACAAGGGAAAAAGGGGAAAAAGAGACCAGGACCAACTGATTAAAAAAATACAAGGATCAGACAACAAAGGTAAAAAAAAAAATATATATATATTTTGAGATGTTAGCAATTTAAATATGTCATCCTTAGGAATGTGCATTTCTTATATTTTTGAATTTTGCTCTTTCTTAAGTATTCCACCGTTCAGACATTTTAGTTTCTCAGGCTTTGTATTTTGGGTTTATCTGCATGTTTCTGTTTCTAATTTATAGTCTCTTATTTCTATATTAGGTAAAGATCGGTCTCTGTTTTGCCTGTGTGTGACAGAAATGCAGTATTTCTAGCATATAGTTTCTCTGTAGTAGTAGTCCAGCTTGTTCTGTTATTCCAGTAGGTGATGTATTAATGTTCTAGGGCCTGGTGTAGTATTTGCATTGCTGCTTTTTCATAAGGTTGCTGTTTGAATCCTGAGAGTCAGTGCTGTGACTGTATGGCAAGGTTCTAGATGCCTCTTTCTTTGCAAGAGTTTGTGTTACTTCACAAAATAGCAGTGGAGGGTTATTTTTTGCTGAGATGACACCAGAGTTTGAATTTTTTTTTTTCATGTTAGCTGTAATGTGAATTGCCCTAGCTCTGCGCTGCACCTGTTCTGATGATTAATTAAATTTTATTGTATTTATGAAGATTTCTGGGTTTCTGCAAAGACGGTTCATGAAAGAATACATTCATTTTTGTTTTATTACATGATTGGATCTGATTGTTTTCTATACTTGAAATAATTGAAGTAAATTATTTTAAAGTTTCATACATGACACATAATGGCTGTTGCAAATTACTTTAGCCATTCTAGGTTGCAGTATATGGCATTATTTATCAATAAGAAAACAACTAGTAGGTCTCAGACCTGCATGCCTACAGCCCACCCATGTTAACCTTATGCCCACCCAAAAAAATCAATTCTGGCTACTCCACTGGTCCAGATCAACACAGCAGACAAAGGGACAAATCAACAGCTGAGAAGGTGCAAAGCAGGGCCACTAACATGGTGACATAAACAGTGGAATTGTGACTGGATAGACTAAATCTCTGTAGCCAGCACTAAAGAAGATTCAGAGAAGATCAGTTATTCTAAATAATGAATTGTGACATAAAAAGAGACCAGTTGGATGGTAATAGAAAATATAAAAGGGGGATCATGATAGATAGGTCAAGATCCATCTAATCAGTTAAAATTTAAGAAGATGCAGAGGGCAGCTGGCATTTGTAATAAGCCAGCTGAAAATATGGTCACTACAAAATATGGTAACTAGTAACTACAAGGTTAATTTGTTGTTTCATAAGGGAAGTTGACAAATTCCTGCTAGCAAATGAGATCTCAGGATATCAGGACAGAGCAGCCAACAACAGACCTAATGGGCTATAATCCTGCATCTATCTATGTCTTGCAAGGAGAACATGCAAGCCAAAAATGGACTCAGTCAGTTATTTCTGGCACTGATCTCTCCTCTGTGTCAAATGAGCACCTGACTTTTGGGAAAATAAAAACAGCACTGACTTACCTGTGTTTTTCATGTGGGTCCTAATCAGGTTTTCAGGATAGATGGATTTGCATCCATCGTATGCAAATGTAGATCATGGCTATTCATTGTTGATATCTGAAAATCGAACCTGAAGTACCCCTTGTCTGGTTTAGCTTGAGAGCACTGGCCTACAGGCAGGCACTGACTGTACTTGTTAGGCTCCCCAGCAGTCAAGTCAACTCTTTAGTGTAAAGCTTGCTTGAAGGGCTCTGCGGCGATATTGTTGTTGCCTCTTTACCAATGAGTTTGTGGCACATGTTTGATGGCATGCCTGCTCTCTTCCAGCTCTCTTTAGACAGCTTTCAGACTCCGCACACTCCCAACTTGCTAAAGTTTCAAGAGTTTGCTCCGAGTGAGCATTTACTTATGAGCTCAGTCCTCGGTAACAGGAAAAGGCTTCCTCTGAGATAACTGAGGGAGACAGCCCTGCTCCTTTCAGTCTTTTTCTAACTATTTTTCTCATTTTATCAAAGTTTCCCTTTTGAAAGTTTAGCGCTAGAGCCGTGGATTTGCTTACCATCCCCTTTCCAGTCATTAATTCAAATTTGATCATATTATGATCACTATTGCCAAACGGCCCCACCACCGTTACCTCTCACACCAAATCCTGTGCTACACTGAGAATTAGATCTAAAATTTCTCCCTCTCTTGTCAGTTCCTGAACCAATTGCTCCATAAAACTGTATTTTTATTCCGTCCAGGAACTTTATCTCTCTAGCATATCCCGATGATACATTTACCCAATGGGTAATTGAAATCTCCCATTATTACCGCACTACCATTTTGGTTAGCTTCTCTAATTTCTCTTAGCATTTCACTGTCCATCTCACCATCTTGACCAGGTGGACGGTAGTATACTCTTATCACTATAGTCTTCCACAACACACAAGGGATTTATACCCCTAAAGATTTGATTGTGCATTTAGTCTCATTCAAGATGTTTATCCTGTTGGACTCTATGCCATCCCAGACATAAGCGCTACACCGCCTCCCGGGTGCTCCTCTCTGTCATTGCGATATAATTTGTACCCCGGTATAGCACTGTCCAATTGGTTGTCCTCCTTCCACCATGTCTCTGAGATGCCAATTAAGTCTATGTCATCATTCATTGCTATACTTCAGTTATTCAGCCAGAATGACTCACTGCTCTCTTGAATAACAAATGTTGGTACCTAATCAAACCAAATCACACTACCTTAACACCTTTCCAAGGTGAGTAACTGAACTGAACTTTTCAACCTTTTTACGTAGGTATACACTGCTCCTAGCTTATTTCTAGCTTCTAGCTACCTTTTTCTTGTTGTTGTTTTTGTTGTTTTTAATATACAAACACTCTAACTTCTGCTTATTAGCTGCCTTACAGACTATTAAAAATAAACACACTAACTATTGCTTATTAGCTGCCTTACTGACTGACTATTTAAAAATAACTTCTGGTTATTCGCTGCCTTACTGACTATTAAAATCACAAACACAAAACACACTAAATAATATTCCCAAATAGTTAACTTCGCCCCAATACTTTTAAAAAATAAAAGTTCCCAAGCAAAAACTTACTGATTCCTTATAGCCACCAGCAAGGTGATCCTCTCCTCTCAGTGCTCCCACTGGATTGTGGGTTACTGAGCTCTTCCCTTGCAATATATATTGTGTTTCTAAGGAAAATTAGTGCAAAACAATCCCTTTGGAGATTTACACTACAGTTAGTTGTCCTGACTGACTCACTGCTGTTCTGATTAACAATTGATGGTACCTACTCAAACCTACTCAAATCAATCACACAACCTTAACACTTCAATTAGTCAGCCAGAGTGACTCACTGCTCTCTTGAATAACAAATGTTGGTACCTAATCAAACCAAAGCACACTACCTTAACACCTTTCCAAGGTGAGTAACTGAACTGAACTTTTCAACCTTTTTACTTAGGTATACACTGTTCCTAGTTTATTTCTAGCTTCTGGCTACCTTTTTTTGTTGTTTGTTTTTAATATACAAACACTCTAACTTCTGCTTATTAGCTGCCTTACAGACTATTAAAAATAAACACACTAACTACTGCTTATTAGCTGTCTTACTGACTATTTCAAAATACAAGCACTGTAACTTCTGTTTATTTGCTGCCTTACTGACTATTAAAAGCACAAACACACAAACATACTAAATAATATTCCCAAATAGTTAATTTCACCCCAATACTTTTAAAAAAGAAAATTTCCCAAGCAAAAACTTACTGATTCCTTTCAGCCACCAGCAAGGTGATCCTCTCCTCTCAGTGCTTCCAGAGAAAGGATAAAGTTTGTGTGTCCCCCAGCCCTGCCCCTGAAAACCTGACTGACTGTGGGGTCCCCAGGACAGGTTTGGGAAGCCCTGTACTAGATAGTTGAAACTGGTCAGGGGTTTCTTTGATGTTCTGTCTAGATCCAAATGATGGGAACATACAACAGTTAATTTGTATGATGTCTAATTATGCGTTTTTATAGGCTTGTTCTTTGGGGGAGAGGAAGCTGCTTATTGTGATTGAGTAAATTATTAAAATCTTGGGGGGAGGGACAAGGAAGACTTATGGGATCATGACCCAGATCTTATAGGTACCTATAAATGCTTCTGGTAGACAGATGATCTCAACTTGCCAAAACAAAATAAATATAGAATGGTACTTGAATTACTAAAATGACCTGGGCATCATAGTGGACAATACTTTGAAATCCTTGGTTCAGTGTGCAGCAGCAGTCAAAAAAGCAAATAGAATGGTAGGAATTATTAGGAATGGCATAGTGAATAAAACAGCAAATGTCATAATGCACCTGAATCACTCCATGGTGAGGCTGCACCTTGGGTACTGTGTGCAGTTCTAGTCGCCACATCTCAAAAAAGATATAGTTGCATTGGAAAGGCACAAAGAAGGGTGACCAAAATGACAAAGGGGATAGAACAGCAACCCTATGAGGAAGTTCTAAATAGGTAGCATCTGTTCAACTTGGAAAAGAGATGGCTGATAGAGGCTGATAGAGGTCTATAAAATCATGACTGGAATAAAAAGAGTAAATGTAAATCAGTTATTTGCTCTGTCAAAAAATGATGGGCTCCATTTTCAACCACATATCCGGCTAACTAGCAGGGTATATTCAGCGGCGTATTTGCACTGCTGAATATATCCAGTTATCTTAAAGTTAACTGGATATGTCTAACCAGTTTACTTTAGGACAGCCCTATGGCTACCTCTGCTCTTTCCAGAAACGCTTCCCACTTACCCCTGGACTTATGCAGCTAAATTCTAGCCGCATACAACGATGAATATTGCCGTGTAGCCATTTAGACAAATAACTTTCAGTTATCCATCTAAATGGCTTTTGAAGATCAACCTCACAAAGACTAGGGGACACTCAATGAAGTTAGTAAGTAGCACATTCAAAACAAATCAGAGAAAATTCTCTCACTCTACGTACAATTAAGCTCTGGAATTCATTACTGGAGAATGTGGTGAAGGCAGTTAGCATAGCTGGGTTTAAAAAAAAAGTTTGGACAAATTCCTGGAGGAGAAGTCAATAAACTGTTATTAACCAAGTAGACTTAAGAAATAGCCACTACTTATCACTGTGTGATAGCAGCTTAGGATCTGTTTATGTTTGGGATCTTAAAAGGTAATTGTGCCCTGGA
Source organism: Rhinatrema bivittatum (assembly GCF_901001135.1). Classification (NCBI taxonomy): domain Eukaryota; kingdom Metazoa; phylum Chordata; class Amphibia; order Gymnophiona; family Rhinatrematidae; genus Rhinatrema; species Rhinatrema bivittatum. Next base: position 243,508,270 of record NC_042622.1, read on the forward strand.
TTGGCCCCTATTGGAAACAGGATGCTGGGTTTGATTGGTCTGTCTCAGTATGGCGAGTTCTTATATTCTTATTGTTGCGCCGAGATGTGGATCCTTGGCCTAGTGCAGGATTGGTAGGCTCCCTGGTCGGACCCAGAGAGCGCCTGCCACCAGGATGCAGAGCACAAGAGGAGACAGAGGCTAGCAGGAGCTTCGCTACTAGCAACCCTAGGTACCCCCGGGTTGAACCCTTGAGTACCCGGGCCGCCTGGTCTTAGGTGGGCCTCGCAGGATCTCCTTGATAGGAAGTTCAGAGGTGTGCCCAGTGCCCACCACAAACAAGGGTGTGCAGTCGACACTTAGACTGGAAGTCCTGGGTGCCTGAGAAGGCCAGACGAGTGTCTCTGAATGTATAGCAAGAATCAAGGCCAGGTTCAAGGAAGCGTGGTCAGCAATGCAAGGTCAGAGCCAATAATCAGTCCATGGATAGTCAGGCAAAGCAGAGGTCAGTTACCAGTAGTCAGTCCATGGGTAGTCAGCCAAAGCAGGGGTCAAGTTCCAGGAGGCAGTCAGACGTTGTCGAGTTCAGGCAGAGGTCAGTTCCAGGCAGCGGGTAGACGTAGTCATGGAGGCAAGCAGAAGGTCAGAGGCAGGCAGCGGTCAGACATGGTCATAGAAGCAGGCAGAAGGTCAGAGGCAGGCAGCAGTAAAACGTGATCAAGGAAAGCCAAGGTCAGCACTGAGAAGGCAGTCCAAAGGTACTACCTGGGGAGACGAGACAAGGGATGCTGGAACAGAAGGACGCTGGAACAGGACTGGAACGAGACTGGAACACAGACTGGAATGCAGAGGCAAACTAGAAACACTCACGGTGTCGACCCGATTGCCAAAGCAGGGATCAAGGGAATGAGCCCTGCCTTATATACTCAGGCTAGTGACATCATCGGGCAGCGTTGGACCCGGGTTTCCCATGCTTGGTTTCTTAAAAGGAATGACGTTGGCCGCACGCATGCCTAGGGGCGGGGCCGAGGAGTAGGAAGACGCGGAGCCCCGGCGGGAGCTCCGCAATGAGGCCTGGTCGGGCAAGGCGAACGGGGAAGCTGGGGACGCCGCGAACTAGCTGAGGTTACAGAGGAGGTGAGCCCGGTGCTGGTGGACGGAGAAGCGAGGTGAGAGGGGCCGGCCGCGCTGCGGAAGCAGCCGGGGAGTGCAACACTTATGTGCAGTTCTGCACAGTACCACTACACACCCTTGAGGAGTATGTCAGCTATGGTGAACTGCTGTTTTTAAAAAAAGAATTCTTAAAATTGATGGAATCATGTTGTCCAACCAGGTGTCAGATTAGCTGATATTAAAAAAAAAAAAAAAAGCAGACTCTTGGCAGCAGAAAACAAACAACTTCAGATCCACCTCAGCAAGAAAAATATACAAAGTAAAGAATCAGGACAGAGAAGTCAGAAGTGATGGCAACAAGAAAACAACGGAGGATGTGAAGATAACAATAAACAGGCTACAACTCATTTATGTCCCTTGGAGCGACCTTAACAGAAGATGGAAAGCTAGAGAGAGCAATCAATACAAGAAGCAGTAAAGCAAATCAAATATTAGGACAGATGGCAGCCTTGCTCCAACACAAATATTATCTACTTATAAGCACTGAAGCCAATCTTTATCGAGACTAATTTTATATCAACATTATGTTATTGGTGCCAAACATGGACTGAAATATTTATTCATGAATGGAAACTAACAAGAACGAAAATGAGATGTCTAAGAGTTGCACTAGGAGTGACAGGTTCAGAAATGCGGAGATTTGGCTTGCAGCCTGTCCCTGCAACAGATCAGACATCTGGGTTGGCCATCTTTTGGGGGCAAATTTTAAAACTAGGGAGGGTAAGTGCAAAGTTTGCAGGTGCTTTTCCCCATGGAGTTTGCACTACTTCTTGCCGGGAAATTGCAATCTGACCTTCCCTTTTAAACTGCCCAGAGGAAAAGCACCCGCAGAGATTCTCACCTGCTTTTACTGCACATACTTTTCCCCTGAAAAACAAGGCACAGAGGGCTCACAATCTAATCAAAATGTGCTATGGCATTAATGCCATAATGCATGTGATAGTTATGTTACCGCATGGCACAAATGCAAAATTTTTTCAAGGAGTGGGATTGATGAAAATGATGGGCATTTTTGCACTATGTGATAGCTATTGCATATTGCATTTGGGGGGGGGGGGGGGAAGAAAGAGAGAGAGCGTCTGGGGAGGCCTGCACAGTATTCAACTATTTATATGCCTATAGGAGGGCCAGCTAATAACTCAATGTAGATTTTGGGTTTTTGGGCCAGTTTTCATGCAGAGTGAAAAGTACAAACAGCACAGCACACCTTGGTGAAGATTTGACATCATTTGGAGTGAGAAAGTCTCGCAAAGATGAGATTTCTACAGTGTTCTCTCACCCTAGCTTGATAGTACCCTGGTATAGAGTCCATCAAGTTAGGGTGAGAGAACATTGTAGAAATCTCATCTTTGCGAGACTTTCCTCACTCCAAATCTATAGCATTTTGTACGTGAGGCAATGGAGGGTGAAGAGACTTGGCCAAGTTCACAAGGAGCAGCAGTGGGATTTGAACCCTGGCTTTCCTTACGCAAAGACTCTGTTTAAAACATCCTCAGATGCTGTCCATTTGAACACCATGTCCAGGTAAGTTTGATTCCACATGTTGATCCCCTGATGCAGTCTGGCGCACAAAACATCGACTGATGCCAGGAATACTTATTTTTGTCATCGGTTTATTTGATTACTTTGTGGTTATTGACCAGACTTTTGTTTGCATTGTAAAACATCTACACAAAGAAAATAAATAGTTGGGGTAGATGAAAGAGAAGACCAGCGGTGGCCTGCAGACCAGACGTGACACCGGCTTGCTGATACCACTTTCCTCAAGTCTTCTGGTGGGATATTACTCTTCGGCACCTTGTCTTTGTTTGGTTGAGCTAGATTAGGCACTTTTTGTTCAGTGTGATTTTCTTTACCTGTGTACAAGGCAGGCAATTTTCAGCCAGCCTGTTTTACCCAGGTAAATGGCTTTTAAATGCACTGGCATAAGCTGCCCCAAAAAGCTCACATACAACAACAAAAAGGATGGCAAGCCAGAGCAAGACCACATAGAAGATGGGCAGATGACATCAAGGATATATTGAACCAAATAGATATTTTATTTATTTATAATCCTTGCAGCCAGCCACAGTTCTAGGTGGGTAACAGATTAAAACAAAATAATACAGAGTAAAATAAGCTAATACAAATAAGTGAGACATAGCATCAGTAGGTGATTGATCACAATAATATCTATAAGTGACACACACAATATGATGCCTGTAATACAGGAGTAAGGCTCAGATGGCTGTTCAGTGCATCTTGAGAAGGGAAACCTTCAGAAACAAGGCATGTGGGTATAATAATAATAAAACAGCAGGCATTGTAGAAGCAGCACCAAGAGCTTATGCCTTTGCTCTCAACACCCAATGAGTACAAGAGGATAGGAGATGGAGAAGGAGAAGCAGTCAGTATCACTACCCCTTTACCTCACTTTCCAGAAAAAAAGCAAAATCTTGGCTGTCAACTAAGCCTTTCCCCAGCCTGTTGGTTAATGAAGTATTAATATCCACTGTGCCAGGACATTTATACAAGGCTGACTGCACATGACACTACAATGTATGCTACTGCTCGTGTATCTGTTAGTCTAATTCAAGCTGATTGTAATTCACTTCAGATGTGCACACTGGTATCCTGCCCAGGGGCTCTGACCTGGGGGGCGAATCTCATATAAACACACTCAATTACTGGGATTATACCTGGGGGCTTGAACCCAGGGGCTTATCCTCTACACAAATGGCCACACACAATTACTGGGATTATACCTGGGGGTTTGAACCCAGGAACTTATCCCATACACAAATGGCCACACACAATTACTGGGATTATACCTGGGAGCTTGAACCCAGGAGCTTATACCCTACAGACAGAGCCACACAAACTTGGATTCAGTACATCATGGTTTCAGGTAAGAAAATAAGTTTATTTGAGCAATAGGAGGATAGAACAAATAAAATCAGATCGTATAGAAGAAGTAATGGTAGATAATAACACTTGTTACATAGATATAAAAAGCTTACATGTCCAAAGGATCAGCCGTACCATCACGTCCAGGGCTCTCTCTCGCTGTCTCCCCTTATACTCTACAAACTCTGGTGAGAATAGCCCTGTTCCCTCCCTCTCAGTTCTTATCAGTTTTTCAGACACAGCTGTGTGGCCTTGATTCTCTCTCTCAGGCTTTAGTATAAGTTAATTGCTTGTTTTCTCATCATAGACTTAGTGGAATAACTAAATAAACAGGCTCTTGCCTGTTCATAAACATTTCACAGTGTAAGACAGTAAACAGTGTAAGACAGTTGGCCTTCAAACTATTCTGTGTCTGGGTAAAAACTCTGAATCCATACAGCCTATCCTCTATATACATCCTCAGCAAAAGTAACAAAAAACGTTTCCAACAGACAGGGTCGGGGGAAGCACTAGGCAAACTGACCATTAGGGGGTGCGAGCAGTGGCGTACCAAGGGGGAGGCAGGGGGTGGGGGGAGCCACTGCTCGCACCCCCTAATAGCCGGCCCCCCACTGGCAGCTCAGCAGGGAACTACCGCTATGCCATGTGCTGGATGTGCACAGCAGGAAGATCGGTAGAGCTGTGGTGGAGCTCATCTCACCACGGCCCGAAGAAAAAGGTTATGTCCAAACCTGCAGGTGCTCCTTCTCCTTCCTGCCTGCGCGGCCCCGGAAGAAAAACGTTTGCGGAGCCACGTGGGCAGGAAGAAGGAGGAGCATCGGCCGCATGCAGAAGAAGAGCAACATTTATGGGCCACCGCAAATCCCATGTCATGGCGGCCCGAGTAGAGGACGAGGCCTGGTGGCAGTGCCACCACGGATCTCGCATTGCAGGCGGCCCGAGAAGATTAGGGCCGCCGCAGAGCCCATTCTGTAGTGACCCGCGAAGAGGAGGCCGAGAGGCTGAGAGCCTGTAGAGTGTGTGTGTCTGTCTGTGAGAGTGAGTTTAGAGACTGTGTGTGGGAGTGAGGACGTGAATGTATGTGTGTGAATGCATGGGTGCCTGCCTGAGGTTGTGTCTGTGTATGAGAATGAATTTGTGTCTTCCTGAGGTCTGTCTATGTGAGAATAGGTGCCTGCCTGTGTGTTTGTGAGAATGGATTGGTGCCTGCCTGAAAATCTCTGTGTGTGAGTGTGGGAATGAATGTGTGCATGCCTGGGTGTGTGTGTGTTTGTGTATATGTGAGGGAGCCAGTGAGAGTGTGTGGGTGTATGAGAGAATCCAGGGGAGTAAGAGCTTGTGTGGAGGGTGTGTGGTGGGGAGAGAGGGTCTTAGAGCCTGAAAGTGTGTCAGGGTCTGTGAGAAATAGAGGTTATGGTGAGAATAATAGCATGTATATGTATGTGACAGTGTATGTTTGAGAGAGAATGGACATGGAGTATGTGTGAGAGAAAGAGAATAAAGTTTGTGTACTTCCCTAACCTCCTAATCCTCAACAATCTCAGGGAATTAGAAATCGAGTTCCCAGGTATGGACAGCAGGGGCTTTTTAAAATCCTTATTAGTTTTAATTATTAGATGGTATTTGATATATGTGCTGTTTTGAAATATTTTATTGGTACTTGGGAAATGTTTAAAAAATGTATATGATTTTAATTAATAGAAATTATTCTATTTGTAGTTTTAAAATATTCTTTTATTAGTGTGGTTTTACTATTATAATTGATGCGTTATGTTTCTTGATTTTATTTGTTTTATGAGGAATGGTGGTTCTGTTTTTCCATTGTTACACACAGAATCTGGCTTTTTGGGGTTTCCATTTCAGTTTTTGTATAATTTGTGATCCTTTATTCTGTATTTGGTGAGGGTCTGTCTCTGCTCTGTGCATGAGACCAAGGTGAGAAATTCTGGTAGCGTGCAGAGATCTATTGCGGTCGGGTTTGTTTTGTTTCCTCAGTAGGTGGTGTATTGGTATTCTAGGACCCAGTGTAATATTTACCCTTGCTTTTTCACAGGTAGGGTTATTGTTGTTTGGGTCCTTGGTGTTATTACTGTTATGTTACGATGGGATTGCAGTATAGATTTTGAGTGTCTTTTTTGCGGGGTTTTGTGTTAGTTCACAATGTGTCTGGCAGTGGAAGGTGTTGTGCTTCTATTACTGTGAGGTGACACCAGAATTTGAAAATATCTTTTTGTATGATGAGCTGTAAGGGAAACATCCAAGCTCTATTGTTGGGGGAATTTCTATGGATGCACAGTGAGTTACAGAGCTGGAGGTGAAGGGTTTATATTGATATTCTGTCCCTTCCTGTATACATTCCAGATTTCACTCTCATAGCCACCTAGAATTAGTTGAATGAAGCTAGCAAATAATTTTAATAGTAGTTTTACTAGAAGTATGAAACTGGCCAGCTTTTTAAAATTACACAGAAAACCCTTTGGACTTTCTTATTAAGAATTTTTTTGTAACCAATTTTAAAGCAGGGGGTAAAGCTATGGAGGTGGGTGTGATGAGGAAATGTCATTTTGGCTCCCCCCTCCCAAATTCTTCTGTCTAGAGATGCCACGGATTTTCTGTGGCCTTAAGCATTAGTACAAGAAGGATTTGGGGGGGGGGGGGTGCTGGAGAGATGCACAAATGCATTGGCCCCTGGGCGCCAGAAACCCTTGGTACTCCACTGGGCGCGAGCCATATGGGACCGCAAATGGCAGCAAAAAGGAGTGGAGATTTGGTGGGTCGCAAGCAGTGCCCAGCCTGCTTGCAGCCCAGAAAACCACACACCCGGCAGGCATAATCGTGAATGAGTTCGGAGTCGGGTCTGAGACCAGGGGGTGGGGTGAAGGCGCAAGGCAGAAGATTCGCCTAGAGCACCTAATCCCCTTGCACCAGCCCTGCCAACAGACCATTGTTGGAAAAAGCAGAATAGCAAATGTTTCTAAATAAATATCACTAAGATAATGCAAATTAGCTGTACCTAGGGCAGCTATAACAGTGATATCACAAGGAAGCTATATACCATAGGTCTAGCAGTGCAGTACAGGGGCCAGGGAATGTTTGCCACCTGCCTCCATGTTGCATGTAGGGACTTGTAATTTTGATTGTCCCAGTTGAATCAATGGGACAAACAGAGCTACAAGTCCCTGCATTAAATAGTGCAGAAAAAGGACTGGATTAGCCTGTACCTTAAGGCATGGAACAAGTGGCAACCCTACTGAAGAGCAAAGCTGGAACACCAGAGGGACTCTGGTTTAATTGCCCTCTGTGTGCCCTTGATAAAGCCACTTAATCTTACTGTAGTGAAATTTCAAAGAAGTTACATGAGTAAAAGTATCAATTTTCAAAAGCCCATTTATGCATGTAAAACCCAGTTATACATGCATACATCCTTTTGAAAATTATCTCCTGTGTGTTCAGACTTAGGTTTCAGTGAATGAAGGTTGTAACAGCATGCCTTACCTTATACATTGTCTTATAGTTGGCTTTATTGTTAGCTGTGATTATTATTATTTCTTTTGCCGACTTTTCACAAAAGAATTAGAAGTTTTAAAACTGGCATTGGCTAAATCAACACCTTCAGGAAAAGATATGCATCTCCTCCCTTCCACCCTCCCTTCCCTGCCATGCTCTCTCTATTGCTCCCTTGACTTTGCACAAACCACTTCATAGACTGGCAAACACTAAATTGACTTAATTTATGGATTAATTGTTTGCTGGGAGATAAGAACCTTGGACAGCGGCCAACTTCCAACAGCATCCACTCTGTAATCAACACCGGTTAATCTAGCATGTGGGCTCAGGATAGCTATAATCGCATTCAACCAGGTTTAGGTGTGCTGGTTGTTTTTTTTTTTCTTTTTACATTTATCATTACTTCAATAGCTCTAACTTTGAAAAGCTATCTCAAGAACATCACTCCAGATCATTCAAGGCTCACAAAACATGGATGTAACTAGCCAATTCTATCGGGACCTGTTCAGATTTTCCTACATGGAAGCCAACAGACCATGGGATAAAGAGAACTCCTTCAAGCTATAAACTGCATATCAGCTCTGTGTTCACTAGGATGCCAAAGAAGCAACTTTCAGGGGATTGTCCCATTCTCAAGTCAGAATGAGCAACTGGATACATGTTGCCTGGATAGGTGAGCCAGTCCTTGTTTTACTCCCTTTGCATCTATGGCCTTGTGGTTCTTGATTCCATAGCATGGATTACTTTGTTGGCAAAAAAAAAAGATAACTCTGGCAGTCCCAGTTTTTTCCATCTATGTAGTGCTTACTGTATGATCTATAAGGCTGTGTAACTTTCCTTCAGATTTGGTCCAAAGAAACAATACGGAAGACAGTCAAGTATAGCCAGATGGCAGACGAAAAAGTGGGATGACCAGTTGCCTTAGTTGTAATGATTTCTTCATTGAAATTACAGATAAAACTCCAAAATTAAACAAATACTACCCAAGAGAGCATTAGGAAGTCAGCCAGCTGTCTCTTTGGACATGCACATGAATAGTTAAAGACCCTGAGAAGAGTTGAACTCATGATGCTGGCTTACAAGGGCACTGCTCTAACCATTGAACTACAGAGCCTGGCAATAGTTAATTTTTAATTTTGGAGTTTTATCTGTAATTTAAATAAAGGAATCCTTGCAACTAAGGCAACCCCCTTTTTCATCTGCCATCTTGGTTCAGGTTTCAACTTTTTCTGGGAAGGGATGGTGTTAGCGAGTTCAATGAGATCACTGAGAGAGATGGTGTTAGCGAGATCAAATAATAATAGTAAGTTGAATTTTTAGCCTGCCTTATCAAATGATGCTCAGGGTGGTTTACCGCATTATTAGTAATTCAGGTTCAATGCCTATTATCAATATCTCACAGAGTTTACAACTTCCAGAGTCCTGCTTGTTACCCCATGGATGGAAGAGGAGGGCTCATAGATTGTTTTTTGTTTGTTTTGTTTGTTTCTGGATTTTAACAGGACAGGTTTCTTCTGACCCTATAGTGCCAATATGTGGTATTTGTGTGGGACTTGATTTCTTTTATTTTGAGTTCTATTTGTGATTGTTCTTATATTTTTATATTTATTTGTTGTTATAGATTGATTTAAGAACATAAGAACATGCCATACTGGGCCAGACCAAGGGTCCATCAAGCCCAGCATCCTGTTTCCAACAGTGGCCAATCCAAGTTACAAGTAGCTGGCAAGTATCTAAACATTAGAAAAATCACAAGCTACAATTGCTTATTAATTACCATAAGAGCAGTTTATGGAGTTTTCCTCTAGGATCTTATCCAAACGTTTTTTAAACCCACTTAATCTAACTTCTGTAACCACATCCTCTGGCAATGAATTCCAGAGCTTAACTATGCACTGAGATTTCATTGTTTTAGTATTTAAAAATCATTTATTATAAGTGAGTCGCTTTGATCTGATAACCTGGAAAGGTAGATTATAAGTATTGTTAATAAACATGTTGCGCTCGGGGGTGGACCCTTGTCCTGGGCAAGGATGGAATGGCTCCTGAAAGGGAACAGGAGGTAACTGGCCCCAGGGGGCAGAGCACTGAGGGAGATAGAGGCTAGGTAGAGCTTCACCACTGGAAGCCTGAGGTCCTCCCGGGAGGAGCCCATAGGGACCCGGGCCGCTTGGACTTAGGTGGGCCTCGCAGGGTCTCCTGGGAGAATGGAAGTCCAGCGTGCCCACAGACACAGAAGGAGCACGGTCGGGTTCGAGCTGGAGCAGGGAGAACCAGAACAGAGATGGTGATGACAATGTTTAATGTTTTAATGTTTTATATACCGCCTTTACAATTCAAAGAATGAATCAAAACGGTTTACAGTAAACATACACAAATTTCCATAAATTAAGCTGCCAAAACATTCGATAAAAATTAACAATATACGACATGAACACTTAAAACAAATAATAAAAACTATTAAAAAAATGCATCAAATCAGTAAAATATTGAGATGTGAAAAGGTGAAAAAATTATTTTATGATGGTAAGAAGTACAACAAAATGAGATGATACCAGGGTTATGAACTGGTTAATGAACTATAGGCTTTCTGAAATAGATAAGTTTTTAACATTTTTTTGAATTGTGGAACAGAGGATGTGAAAAGAAGAGAATCAGGGAGACCATTCCAAAGAATAGGGCCGGCAACTGAAAAGGCTCTTTTCCTGGTTAGTTCCAGTCTAGCCGATTTAATAGTGGGTATATCTAGTAAATGTTTTGAGAGAGACCTAAGCTGTCTAGCAGGTTTATAAATACATAAATTTGAAGAAAGCCATGTTGAATTTGTATTGTAGATTAGCGCATGTATAATATTCAGTACCTTATAATGAATCCGGTATTTAATTGGTAACCAATGAAAAGAGAAAAGAATAGGAGTAATATGTGTTCTACGGGTGACTCCAGATAAAATCCGAGCTGCTGAATTTTGTATCAATTGTAAAGGAAAGATGGCCGAGTCCGGTAGACCCAAAAATAAAGCGTTGGCAAGGAACAGAGCCAGAATCTGGAGGCAAGGTCAGGCAGGTGAAAGGTCAATGTCCATAGGTCAGTCCGAGGAGTGGTCAACGAAGCAAGGGTCAGATACCGGAGGTCAGATGTAGTCAGAGGCAAGCAGAGGTCTAGAGGCAGGTGGCAGTCAGGCGAGCAGATCTGGAACAGGCTGAGGTCTTTGAGGCAGGCGGCAGACAGACGAGTCAGGAACTAGCTGGGGTCATAGACAGGCGGGCAGGTCAGGAATAAGCCGAGGTCAGTACCAGAAGTCAGTCAGAGGGTACTACCTGGGAAGGCAGATAGACGAACACAGGAACAGGCAGGACTCAGCAACGAGGATGCAGGAACAAGTCAGGAACGGAACTGGAACAGAAGGATCCTGGAATGAAACTAGGAACAAGCAGGAACAAGCACAGAGACAATCTAGCATACAAGCCGACCCAATTGCCAAGGCAAGGAAGTGAAGTCAGGAACTTCCTTATATTATAGATCAATCAGGGCGTGCCGCAGAACACAGACCCGCCCTTGGCTCTACAAGTGTCGGGGCAGTCCGCGAGCGCATATGGGCGTGGCTAGCATGGAGGAAGATGCCAAACCTCGGCGTGAGGCCTGGTGCGCAGTGTAAGGCCCGGCGACCAGCGCCGCCACGGGACACCAGGGCCTAGCTGGGCTAGCAACTACCACGAGGGAGGTCGTCCCGGGACCTGCTGAGGAACTATGCAGCTGAGTGGTCCCATGCGCGGGACGGCCGCGGGCAGGGCGTGTAACAACACAAATAACTACAGGTACTTGATGCAATATTCTGCAGTTAAGGTCTATGACTCTCTCTGTCATGACAATCCAAAAACAAAAAATAAATAATAATAACAAAAAATACAAAGTCCCATGTCGCCATCAAGCTGAAATAAAAATTTCAAAAATAAAGATGAAAGTGAGGGATTAGAAGCCCAATGCTTTGATACACCAGTCATAACAACTACTTAGGAGCCAGCACACAGAGCAATGATAGGATTGCCACCTCATCCCAGGTCAACCAAGCAAGTTGAGCGAGGCCTGGTTTTGCCCCATGGACTGTTGGTTCCAACTTTTGCCCATTGATTTCCCTATAAGAAAATTGGTTGACTTGGGGAAAGATGGCAATTCTACCATCTAGGGCAGGGGTGGGCAATTCTAGTCCTCAAGGACTGCAAACCATTCAGGTTTTCAGAATATCCCTAATGAACATGCATGAAATAGATTTGCATGCAGCTGAGGCAGTGTGCATGCAATCTCTCTCATACATATTCAATAGGGATATCCTGAAAACCAGACCGGTTTGTGGCCTTTGAGGACCAGAGTTGCCCACTCCTGATCTAGGGGTATCAGCTGGCTCCAGTCCTGTAGGTTAAACTGATGTAATAGTTTTATGCCACTGCTGTTCATATGGAAATCAAGGACCTCAACTCCATGCCTATAACAGGGAAAAGCCCAGGTCTGAATCAGCCTGTTCGTATCAACATGGGGGTGAGGAGGCAATCCTATGAACAGGATGAGTAAACATTTATTACCAGCCTTTCGATCTGGACGAAAACCCATATCATCACGGAAACAGTGAGATAAAGATTTCCTTTCCTGGCAGTAGTACACTGAATGACTTAATGTGTCTTATCTTGGATTATTATTACCAGATAATGAGTCCATTAATAGATAATACTCCCTTTCAAAGGCCAGGCCGGGTTCTTATGTCCTCTTGACTCTTCTCCTTATAGTATCTGCATTGACTTTACATGCAAGGTGAAGGATCTGAATGTTGTGGCCTGAAGCTTTTCTGTCTCTTGTTTGGGTCCAATCACACCATTTGTGCATGCGAACCCTTCTACATATGAATTAATTCTTCCAGCCCTGGGTTAGTTAATCTAACTTTTCTCCCTGTTCTACTCAAACTGGGCAGCTGCTCCAGGATTACCATAAACATAGATTTGTTTCCATATGTGTTCAGGCTTAATCCGGGCATTGACTCCATAACTTCTTTCATGGGCCTGATGAGCTGAGGGAGGTGGGAAGGGGACAGGGGTCTTATGAAAACAAAGCACATTACACCAAATGGAGTAGAAGCTGGATAGGAAGTTGGTGGACCCTCATTGCGTATTAGTTACTTCCCAAAACCATCTCCCCTAGGTGGGTGAGTGGTTACTCCAGGATAAGGCACAATTTATTTTTCAGTCTTCTTTGAGATTGAACGTAAGGAGAAGTGAATGTAGGGTGAATTCAGATTCACTACCTTGTTAAGAGTCCCATGGGAAGGAGGCATGAAAGGTGATCAGATTAGAATTTTCCAAGGTCCCCCGGTTCTAATTTAGAATGGAAGTTTCAAAGGAATTTAAATAACCTTTTATTAGGTTAGGTTACAGATCTAGAAGTCGGTACAGATCCTGCCAAAAAATGAAATCACTGTAGGTTACAATCCCCTTTAAAGGCAAAGCAAAATATGATCTCCTGTACTGGGGCTGTGCCTTAGACCTTCTGCTCCCTGTTGTCTGACGTTCCGAGGGCAAAGAGAGGTTGGGGAGGGGCCAGGATTCCACGACATTGCCTAGGGGGTGGCAAAAGGCTAAATCCACCAATGATCAGAAATCAACCCTCTTTGGTGGAAACAGAAAGGAGGCCTCAGAATAAAACTAGAGGAAAGGGGAAGAATGGCAAGTTGAAATGATAGAGAATATAAGAACATAAGAACATGCCATGCTGGGTCAGGCCAAGGGTCCATCAAGCCCAGCATCCTGTTTCCAACAGTGGCTAATCCAGGCCATAAGAACCTGGCAAGTACCCAAAAACTAAGTCTATTCCATGTTACTGTTGTTAGTAATAGCAGTGGCTATTTTTTAAGTCAACTTAATTAATAGCAGATAATGGACTTCTCCTCCAAGAACTTATCCAATCCTTTTTTTTAAACACAGCTATACTAACTGCACTAACCACATCCTCTGACAACAAATTCCAGAGTTTAATTATGCGTTGAGTGAAAAAGAACATTCTCCGATTAGTTTTAAATGTGCCACATGCTAACTTCATGGAGTGCCCCCTAGTCTTTCTATTATCTGAAAGACTAAATAACCGATTCACATCTACCTGTTCTAGACCTCTCAAGATTTTAAACACCTCTATCATATCCCACCTCAGCTGTCTCTTCTCCAAGCTGAAAAGTCCTAACCTCTTTAGTCTTTCCTCATAGGGGAGCTGTTCCATTCCCCTTATCATTTTGGTCACCCTTCTCTGTACCTTCTCCATCGCAATTATATCTTTTTTGAGATGCGGCGACCAGAATTATACACAGTATTCAAGGTGCGATCTCACCATGGAGCGGTACAGAGGCATTATGACATTTTCCGTTTTATTCACCATTCCCTTTCTAATAATTCCCAACATTCTGTTTGCTTTTCTGACTGCCGCAGCACACTGAACTGATGATTTCAATGTGTTATCCACTATGACGCCTAGATCTCTTTCTTCGGTGGTAGCACCTAATATGGAACCTAACATTGTGTTCTATAGCATGGGTTATTTTTCCCTATATGCATCACCTTGCACTTATCCACATTAAATTTCATCTGCCATTTCGATGCCCAATTTTCCAGTCTCACAAGGTCTTCCTGCAATTTATCACAATCTCCTTGTGATTTAACTACTGTTTCATCTGCAAATTCAAATACCTCACTCGTCGTATTTCTTTCCAGATCATTTATAAATATATTGAAAAGTAAGGGTCCCAGTACAGATCCCTGAGGCACTCCACTGCCCACTCCCTTCCACTGAGAAAATTGTCCATTTAATCCTACTCTCTGTTTCCTGTCTTTTAGCCAGTTTGTAATCCACGAAAGGACATAGCCATCTATCCCATGACTTTTTACTTTTCCTAGAAGCCTCTCATGAGGTACTTTGTCAAACGCCTTCTGAAAATCCAAGTACTACATCTACCGGTTCACCTTTATCCACATGTTTATTAACTCCTTCAAAAAAGTGAAGCAGATTTGTGAGGCAAGACTTGCCTTGGGTAAAGCCATGCTGACTTTGTTCCATTAAACTATGTCTTTCTATATGTTCTGTGATTTTGATGTTTAGAACACTTTCTACTATTTTTTCCTGGCACTGAACTCAGGCTAACTGGTCTGAAGTCAGGCTAATCGCCCCTGGAGCCCTTTTTAAATATTGAGGTTACATTAGCTATCCTCCAGTCTTCAGGTACAATGGATGACTTTAATGATAGGTTACAAATTTTTACTAATAGGTCTGAAATTTCATTTTTTAGTTCCTTCAGAACTCTGGGGTGTATACCATCTGGTCTAGGTGATTTACTACTCTTCAGTTTGTCAATCAGGTCTACCACATCTTCTAGGTTCACCGTGATTTGGTTCAGTCCATCTGAATCATTATCCATGAAAACCTTCTTCAGTATGGGTACCTCCCCAACAACCACTTCAGTAAACACTGACGCAAAGAAATCATTTAATCTTTCCACGATGGCCTTAACTTCTCTAAGTGCCCCTTTAACCCCTCGATCATCTAACGGACCAACTGACTCCCTCACAAACCTTCTGCTTTGGATATATTTTAAAAAGTTTTTACTGTGAGTTTTTGCCTCTACAGCCAACTTCTTTTCAAATTATCTCTTAGCCTGTCTTATCAATGTCTTACATTTAACTTGCCAATGCTTATGCATTATCATATTTTCTTCTGTTGGATCCTTCTTCCAATTTTCGAATGAAGATCTTTTGGCTAAAATAGCTTCTTTCTCCTCCCCTTTTAACAATGCCGGTAATCGTTTTGCCTTCTTTCCACCTTTCTTAATGTATGGAATACATCTGGACTGTGCTTCTAGGATGGTATTTTTTAACAATGACTACGCCTCTTGCACACTTTTTACCTAAGTAACTGCTCCTTTCAGTTTTTTTCTAACAATTTTTCTCATTTTATCAAAATTTCCCTTTTGAAAGTTTAGCACGAGAGCTGTGGATTTCCTTAATGTCCCCCTTCCAGTCATTAATTCAAATTTGATCATATTATGATCACTATTGCCAAGCTGCCCCACCACCGTTACCTCTATCACCAAATCCTGTGCTCCACTGAGAATTAGATCTAAAATTGCTCCCTCTCTTGTTGGTTCCTGAACCAATTGCTCCATAAAAATGTCATTTATTCCATCCAGGAACTTTATATCTCTAGCATGTACCGATGATACATTTACCCAGTCAATATTAGGGTAATTGAAGTCTCCCATTATTACTGCACTACCAATTTGGTTAGCTTCCCTAATTTCTCTTAGCATTTCATTGTCCGTCTCACCATCTTAACCAGGTGGATGGTAGTTTACTCATATCACTATAGTCTTCCCCGACACACAAGGGATTTCTACCCATAAAGATTCAATTGTGCATTTAGTCTCATGCAGGATGTTTATCCTGTTGGACTCTATGCCATCCCGGACATAAAGCACCACACCGCCTCCCGGGTGCTCCTCTCTGTCATTGCAATATAATTTGTACCCCGGTATAGCACTGTCCCATTGGTTGTCCTCCTTCCACCATGTCTCTGAGATGCCAATTAAGTCTATGTAATCATTCACTGCTATACAATCTAATTCTCCCATCTTTCTTCTTAGACTTCTGGCATACAAACATTTCAAAGTTTGTTTTTTGTTTGTATTTTCATTCTGCTTTTTAATTGATAAGGATAAGTTAGAATTTTTTTTTTAGCTCAGGTGAGTTTTTAGTTACAGGCATTTTGACTACTTTTCTTATTATTGGATCCTCACTGTCAGGATGCCCTAATTCTAATGCATCATTAGTATCCTTTGAAGATACCTCTCTCCGAACCATGCGCTGCTGAGCGACTGACTGCTTTCCCCTTTGTTCCAGTTTAAAGCTTCTCTATCTCCTTTTTAAAGGTTAGCGCCAGCAGTCTGGTTCCACCCTGGTTAAGATGGAGCCCATCCCTTCGGAAAAGACTCCCCCTTCCCCAAAAGGTTCCCCAGTTCCTAACAAAACTGAATCCCTCTTCCTTGCACCATTGTCTCATCCATGCATTGAGACTCTGGAGCTCTGCCTGCCTCTTGTGACCTGTGCATGGAACAGAGAGCATTTCAGAGAATGCTACCCTGGAGGTTCTGGATTTAAGTTTTCTACGTAAGAGCCTAAATTTGGCTTCCAGAACCTCCCTCCTACGTTTTCCTATGTCGTTGTTGCCCAAATGTACCACGACAGCTGGCTCCTCCCCAGCACTGTCTAAAATCCTATCTAGGTGACACGTGAGGTCTGCCAACTTCGCACAGTCTAACTTCAGTTAGTCAGCCAGAGTGACTCACTGCTCTCTTGATTAACAATTGTTGGTACCTAATCAAACCAACAACGTTGCTTCAACAGTGCCCCTTTCAGACAGTTTAAACAATTGAGAAGGGGTTAGCAACTAGACCATTGGACTATGAGTCAGAAGAGGGCCAGGGCTCCACTCTGCCACTGACTTTCTGCGTGGCCTTGGGCAAGTCCCCTTAATGTCCCTATTGGATGCCCATTGAACATAAGCTCGCTGCCTCTTTTCATCAGCAAATTCTTGTATTTTATTTTATTTTGCATAAACATTTTTTTGAAAATGAATGTGGCCAATGCCACCAGCAGGACTACGGCCCAGAAAGAGTGGATTTCCTCCCTAAAGAAAAAAAAAACCCTTGCACTCGCAGGGTTCAAAGACTGTGTAAAGAAAGGGGCATTCTGCTGACGATGCCAGCTGCCAACAGGTTTCTTCCACATGGACTGTGAATCCCAGCAGGCACATATGAAGCACATTTTGCAAAATTCAAGGCCATAAAACCATTAAGCCACTCACCGATGACAAGGGTATGCATCCCAAAGTACCGAGGCAATGAGCAAGCATCCATTTTATGGTGCCCAATTAGAAATGAAAGTGTTTTTCTTTAAATTACTCTTTAATCTTCTTGACTTATGAAATATCACTTTTATAGCTAAGCCATTAACTTGGCTGTTCCTGCAAAGAAAGTGCTGAAAACCTGTTTATTCCAGATCCCCACACGTTCAAAAGATGCCAAAGAATAGAGCAGAAAGGTTTGAAATGTATCAACACATCCGCACAGGAAGATGCACAAGAAGCCATTGATGGGACACACGCTTGAACTTTTGGTAGCGTCCATGGTTGGGCCAGGACCAACACACTAGGAGTGGGATCTCATGTGCGGCATATTATTTGTGACACCACAGCTGATACAGACCAAGTGGATCCAGTGAGTGAGAGCTACATTGTAACTCTCTTGCAAACATGGTGGCTCTCAGAGGTACAGGGAAGATGCTTAAAGGGTATGGAAAATAATGATGTAAAGGGCATGCAAATCTTTTTATCACACAATACACACTTTAAAATTCTGCCACCCATTGGATCCCTCTATGGTGCTAGTTGCCTCTCCTTTTCAGATCTCTTAATTCCATGGTGTTGCAATATTCTTAGGATTCCCTGTTGCTCACAGACTGTGCAATGTCACATTATTACTAGGATTCCCTGCTGATCTCAGGCTCTGTGATGTCACACTATTCTCAGCAGCTTTGTCTGTGATGTCACACTATCACTAGGATTCCTTGCTACTCACAAGAGGCCACTTTGTGACCAGGATGTCCTGTGGTTATGTGACTTTGTCACACTATCACCAGGATTCCCTGCTGTTCACAGACAATGTCATGTCACACTAGACCCCAGGAATCCCTGCTACTCATTGACACTGTGACGTCACGCTATCTTCAAGAATCTCTGTGGATCTTAGCAGCAAATTTATACATTTCCCAGTACTTAAAACAATCTGTTTGATTCCTATCAAACTAAACTTTCCTAACATTGATCAAGTTAATTTTATTTATCAGAGCATGGATAAATCTATGAGTCGAACATGACAATGTTTTTAAGAAAATTCATTTGAAATTTGCAAAATATTTTGGAGCAGGAGACATGGGGAAAATATGCCGTATTTATTTTGAAGGGTAAAATGCTTTATGTAAAATTACTGAGAACAAATCACAAGAAGATTATGCAGATGGCTGTAAAGATTCTCCCTAACAACTTTATGTAAGAAAAAGGTGCCGCCTTGTTAAACAGTGCTTCTGTACTTGAGGTCAGAGACCCGACACAAGGTAAAGGTCAACAGAGTGAAAATACAGTGAAAGCTATAATGTTGTATTTAAGAAGAAAAACATCTTCGGGGTGGGGGTGGGGGGTGTCAAGTGATGCAATAAGTGCGACAGGAAATGAATCATGATCTCTCTGGGTCTGCTCCCTAATCTGGCATAAATCTGCTGCATGAATCGCTAAGGACTCTGGATTTTCTGTACCTTCTTTCACCGATCTCACTAGCACTTCATCTGTGCGGGTTCCATGGCTTCTCCCATCACGATGGCTACAAAAACGACGTGCAAAGAAAAAGACAGGGTGAAGCGCGGTGAATCAAGGATGGCAAATGCTCTGGAGGAAGGCCCGATGCCTGAAATGGCTGAATTGCGGTATGTGAAGTAGCTGCGGCAGTTACTAAGGAGCTGGAAGGCAAGTAGGAGAAAACAGATGCACGGATGGAGGGTCTCCGTGTGCAATTTTCCGGCTTTAAAAAAAACAATAAGAGAGCAGGACCGGTGCAAGAGCGTTTGTCGCCCTAGGCATGTACTCCCAGGCACCTCCATCCCCAAACATGCCTCCAGCACAGAGCTCCCTCCTATCAGCAGCACTGGCTCCAGCGCATCACTCCCTCCTTTGGTGGAATTGGCTCTGGCAAAGCGCCCTAGGGATGTGAATTGTTTTTGAACGATTAAAATTATCGTCAGATAATTTTAAAATCGTCCTAAATCGTTAGAGTGCACGATACAATACAAATGCCCCCGATTTATCGTCAGGGGCATTTGTATTGTATCGTTAAACAGGGCACGGGAATTATTTGGGGGAGGGCAGGAAAACCGGCACACCAAAACAACCCCTAAACCCACCCCGACCCTTTAAAACCAATTCCTTACTCTCCCCCAGCCTCCCGAACCCCCCCAAAATGTTAAGTTACCTGGTGGTCCAGTGGGGGGGGGGGGGGGTCCCGTCCCAGCGTGATCTCCCGCTCTCGGGCCATCGGCGCCATTTTGGCTGCCACTAATTAAAATGGCGCCGATGGCCCGATAAAAAAAAACCCCACCGGACCCTTTAAATCGACCCCCCTTAGCCTCCCCCACCCTCCCGACACTTTTTTTTTAGAGAGGCCCACGCTGCTAAAAAAAAACCCCACCCGACCCTTTAAATCGACCCCCCCCCCCTCCCGATGTGAATTGGAATCGGAAACGATTCCAATTCACATATCTTAATGATCAGATTTCCCCCCCCCCCCCCCCAGCCGAATCTGATCGTTAAGACGATCTGGCACACGATTCACATCTCTACAGCGCCCCACTGGGCCACAGACTGGTGAGATTTTTCCAACCCCAAGAAATAGGGGTTGTGTAGTCGTGACCTAATCCCCTTATGCAGAGTCTGTTTTCTTAACCTGCGGACAGCCACGGACAACCTGCCTCTCCCAGGCGCATGCTGTCAAGGAGGCGCTAGGGGTGCGCAATTGACCCTAGCGCCTCCTTGACAGGGCGACCCCTAATTAGAATATAGCATGGCGCCCCCCCACCCCCCAGCAGGGGTGCCTGGGGGTACGTTAGGAAAGTGAGCACTGAATACTCAGCACCTGCTTTCTA
This sequence comes from Rhinatrema bivittatum, assembly GCF_901001135.1. NCBI lineage: Eukaryota > Metazoa > Chordata > Amphibia > Gymnophiona > Rhinatrematidae > Rhinatrema > Rhinatrema bivittatum. The sequence goes on from NC_042622.1 coordinate 243,528,585, forward strand.
TGCGTTTTAATTGCATCAGCCCCTTGGTGTTACGATCCTGCCCGCGAGGAGCGCGGGCAGGCTCTTACCTCGTGCGGCCAGTCGGGCCGCTGACGCTGCTGCCATTGCGGCAGTCCTGCCACGGACTCCGGGCTCCTCCCTGGCCGCCTTCTGCTTCGTGCAGCAGGGCCGACCCGCCGTGAGCTCTCCCTCGCGGTCGGGACCCCCGCTGTCTCTCCTGGTTTTCCCCAGCGTGCTCTGCCACTCCCGGGGTCCTCAGCCGGCAGGGAGGGCGTCCCTGCCGGTGGCCGTTGCTGCAGTCTGGGTCATCGCCCAGCAGGGAGGATGTCCCTGCCGGTGCCTGCAGCTCTCTGCTCCTTCTCCAGCTCTCTGCTTCTTACCTGATGCTTCGCGGCTGGGAGCCACTCCTGCAGCCTGCCATCGCTCCTTATCTTCAGCCCATGGCAGGGCTGCTCCCGCTGCCTGCCTGCTTCTCATTGGGCCTTCCACGTGGCTGGAAACGCCACCAACGACCCAGCTCTCTTCGGTCCAGCTCCCTAGGGCGCGGGCGCGCGCCTCTCTCCTCCTCTTCTAGGGCCAGCCAGGTATGGCCCCCTGCTGACCCCTCCCTGGGCGTTGGCCTCATCAGCCCTACAAAAGGGCTCAGCGTCCAGTCTAACTTTGCCTTCGCAAGGAGTTGGTCACTCCTGGGATCCTGTTATCCTTTGTTCCAGGAGTCGTCCGTGGTCCAGCACTTCTGCAAGGTCCTGTGTTTCTTGTTCTTCGTTGGAGCTCCTCATCTTGTCCAGATATCCGCCTTCTGTTCCAGTCCTGATGTCCGCCTGCTGTTCCAGTCCCAAGGTCTGTCTCTTGATCCAGTGTCCGTGTTCCAGTCCTGATGTTACCTGCTGTTCCAGATGCCCATGTTCCAGCCCCGAGGTCTGTCTCTTGTTCCAGTATCCTTAGGGGCGGATTTTCAGAGCCCTGCTCGTGTAAATCCGCCCAAAACCGGGCGGATTTACGCGAGCAGGGCCCTGCGCGCCGGTGAGCCTATTTTACATAGGCTCACCGGCGCGCGCAGAACCCCGGGACTCGCGTAAGTCCCGGGGTTTTCGGAGTGGGCGTGTCGGGAGGCGTGTCGGGGGCGGGGCCGGAGCGCGCGGCGTTGCGGGGGCGTGTCGGCAGCGTTTTGGGGGCGGGTACGGGGGCGTGGTTACGGCCCGGGGGCGTGGCCGCGCCCTCCGTACCCGCCCCCAGGTCGCGGCCCGGCGCGCAGGAGGCCCGCTGGCGCGCGGGGATTTACGCCTCCCTCCGGGAGGCGTAAATCCCCCGACAAAGGTAGGATGGGGGTTTAGACAGGGCCGGGCGGGTGGGTTAGGTAGGGGAAGGGAGGGGAAGGTGAGGGGAGGGCAAAGGAAAGTTCCCTTCTAGGCCGCTCCGATTTCGGAGCGGCCTAGGAGGGAACGGGGGTAGGCTGCGCGGCTCGGCGCGCGCAGGCTATACGAAATCGATAGCCTTGCGCGCGCCGATCCAGGATTTTAGCCGATACGCGCGACTACGCGCGTATCTACTAAAATCCAGCGTACTTTTGTTTGCGCCTGGAGCGCAAACAAAAGTAGGCTGTTCGCGCTCGTCTGAAAATCTACCCCTAAGTGTTTGTTCCTGACCCTGATGCTTTAACCTGCCTTAGGCTGCCAGTGTGCAGCAACGTGCCTTCGGCTGCCAGGAGTGCAGCAAGAGCTTTCAGCTGCCAGGAGTGCAGCAACTTGCCTCGACTGCCAGGAGTGCAGTAAACCACCGCTTCCTCTTCCCTGTGCTCTCCCGTTCTCAGCGTGGTCCGCGATCAGCCTTCCTGGGCTGTGTAGGGCGCACATGGGACAGGGTGGTCCGCGACTCAGTCCTGCGGGTGGTCTGAGTAGGACACCCTGAGGGACAGTGCCCATGTCTTCCTTCAGTCCACGTCTGCGCCTGAGTCCACCTCTGCATCCAGTACCTCGTCCTGAGTCCACGTCTGTGCCTGAGTCCACCTCTGTGCATCCAGTACCTCATCCTGAGTCCACGTCTGCGCCTGAGTCCACCTCTGTGCATCCAGTACCTCGTCCTGAGTCCACGTCTGCACCTGAGTCCACCTCTGTGCATCCAGTACCTCGTCCTGAGTCCATGTCTGTGCCTGAGTTCACCTCCATGCATCCAGTACCTCGTCCTGAATCCACATCTGCGTCTGAGTCCACGTCTGTGCATCCAGCACCTCGTCCTGAGTCTACGTCAGTACCCAAGTCTACGTCGTCCCTGAAGTCTCGTCTGTATTTCTATGTTCCAGTCTTCACTGCCCTGGCCTCCATCCGGCCTGCCGCTTCGTGCCGTACCCTGTGGCAGGTCCGAAAGGGCTGGGAACGGTCGGAGGACTGTTCACAAGACCAACATTGCATTGTTGGGTCTTCTGAAGCGTGCAGGTCCGGAGGAGGGCCTGTCTTCCCAGTCATCTCTCCAGCCTTGCTCCTGTCCAGCCCATGCTCGGACATGTCATGCCTCCCGCGGCACCTCTTCAGAGTTCCTCTGGGGTCGAGCCATGGCCCAAGGACACATCTCTCCTAGCGCTCCACAACACTTGGTGCTCTAGACGACCACTTAGTTTGCTTAATGGAAGAGAGGCTGAGGCTAGAATTTCAGGCCTTCATGATCAGGTGTAAAAAAAATGTAGTAGAGTCAGGCTCTCTTGGACGGATTAGAAATTTGGAGAATTGCTCCCACAGGAAGCAACCTCCATTTTGTAGGAATCCCAAAATCTGTTAAAGATGTAGAGCTAATTCCTTTGTAGGAATCCTGACTCCCTCGAGATCTGAAACTGGAAGACCAGCCATGTCCCCATAAAACAGAGAGGGCCCATAGGCTTGGGGCAAAAAAAACCCAGGATTCTGACACCCCACGAGTCATGATTGTACATATACTCAAGCTCGCTCATAAAGCTGATTATATTGAGAGCATACAGACAACATAGAGGGCTCACTTATGAAGGGAGGAGGATTTTAATCTTTCAAGATTATTCTGTGACTGTGGCTTCAAAATGGAGGGCGTTTGAACCAGTGTGTGTACGTAGCCGATCATGAAGAAGCTGCATATTACCTTACCATGGGTGATCCACCAAGATGAAATGTTTCTGTTGGAGACAGTAGAGGAAGCATGTCTGTTTTAGCATGTTTTTAACTAGTTTTAGGTGAGTTTTAATTTTATACTTAGTTTTACTTGCTGTTTGTCTTATTTATTGTATTTTATGGTTGTTGTTTTTTTTAAATGTAATCTGCTTGAAATTACTTGACAAACAGGAGGAATCTAAGTATTTTAAAATAAATAAATAAACCCGAGGACTGCTTGATTACCTTAACGCAATCTGTGACTTTTTACGTCTCTTTTCCTACATACCAGTTCTGTTGTGGTTCTGTCAGCACCTGGAAATTCCTGGAGAGTATCAATGTTTGGAACGGCAGCATTTTTCTGTTTGGATCACTGGAGCAATCAAATCAATTCTTTTGGACACGGTTGGTACTTTTAGGTTATCTGGACTGATACTGAAGTTTTCATGTTTTTCTGTTGCTAATTTAAACAGTATTTCTTGCTGCATCTATGATTTAGTGACTTAAAGAGTTTGATAATTGCTAGATAGGGGGTGGCCGCTTTGCTGGTGAGTGTATTGTGACCAACACCAATGGTTTGGTGGCAGTTCTTCCTTGTTGGGGTCTCTAGAAACAAATTGTGGGAATCAAAGGATTAGGCAAGGGGAGGGGCTGGGTAGGGGGGGGGCTACAAAGGGTGGGGGTAAGGGTAAGGAACTGGGGGTTAGGATGGGTAATTCCCTAACTGGTTGGAATCGAAGGCTGCGATTTGCGTTTTCCTTTTTAACTCAGAATGCCATTAGGACTCGGGTCTAGGCTGGGGGACCTTGGCTTTTCTAAAGATACATGTTTTCTCTGTACTTGGAAAGAATCTTGTATGGGACTCCAATGTTTACTTTTATTCACTGTGAAAACTGACCATTTAATCCTATTCTCTGTTTCCTGTCTTTTAACCAGTTTGTAATCCACAAAAGGACATCGCCTCCTATCCCATGACTTTTTAGTTTTCTTAGAAGCCTCTCATGAGGAACTTTGTCAAACGCATTCTGAAAATCCAAATACACTACATCTACCGGTTTTTTTTTTTGGTTTTTTTTTGTTTTTAAAAAATTTATTAATCGCTTAACACAATTGGCCTAAGCGATGTACATAATTACACACACAAAATTAAATCTAAAAGTTTCACAGAAACTAAACTCAACAATAAAATTTAAACTAACAAATATTATAAACAATAAAAATTATCGAAAATAAGGCTGACAAACAAACCATTGTCACATTTGTATATGAAGTCAGATGACATTAACTTCATTACAATACATCTCAAGTACACTATTAAGAAGAAATTCTTAATCAGTTAGATAACATTAACTTCATTACATTACGTCTCGAAAACACGGGTAAGAAGAAAATCTTTGTAGGATGTTTTAAATTTCTTAAGATCATCCAAAGATCTTAAATTCAGAGGAATCAGATTCCATTGGGAGGGCGCCGCAACTGAGAAAGAAGTCTCTCTAGTACTAAACAAGCGAGCTTGACGAATAGAAGGAACTTCAAGAAAGTTCAGTTGTGAAGATCTCAGACATCTAGCTGGTTTGTGAATTCTCAAAAGAGCATTAAACCAATATGGAGAATCACTCATACGAAGTTTGAAAACAATCAATCCTATTTTAAACAAAATCCTTTCGGAAACTGGTAACCAGTTAAGATTGCATAAAACTGGTGATATCCTATCAAAACGTTTTAGGTTAGATACCAACCTAGCAGCGGAATTCAATAATAACTGAATTGGCTGAATTCGATATTTCGGTAACCCAATGTACAGTCCATTGCAATAATCTATGTGCGGAGGATAAAGGTTCACCTTTATCCACATGTTTATTAACCCCTTCAGAAAAATGTAGGAGATTTGCACAAAATACTGCAAAGTAATATTAAAAGATTCAAAACTGGAATAGCAATGTTGCAATAAACTCATCTAAACAATGTGGAACATCTTAAATGACATTGACTGGGGGAGATTTTCTCAGCTTCCTCATTGGAAAAGAAAGCAGGGGTGCCATTTTGATTAGTAAAGCAGTCCCCTTTCAAGAGATTAACATTATTAAAGATCCAGAAGGTAGGTGTATTCTGGTGGAGGGTATGTGGCTTCTATATATCATTTATAATCAAAGAGGTCAATATTCTGACATAGTCCGACTAGCAAAGTTAACTGGATAAATATGTCCAGCTAACTTTGGAGGTGTATTGAATAGTGAAACCACACTATTGCATTTAGCCAGCTATCTTAAAATTAGCCGGCTAACTATAGCCACCTAATTTTAGGGCAGCTCTTTGTCCCAACTTGACTTAGCTGGCTAACTCTGAATATTGGAGTTAGATGATTAACTTAGCCAGCTAACCCAACTCCTCCCAGTTATGCCCCCAGGACACCCCAGTTATCTTATTAATGGGCTGGAATTTAGCCAGATAAGTGTCCAAATATTCATTTAGCCTGCTAATTTCTGAGTTAGCTGGCTAAATGCTTTTGAATATGGACCTCAACATATCTTCACTAAGCTGGTAAATTTTTTATCCGATTATAGTCATGATGTTAGGTGGAAATTTTAATTGTGTTGTTGATGGAGAGATTGACAGGGGGCCAGCTAAATTAGCCCATCCTCTTGCCTGCACTGAAAGCATTTCATTTTTTAGTAAACATTTAGAACTTGTTGATGTGTGGAGAAGTCTTCACCTTCGGAAAAGGGACTGTACCCACATTTCCAGAGCTCATGACACTCCAGCTAGACTGGGCTGCTTATGATGATCAAGGTTGAGATTTTCTAATGTAATTGGTTCAGATATAGGTCCTCTGGAAATTTCAGGTCATGCCCCAGTGTGGGTGGACAGAGGGGGTTTTCAGTGAACACCATATATGGAGATGGAGGTTCCCCACATTTTACCATGACAATAAATTCAAAGAACACCTGATTGAGAGATGGAAGGAGTTTAAATACACCAGTGCAGCACACCAGCAGGACCCCTTATTGCACTGGGAAATTGCCAAGGTGATATTGAGAGGGAGGTAAAAGCCTATACAGTGAGGAGGAAAAGGAAATTAGTCAGTGAAGTTTTGTCACTAGAGAAGAAATTAAAGCTTAATAAGCTCCAGTTTGGGAAAAATCCCTCTCAGGTAAATAAGTCTCAACTAACAGCAACACAATCAGTGCTAAACACTTTGATACATAATAAAAGGGCTTTTAAACTATAAATTGACATTTTTTGAGTTTCACAACAAGACAGGTTGTTGCGGTGGCTGGCCGCAGAGCTTCACGGCCGGCCACACTCACCGCCCCCCCCCCCTCCCCCCCCGAGCCGGACCGGGCCTCCCACACAGCTCTCTGAGCCGCTGCCGTTGCCTCCCTCCAGCACGGCGGGGAGCCGATCCTGCCGCCACCATGCCACTGGTCCCAGCGGCAGCTAGGCGTCTGCGCATGGCTCCCAAACAGATTTAAAGGGGCTGTGGTGGTAAAAACCTCCTGCTGCCCTGGATGCTGACATCACCCTCGGGTCCTACTTAATAAGCTCCTGCTGCCCCATCCTGCTCTGCTCAGAGCTACTAGTTGCTCCTGCTACTGCTCCTGCGCCTGTTCCTGTTCCTGCTCCGTGTGGTCCTGTTCCTGTTCTTGCTCCATGTGTTCCTGTCCCGGCTCCTCGTCCCCTCAGCTTGCTGTTCTGGTTCTTGACTCAGCTTGTCCTTGGATTCTGCGTTGTCTGCTGCCTGCCCTGACCACCTGCCCGCTCATCATTTCTCCTGCTAGCTGCCTGCCCTGACCTCTGGCTTGTCTCTGGATCCTCCTGCTTGCTGCCGGCCATGACCTCTGGTACGCCCAACCTTGCTTCCGCCTTCTGTCTTCAAGCTTGTCTTCTTCCAGAAGCCCGCTCCTAAGTCCTGCCGGCCCTGACACCCAAGGGCTCAACCTGCGGGAAATGAGGGCTGGTATAGGTGAAGATCCGGTTGGATTTCCACCACTTGCGTCCACCTCCCAACGACGAGGACCTGTAGGAAGCCCTCCTATAGGTAGCACCAACCTCGTCTCAGCCCAGGGGTCCACCTCTCCATGTAACAGTTTGCTGAGGATATGGACCCGGCGGATCTTTCAGGCCTCCAGGCAATTCCAGGCCTGGCGTTGAAGATTCAGCAGCAACAGCAATTTTTGGAACGCCTGCCTCGACACCTCCTTAGCCATGGGTACGCCTCCAGCCACACTGGCACCCACTGTATCTTTCCTCCGATTACTGGCTCCTCCCCGGTATGCAGGTGACCCCAAGCAATGCCGAGGCTTTCTCATCCAGTGCTTTTTGCACCTCACACTACAGCTTGCACAATTTTCCTCAGATGCCATGAAGACCACCTTTATCCTCTCCCTCCTTGACAGCAAGGCATTGGCTTGGGCACCTTTCCTATGGGAATGAGGGGACCCGCTCCTCCAGGACCTACAACATTTTATCCAGGTGTTCAAGCAGACCTTCAATGAGCCTGGTCGACTGGCTGCCACCAGCTCCAATTATTCTACACCTCCACCAAGGAGCACAGCCATTGTCGGACTACGCCATAGAATTCTGTACCATGGCCACTGAGCTAAATTGGCAGGAAGATAGTCTGAGAAGTATCTTCCTGGAGGGCCTGTTCTCGCACATTAAAAACAAGTTGGCAGCTTGGGACCTCCAGGAATCCCTGGATGCTCTCATCGTCTTAGCTGGCAGGATAGATCGCCGCCTCCAGCAGTGCACCTGGAAGTTGCAGGTACCTCACAGACCTGTCCCCTTGGCACCATCCTTTTCCAAACCACTGCTGACACCACCTCCAGCATCCAGAACTACACGGCAGGAAGAGCCCATGCAGTTGGGAAGAAGCCCTCTGACACCTGAAGAAAGGCAGCACCGCTGGGCCATGGGTCTGTGCCTGTACTGTGCAGGGAAGGGGCATTCCTGACCTAATGTCCCGAGACACCTCCCCAGTTGGCCCTAGGACCAACTGGGGAGGTGGTTCTAGGTTTCACAAAGCTTGCTCCCCAACTCGTGTTCCCAGTGGCCCTTCTTACGAATCAGCAGGAGTTGTCCACCTTGGCCCTTCTGGACTCGGGAGCAGGAGGAAACGTCATTATATAGAGCCTGGTTGACCATTTTGACCTAACCACGGTACTATGGAACACCCCGTTGGTGATCTCCTCAATCTCAAGGGACCCCCTTCCAGGGTGGGTCACCAGGACCAGTCTTCCTGTGCGCCTCCGGACCAGCATGCTGCATTCCGAAGAACTAATGTTTCACATAATTGAGAAGGCCGTCCATCCAATCATCCTCGGGTTGCCATGGCTACAGCAACACTCCCCCTGTTATCTACTGGGAGACACTCCAACTGGCGAAATGGGGTCCCCGGTGTCACCAGGAGTGCCTCCTTCCAATTAGGCGCTCTCCCTTGATGCTTCTTGCTACAACTTCCATGGATTTGCCGCCACAGTATGCCAGCTATGCCGATGTTTTCTCCAAGGAGAACACAGAAATCCTGCCAGAACATCATTCGTTCGACTGCGCCATTGACTTAGTTTCTGGGACCACCCCTCCTCAGGGAAGGGTGTACCCTCTATCCCTTCCCGTAACCGAGGCCATGGCCAAATACATTCAGGAGAACTTGGAAAGGGGGTTCATTCGCCCTGCGATGTCGCTGACAGGGGCCAGCTTCTTTGTGGCCAAGAAAGATGGCACTCTTCGGTCCTGCATCGACTACTGGGGGCTTAACGCCATAACCAAGAAAGACCGGTACTCCTTGCCCCTCATCCCGGAACTGTTGGACCATCTGCATGGAGCCCGAATCATTACCAAGTTTGACCTCCGAGGGGCCTACAACCTGGTCCGGATTAAACCCGGAGACGAGTGGAAAACTGCTTTTAATACCCGGGATGGCCACTACGAATACCTGATGATGCCATTCAGACTGTGTAACGCCCCTGCAGTATTCCAAACTATGATGAACGATATCTTTCGGGACTTACTATATACTAGAGATGTGAATCGTGTGATCGATCGTCTTAACGATCGATTTTGGCTGGGGGGGGGGGGAGGGAATCGGATCGTCGCGGTTTTGTTTTTTTTTAAATCGTGTAAATCGGGGGAGGGCGGGAAAACCGGCACACTAAAACAACCCTAAAACCCACCCCGACCCTTTAAAATAAATCCCCCACCCTCCCGAACCCCCCCAAAATGTTTTAAATTACCTGGGATCCAGTGGGGGGGTCCCGGTGTGATCTTCCACTCTCGGGCCACGGCTGCGTTAATAGAAATGGCGCCGGCGCCATTTTGGTTCCTGTCCCCCGACGTCACGAGCGCAGGAGATCGCTCCCGGACCCCTGCTGGACCCCCAGGGACTTTTGGCCAGCTTGGGGGGGCCTTGCGCGCGCTAAAATCCTGGATCGGCGCGCGCAAGGCTGCTGATTTCGTGTAGCCGGTGCGCGCCGAGCCACGCAGCCTGCCGCCGTTCCCTCCAAGGCCGCTCCGAAATCGGAGCGGCCTCGGAGGGAACTCGCTTTCGCCCTCCCCTCACCTTCCCCTCCCTTCCTCTATCTAACCCACCCCCCCGGCCCTATCTAAACCCCCCCCTACCTTTGTCGGGGGATTTATGTCTCCTGGAGGGAGAAGTAAATCCCCGCGCACCAGCGGGCCGCTAGCGCGCCGAGACTCGACCTGGGGGTGGTTCCGGAGGGCGCGGCCATGCCCCCGGACCGCCCCGGGCCAAAACCACGCCCCCGGGCCCGCCCCCGAAACGCCGCGTCCCGCCCCCAAAACGCCGCGCCGATCCGACACGCCCCCGACACGCCCCCGACCCGCCCCCCTCGAAAAACCCCGGGACTTACGCGAGTCCCGGGGCTCTGCGCGCGCCGGTAGTCCTATGGAACATAGGCGCACCGGCGCGCAAGGCCCTGCTCGCGTAAATCCGCCCGGATTTACGCGAGCAGGGCTTTTAAAATCCGCCCCACTATGTATAAGATTATGAATAGTGGTCAATATTTTATATTGAATGCGCTGATGGATAGGCAGCCAGTGTAGTTGGTTAAGAGCAGGTGTAATATGTTCATTGCGGCATATGTTAAAAATAAGTCTGGCTGCACAGTTTTGTATTATTTGGAGGGGACGAAGAGTGGAGGCAGGGAGACCTAAATAGAGAGAGTTGCAATAATCTAGACTGGTAAGTATCAAGGCTTGGAGAACATAATGGAAATCATGTGGAAAGAGGAGTAGTTTGAGTTTTTTTTAATAAGTGGAGTTTGTAGAATGAGGTATGGGTAATGGAAGATATTTATTTATTTTATTTATTTATTTAGAGTTTTTATATACCGGCAATCATGAAAACATATCTTGCTATGTTATTTGTCATAGTGAGTTTGAGTCCAAAATCATCCCTAGGTTACGAGCCTGCTTAGAAATGGGAATTGAGCAGTTTTCAAAACTAAGGTTCGGTGGTGGAGCGTAGATTGAGTCAGGAATAGTTGATAGATGAAGAATCTCAGTTATGGTGGCATTTAAAGTAAGACAGTTGTGGGATAGCCAGGTATTAATTGTTTTCAAGTAAAGTGTAGCCAAGGATAAGGTATGATTCCAAGAAGTATTATATGGTATGATAAATTGAATGTCGTCTGCGTAAATTTTGAAGTTAATGTCAAGTCCAGACAGTAGAGAACAGAGTGGCAATAGGTAAATGTTAAATAGAAGTGCAGATAATTCTGATCCTTGGGGTACCATGGATTCAGTAGAAAACCAATTTGAGTGATATGGACCAATGTTGACTCGGAGAGGTCTGTGAGATTGTTATGTTTTTGGTAAGAATGTGAACCCTGGGCTGAGATGAGAGGTGTCTCCGCCCACAGGGTGAAGCCCTGTGAGCCTCACCGTCAGCAGGCGTAGTCTTGGTGGCATGGAACACAGCTAGAAGTAAAGACTTTATTATGAAGGAAGGAAAAAGTAATGTCCACAGAGTTGGCGATGTAATAGTGCAATCCAGAGCAATGGGGAATTCCCAGAGCGAGGCCACAGATGAGACGATCCGGTAGTGACCCACTGTTATGTTTCGGCTCCTGAGGAAGGGAGGAGTTAGCAAACTGTTATGATCTACTCCTCAAGAAGGGAGGAGTTAGCAATCTGTAATGAATCTGCTCTTGTGGAAGCCGGCCGCAGACCCTCAGTCTTTGCCTTGCAACGGGTTTACCTCCTGGTTCCCTGTTGCTTCGGGCCCTGGAGTGAGCTGCCTTGGTACTCGCTCCATTCCTGCTTGCCTGCTACTGTACCTGCTTGGTTCCTGCTTGCCTGCTACAGTTCCTGCCTGGTTCCAGTACCCGAGTCCTGCTATAGTTCCTGCCTGGTTCCAGTACTCGAGTCTTGCTACAGTTCCTGTCTACTGTTCTAGTCTGGTTCCAGTTCTCAGTCCTGCTCATCAGCCTGCCCGCTCCAGTCTCAAGATCATCAACCCGCCGAAGTCCCAGCGGTTGGGCTCCTACGGGCTCCTCCCGGGAGAGTACCAGCTTCCAAGGTGAAGAGCATCTACGTCCTGCCTGAACATCTGCCTCCTGGCCTGCCACATACTAGAGACATTGAGCACCTATCCCAGTCTCCTGCAGGTCGGCCCAAGGGTCCACTAAATTGAGACTTCATAACACGCCTTACTCTATTTCAGTTAACGAAGCCTCGGACTAAGGGAGGCCTAGGCTTACCAGATCTTAAATTGTACACCATGACGGCTAACCTCCAACACATTGGAGATTGGTTATTAGGCACCACTTTCTAGAGAGTGAAAATTATTGGCAAAGCTGTTTGTTCTTCATTATATTCTACCTGCAGTGGTTCTTAAGTTACCCAGCCATCTCAGGGATCGTTGGTTAATTGTGCCAAGTTGCAGGGAAATTTCAGGATCTCCCCATTTTTATCTTTCTTGGAAACAGGGACTTTTTGCCTGAGATGCATTCCAGCATCTTTGCTGCTTGGTCTTGAAGGAGCGTATGGATAATTGCTCAATTACTGGATATTCAAAGGAAAATTATGTCTTTTGGTGAGTTTCAACAGCTTTTTGGGATCTCCACATCAGGCATTCTGCCGACTCTCTTAACAAAGAAGTCCTTGCTGCAGCGAACTGGGAACTGCTAAATGATTTGTTTGATATGGAATGTCCTAGAAGGCATAGGAAGTCCGTACTTCACAAAACCTTATTATCCTTGGGGAAGGAATTGGATTATAATTGCCTCTTAGAGAAATTGACACAAAACCTTAATTCCATTTATCATTAGATAAATGTATTACCTGTTTTACTCAGATTGGAGAGGTGCATTTTTAAGTTCCTGACCAGATTTTATTTCTCAGAAAGACAAGCTTATTTAGCAAAAATAGCCCAATCAGGGGTCTGCATCAAATGTAACAAGGACATAGATACTCCAGGGAATTTCTTTTGGTCCTGTGCAGTTCTGAAAGAGTGTGGTCCATTTTGTAGATTGTGTTATTGCTTTCAAGGTTATTTTGCAACTGAGTCAGCTCTGTTTGAGGATCTATCATATTTTCCTCCTGCTAGTAAACTCAAGAGATTATGGACACAGAAAGTCTTTCTACTTGCAAAGAACACTAATTTATTATTATTTGTTTATAGATTTTACAAAATATGAATAGAAGTAAAACCTGCAATAAGAAAAACATGGCTATATACCATATAAAAGAATAAATAAAGCAAAAATAAACACAATGTAATATTAGACCCCCATGTAGGGGAGGAGACAAAAGGAAAAATGTAGAAGAAAATAGCACATCAAACTATAATTGACCTAATAATACACCGTTCACCTTATGAGACTGCATTCCAAGCACATTAGGAACAGATCGACCCCTCAGAAAATGTTCAAGTTGTAAAGGTTCAAAGAAAACATATTCGGCACTGTTGTGCTTAGCGGTTCGCAGGCTCCTTCCATGAGCCACCGCACTCACCTCTGGCTCCAACCAGGTCCCAATGTAGCCAGACACCGGGGGAGACCCCCAAGGGAAGATGCGGCTGACCACCGCGTTCCACTTGCCCCTCTCCCTTCCTGCGAGTGCCGGCATGGCGTCCCTGCTGCTTGCATGGCAGGCCGCCATGTTTGGCCTGCTTCCAACACCGCAAGCCATTCAGGCCCCCCTCTAGGCACATGCACGCTTGTTCCTCTTTTAAAGAGCTAGTGGCAGGAACAAGAGAGTAGCACCCACAGATGGCATCACCACCAGGGGACTATAAAAGGCTTTCACCGGTGACTGCTCCTTGACTCAGTAATAGGTCAACTCTGTTGGAGAAGTACTTTGCCTCTGCGTTCCTGCTTCCTGATTCCGCTGTGTGTCATTCCTGAGCTCCTGTGTCCTGTTCCTGGCTCCCTAGCAGTCTGGTTTGACTTCTGAGTTCTTGATTTCACGGTCAGTCTCCCCTTCGTCTGTCTTCAGTGTCTCAATTTGCTCCTGTGGTTCCTCATCCTTCTCCCTCTTCTTTGTTCATTGCCCTATTGGACTGGACTCCTGGCTCTGACCTTGGATCAGATTTCTGGCTTTGACTTGGATCTTGACCTCTGGCTTGATCCCGGATTGAACCTTGACACTGCTTGACCTCCACCATCCACTGACCACTGCCTGTTTTCCATCATTGATTAAATTCTACCTGCCCCAACCACTGCCTGAACCATGACACAGAGTGAACTCCACTTGCTTTAGACCACAGCCTAAACCAGACTATGTTTGCATTCTGCCTGCCCTGACCACTGTCTGACCTGACCTCGCCTCCTCCCATTGTGCTGGCCCACAACATCCACTGCATGACAGATCTTCACCTCCACAGAGGCCCACGTCTAAGTCCAGCTGGCCCTGATACCCGAGGGCTCAACCTAAGTGGAACAAGGGCTGGTATTGGTGAAGCTCCAGTTGGGTCTCTGCTTCTGCCAGCTCCACCTGCTGCTGATGGGGACCTGCAGGGCTCCTCCCATCAGACCAACTCTGCCTTGGCCTAAGGGTCCACTTCCGCAACAGATTGTCAAGACCATGGACCCAGTGGTTGTCTTGGGCCTTTAGGCTATCCCGGGCTTTGCGCAGAAAATCTAGCAGCAGCAGGCTCCATGGAGCGACTCAGCACCCACCTGGATGCTACTGCAGCCTTGGCTGCTTTGTCACCTCCTGCAGCCGCCACAGCACCTCCAGCCATACCTGCTCCACCCATGATTCATTTACCAGTTCCACACCGATACGCTGGGGATCCAAAACAGTGCTGAGGGTTCCTGAACCATGCTTCATGCACTTCTCTCTCCAGCCAACACTGTTTCCCAGTGACTCTGTCAAGATCACCTTCTTGCACGCCCTGTTGGATGGAAAGGCCTTGGCCTGTGCCTTTCCATTGTGCAAGTGTGTGGATCCCCTCCTCCAGGATCTTCAACAGTTTGTCAAGGCCTTCAGGTTCATCTTCGATGAACACGGTCAGTTGGCCACAGTAGGTTCAGACCTCCTCCACCTCCACCAAGCGTTCCGAATGTTGATGGATAATGCCATAGAGTTTCATACCTTGGCCATGGAACTAAACTGGCGTGAAGACAGCCTTTGATGTATGTTTATGGAGGAGATGTCTTCGAGGGTCAAGGATGAGCTGGCTGCCCGCAAGCTCCCAGAATCCTTGAATGGCCTTATTGGCTTGACTGGGAGAAATTGTTGTCGGCTCCAGCAACAAATCCAGCAGCTCCGCCTGCTTCGCAGACTGATTGTGCTAGTTTCACGATTCTCACACCCTCTCTCTTTCCCCACTGATGGCAGCACCAGCCCAGGCACATTTGGAGAAACCTATGCTGCTCGGACAAGAATCCTTCTGCCCCGAAGAAAGGCTCCACTGGCATTGAACCCGAGAAACTACCATGCCTAGGATCATGTGGGAAGGTGATTTGGGGTTTCACAACCCCAGCTCCTCAACTGACACTCCCAGTGACCATTGTCATGAATAACGAGAAGTTCCCTACTCTTGCCTTGGTCGATTCCAGCTCCGGGGAAAATTTCATAATGAAAGCCCTCGTTGACCACTTGCAGCTTCCTACGATCATCAGGGAGCCACTCCTTGTCATTTCTTCCATTCACGGATAGCCTCTACCTGGGTGGATCACTCTGGCCACTGCTCTCTTGTGCATTCATACCAGCTTACTGCATCTGGAGAGCATAGTATTCCACGTCATCGATAAGACAATAAACCCCATTGTGCTGGGTCTTTATGGCTACAACTGTGCTCTCTACAGTTTGACTGGGCCACCTTACAGCTGTCCACAATTCCTGTTTGCAAAGAGTAGAGCCTCCTCTCCACTTGATTTTAGTGATCACTCTAGTGGGGTTGCCCCCACAATATGCTGACTACCCTGATGTCTTTTCCAAAAAAAATAAAGGCTGAGGCACTGCCCCCTCATAGGATCTATGACTGTGCCAGAAATCTGTTTCCCACCTCTGACCCTCCCTGTGGAAGGGCATACCCATTATCCATCCCAGAGACTAAAGCAATGACAGAATACATCAAGGAAAACCTCGACCGAGACTTCATCTGACCTTTTACCTCACCAGTCAGGGATGGCTTCTTCTTTATCTGCAAGAAGGATGGTTCATTGCACCCATTCATTGACTACAGAGGATTGAATGCTATTACAAAGAAAGACCAGTACCCTTTACCGCTCATCACAGAGTTATTCAACCATCTCCAAGGATCAAGGGTGTTCACTAAACTGTATCTTTGTGGCACCTACAATCTAATTTGGATTTGGTCCAGAGACAAATGGAAGACTACATTCAATACTTGATGGGCACTATGAGTACCTAGTCATGCCATTTGGTTTATGTAACGCACCCGCAGTATTTCAGAAAATGATGAATTAAATCTTCAGAGATCTTCTCTATGTCTGTGTCATCGTATATCTCAATGACATTCTCATCTTTTCTAAGGATCTTGAATCTCACCACCAGAATGTACGGCTAGTACACCAGAGATTGCGAGACAACAAACTTTACACAATGCTAAAGTACCTTTTTGAACAGGAAACTCTCACCTTCTTAGGATACATTGTTTCCAACAAGGGCTTCCACATGGACCCAGAGAAGGTCAAAAGTATCCAAAATTGGCTACAACTGACCAGTCTTTGCGCCCTGCAAAGATTCCTTGGCTTTGCCAACTATTACTGGTGTTTCATTCCCAACTACTCCAAGATCACAGCACCCCTTACAGCACTCACCCATAAGGGAGCTAACACCAAGGCCTGGCCATCACCACCTTTCAAGAATTGAAAGATGCCTTTCTTCAAAAACCCTGCCTCCACCATCCAGATCCTACTTGCCCCTTCATTGTCGAAGTAGACACATCCACCCTGGGGGTAGGAGCAGTCTTGAGTCAGATTCAGACAAGGGGTTTCTCCAACCCTGCTAATTCTTTTCATGAAAATTCTCCCCTGGGTCACACAGCTATGGGATTAGCAACAGGGAACTTCTGGCCATTAAGCTTGCATTCTAGGAATGGCGTCCTTGGCTCAAAGGAGCTCAACATTGCACTACTATTTACACCAATCACAAGAACTTGGAACATTTTCATCATTGCACAATGGTTGACTGCTCATCAGGCTCTCTGGTCTCTATTTTTTGTATTCTGTGACTTCGAACTAAGATACCTACTTGCCACCAAGAACATTCAAGCTGATGTCCTATCCCGGTCCTTCTTGATGCTTCAGAGCCTCCCAGAAATATTATTGACTCTGCCTGGATTATTCTGGCTACTACCATGACCATCCCACCAGGGAAGATGGTTGTCCCATACAAATTCAGAGAAAAAGTGTTAAAGGGGGTCCCACGACTCCCATGTCACAGGTCACCCTGGACGAACTTGAACTCTTGTTATGTTCCAGCAATACTACTGATGGCTCCAGATGCAAACAGATGTCTGGGCCTACGTGGACTCCTGTCCCACCTACACACAGCATAAACCCTTGGCAGGATAAGCCTGGGAGCTGTTTCAGCGAATGCCAGCCCCGTGGACCTCCCCTCTCAAATGGCTGCACAATCATTTGGGTCATAGTTGACCATTTCTCAAAAATGGTTCATTTTATTACACTTCCAGGACTACAAACGGCCCAGAGTGGACCTGTCTATTCCATCACTACATCTTCCACCTGCATGGCCTGCCCAAGCACATTGTGTCCAACGGAGGGGCACATTTTATGGCCAAATACTGGCATTCCCTTTGCAAAACATTTAATATTTCCTTGAATTATACCATGGCGTACCACCCTTAAGCTAATGGCCAGTCTGAAAGGACCAAGCGCATACTGAAAGACTTTCTCAGGACTTATTTATTGAGGCATTTTATATATCATTGTTCCAAAAGAAGATCACAAAGTGACATTCATATTATAGGTCACACAACATCTAAGACATGTTAACTAGAGGGCTAGGATAGTAGTTTGTGATGCATAATTTCCATTCATATATATAGATTTATGGGAACAATTGCCAAGATAACTGGGTCTCATTCCTCCCATGGGCAGAGTTCTCCCACAACTCTCACCATGACAGGGTCATCACCCTTCCAGATCGTGTATGGAAGACAACCATCACCTCCCTTACCTATTCTTTTGACCGTCCCCTTGTCTGCAGCCCAGAAGACAGCCCAGGAGCTCCAAGAACTCTGGGTATGCACAAAAGAAATACTCCTAAAATCGTCCAAGAGGACCAAGAAGACTATGGATGCACACTGTAGGCCAGCACCGCAATTTAAGCCAGGGGACAAGATCTCGCTCAGCACCTATCACATCTGTCTCCAGATGCCCTCCATGCAGTTTGCTCCATTTCTGATACTACGCCAAGCTACATTTACCACCCACTCTCAGAATTCACAATGTGTTTCACATTTCATTGTTGAAGTCTCTAATCCTCTCTTGACCCTCTAGGAAACCCCTCACCCTCAAAATGTATCCTTTGAAGATAATGTTATCTGTGAGGTGAAAGAGATTCTGGACATTAAGCGGCGAGGCAAGAGATGGGAATACCTTACCTCATGGACCAGATATGGTCCAGAGGAAAACACCTGGGAGCCTGCCTCCAATATTCTAGACCAGTGGTTCTCAACCGGTGTGTCGCAACACACCAGTGTGTCGCCAAGCACATGCAGGTGTGTCGCCACACTTCCCGGTCCCCTGCTGACCCAGCTGCTCCCCCTACCCGAGCAAGACAGGTCCGACACCAGGGCTTAAATGCTGAAAGCCCGGGTGGAACGCAGCAAGAGAGCAGGAGTCAGCGGCACCGGCATGCTCTCTTCTTCCTGCCCCCCCACCCCACGGCCCAGAAGAGCAGCAGGTGCATGCATGGGAAGAAGACCTTTTCTTCGGGCTCGGTATCGGCCCGAAGAAAAGAAGATAGGCGCAGTCTGAAGAATGAGTAGCACGGCTCAGAGAAAAACGAAGAATGTCGTCAACACCCACGGCCGATGGGACTCCTTGCTCCGCAAGGGCTGAAAATGAACTAGATTGCTGCTGCCTTTAGGGTTAGAAGTGGAGGAGGCTGCTGCTGCCACTAGTTCGGGGGAGGGGGAGAGTGAGTGAATGAGCAAGCATGTGTGTTTGAGATCCTGTGTATGTGTGTGAGTGAGATAGCATGTATGTGAATGATTGAGAGCCTGTACATGTGAAAGAGAGTATGTGTGTGATTGAGAGCTTTTTTAGGTGAGGGAGTATGTGATTGAGAGCATGTGTGAAAGTGAGAGAAAGAGCATGTGTGTCTGTGTGATTGAGAGCTGGTTTAGCTAAGGGAGCATGTGAGTATGTGATTGAGAGCCTATGTGTAAATGAGAGAGAGAGAGCACATGTGTCTGTGTGTGACTGAGAGCTGGTTTAGGTGAGGGAGTATGTGATTGAGAGCATCTGAGAAAGATAGAGCATGTGTGTCTGTGTGAGATTGAGAGCTGGTTTAGGTGAGGGAGCATGTGAGTATGTGATTGAGAGCATGTGTAAAAGTGAGAGAAAGACAGCATGTGTGTGTGTGACTGAGAGCTGGTTTAGGTGAGGGAGCATGTGAGTATGTGATTGAGAGCCTGTGTGTAAATGAGAGAGAGAGAGAGAGCATGTGTGTCTGTGTGAGACTGAGAGCTGGTTTAGGTGAGGGAGCATGTGAGTATGTGATTGAGAGCATGTGTAAAAGTGAGAGAAAGACAGCATGTGTGTGTGTGACTGAGAGCTGGTTTAGGTGAGGGAGCATGTGAGTATGTGATTGAGAGCCTGTGTGTAAATGAGAGAGAGAGAGAGAGCATGTGTGTCTGTGTGAGACTGAGAGCTGGTTTAGGTGAGGGAGCATGTGAGTATGTGATTGAGAGCCTGTGTGTAAATAAGAGAGAGAGCATATTTGTAAGCATGTGAATGAGAGTCTGTGTGTGAGAGAAAAGGACAGCATGTATGTGTGTGATTGAAAGCCTGTGTGTGTAAGCCTGAAAAGATAGACAGCATGTGTGTAAATGTGTAATTAAGAGCCTATATAAGTGAGAGAGAAAAAGCATGTGTATATGTGAGTGACTGAGAGCTAGTGTGAGAAAGAGAGAGAGAGCAAGCAAACCATCCCTCCTCCTGCTAATTCAAAACAATCTCAGGGCACCTGGATATCAAACATTCCCAGGTATGCAGAGCAAAACATTTTTTGTATCCTTATTATTTTTCATTACTGGGTCTTTGTGTCTACTATTTTAAAATATTTTATTGCTATCTAGAAATTTTTGATATGAGTTTTTAATTATTGGATATTCCATTCATCCGCTGTTTTGAAATAATATGTTCTTTTTGTTAGTATGGTTTTACTGCTACTGATTTTATATTTCTTGATTTGTTTTATAAGGATGGGTGATGTTTCTTTTTTCCTTTGTTACACTGCATACAGAGACTCTGGCTTATTGCAGTTTCCAATTCAGTTTTTGTCTGCATGCTTCTAGTTATGCGTTTTGGTCTCTTTATTCTTTGTTAGGTGAGAGTCAGCACATGTGATTCAGGTGAGGTATTCTGCTGGCGTGTAGTTTCTGTGTAGGGCTCTATAGCAGCCTGACTTGGTCCATTTTCCTAATAGGAGATGTATTGTCTTAAGGCCTGATGTAATATTTTCAGTGTTGCCTTTTCTTAGGTAAGGTGGTTACTGTTAAGTGCTGGAAATTGGTGCTATTTTGGTGTGGGATGTTTACCATTTATGCAGTTTCTGTTCAGATACAATATGTATCTTTTCCTTGTGTCATTCTTAACAATAAAAATAATACTGGACCTTTATTTTTTATTTCCGCCGTAAATTGTAATGAGCAGTGTGTCCCACATGTGAACATGGTCTGTCAGGTGTGTCACGATGGGAAAAAGTTTGAGAACCACTGCTCTAGACAAGAATCTTCTGAAGGAGTTTCACACCATGCACCCAAGGAAGCCAAGACACTCAGGGAGGGGGTTTAGAGGAGGGGGTACTGTTGTGCTTGGAGGCTTGCAGGGTCCTCTTGCGAGCCACCACACTCACCTCTGGCTCTGACCAGGTCCCAATGTCACCAGATGCTAGAGGAGACCCCCGAGGGAAGACACAGCTGACCGCTGCATTCCGCTTGCCTCTTTCCTTTCCTGCAAGCACCAGAGTGGCTTTCCCGCTGCTTGCATGGCAGGCCACCATGTTCGGCCTGCTTGCAATGCCACTAGCCATATAGGCCCCCCTGCATACTCGTTCCTCACTCTTTTAAAGGGCCAGTGGCGGGAAGAAGAGAGTGAGCCCACAGATGACATCACTACCAGAGGACTATAAAAGAATTTCACCAGCAACTGCTCCTTGCCTTGGCAATAGGTTGACTCCATTGGATAAGTGCTTTGCCTCTGTGTTCCTGGTTCCTGATTCCACTGTGTGTTGTTCCTTTTCCCCTAGCAGTCTGGTTTATCTTCCGAGTTCTAGTCTTCACGGACAGTCTCTCTTTCGTCTGTCTTCAGCATCTTGTCTTACTCCTGTGGTCTCTCATCCTCCTCCCTCTTCTTCGTTCTTCATCCCATCGGATTGGACTCTTGGCTCTGACCTCGGATCAGACTCTGGATTTGACTTGGATCTGGACCTCTGGCTTGACCCCGGATTGGACCTTGAAGCTGCTTGACCTCTGCCTGCCACTGACCACTGCTTGTTTTCTATCATTTATTGATTCTGCTTGCCCTGACCACTGCCTGAACCATGACACAGAGTAAACTCCACCTGCCTTAGACCTCAGTCTGAACCAGACTCTGTTTGCCTTCTGCCTGCCCTGACCACTGTTCGACTTGACCTCACCTCCTCCCATTGTGCTGGTCTACAACATCTACTGCACAATGGATCTTCACCTCCACAGAGGCCCATGCCTAAGCCCAGCCAGCCCCAGCACCCAAGGGCTCAACCTAAGGGGAATGAGAGGTGGTATTAGTGAAGCACCAGTTGGGAATCTACTTCTGCCAAGTCCGCCTTCCCCTGGTGGGCACCTGCAGGCCTCCTCCCTGCAGGTTGTGTCAACTCCGCCTCAGCCTAAGGGTCCACTTCTGCAACAAACACCTTGAAATTTGACCAAACATTTACAAGGAAAACATAGATTGAATGTAGCAGTCAATGCCAAAACTCTGGGTTTTAACTGAAGAAAAGGCTTCCTTCTCAACTGTGTCTGTTAGGAAACATCAGGAAAAAAAGATGTTGTGGCCCAAAAAAGACCTATTATGAATTTGAAAAAAAGGTTTCATTGTCCAGTGTTTATCCTTCTCTTCAGTGTAAGTGACTAATAATGTAGCTCGTTCGAGATTTTCCATACTAGACTGTTCCAGAAAAGTAGAAATATCAACAATAGGATTTATTGGTAATTGCTGAGTATTTTCCCCAAAATAATCTATTCTTTGAGGAAGATAGTAAACTCTAGAAAAACAGGAATAACTACCTTGGGGACCATTTAGAATCACATTTTGAGTTGTTGGCAGACAACAGACACTCTGTCAATGACACAGTGGAGGAATGGAATACATAATCTCCTTATTGAAGTGCTGGCTGGACAAGCTGAGATTCCTAAAACAAAGAAAATGGCATTAGTCATATGGGAAACTTATATTCAAGCCTTATCTGTTGAGCGTCCCGTCCATGCTAGACCTGCGCCCGGGCCTGCTCACCTTGCTCCTGCGCTAGCAGGTCCCAGATCATCCTCTCCCACTGCCGCTGCCAGCACCACCCATCTGCAACATCCCATGGCAACGTCCCCTAGGCCCTCCACCTCGAGCCTAGTTCCATGTCGGCCCTGACCCTAGGCACGGGCGCGTAGACCGCCCAGCCCTTTAAAGGGCCAAGGACGGGAACCAGCTCCGCAGTGCAGCCCGATGACATAACCTAACTCCAGTATATAAGCGAAGCCCTGTTCCCCAGGACCTCACCTTGGCAATCGGGTCGACACCGTTGGTGTAGTAGTTTGCCTTTCCTGGTTCCAGTGTCTCCTTGTTCCAGTGTCTCCTTGTTCCTGAGTTTCTGTGTGTTCCTGTATCCTTCTCAGGTAGTATCTCTTCGGACTGATCTCTGGTACTGACCTCTGCCTGCCTGACCATTCTCTTGTCTGCTGCCTGGATCTGACCCCTGCCTGCCTGACCATTCTCTTGTCTGCTGCCTGGAACTGACCTCTGCCTGCCTGACCATTCTTCGTCTGCTGCCTGGAACTGACCCTCGCTTGCCTTGACTACACTCAGACTGACCTTGGTATTGACCCCTGCTTTGGCTGACCACTCCTGGACTGATACTCTGGCTCTGACCCTTGCGCTTCACTCAAACAATCTCTTCTGGCCTCCTGTGACTACCAGACCAACCTACTTGGAATCTACCCGCGGCTTCCACCTGACTAGATCCGCAGGCACTGCCTGTCTCGCCCGGAGAATCTTTCTGAACTGTTACCTCCCTGAGGTCTCCGGAACTTCCATATTCAGGTCTAGTCCATCCTCTCTGCATCAACCGTGTACCCTTGCTTGTGGTGAGCACACCCCTCCACTACCTCTCCGAGAGACCATCCGAGGCCCACCTAAGTCCAGGCGGTCCGTGTACCCAAGGGCTCAACCTGCGGAAACCCCGGACTGTTTTTTGCAAAGCTCCAGCTAGCCTCTGTCTCCTTGTGTGCTCTGCCTCCTGGTGACAGGCGCTTTCTGGGTCCGACCAGAGGGCCGTACCAATCTTGCACCAGGCCAAGCATACACCTCCAGCGCAACATTATCTCATTGAGCTAGAAGCTTAAAGGTGAATTTTAAAAGTCTGACGCATGCCAAAACTAGGAGATACACGAATATGTTCGGCCAGCGCATGCCAAGCAGATTTTAAAAGCTGTCCAAGGACACGCCTATCTCCCACTGTGCGCATAAATGAAAAGTTAAAAAAGGGGAGGGGTTTGGGTGGGGCATGGGTATTCCTGGATTTCAACTTCAAATTAGTACACTGATATGACTGTATGTACTCCAATCTATCATATTCTCCAAAATCGATTACTGTAATGCTCTCCCCCTCAGCCTTCCCTCCAACCACACCAAACCTTTACAACTTCTACAGAACGCTGCAGCACGTATTCTTTCTAACACTAGAAAAAGAGACCACATTACACCAACCCTCATCGAGCTCCACTGGCTACCAATCCAATCACATATCCTGTTCAAAACACTATCCCTCATCCACAAGAGCATTACTAATGAAAACCTCCACTGGCTCTGCCCCCCTCTCCTTCCTCGCTCCTCCACAAGACCCACCCATCCTGCCCTTCAAGGAACACTCCGCACTCCCTCTATTAAACCCTACAAACTGATCTCCACAATGAAGAGGGTCTTTTCCCTCGCCGGCCCCACCCTTTGGAACTCCCTCCCTCCAGATCTGCGCACAGAGACATCCACCCCTAAATTCAAAAAGAAACTAAAAACATGGCTTTTTCTACAGGCCTACCCGTCTGCCAATCCCTCCACATGATTGTTAGCTGAAATCTTTGTGACTTTGTTCTCTGATTATTTCTTGTAAATTTTTGTAAATTAATTTTTCCACATTTGGTAATTGTTTCTTGTTTTCTCTGTTAACTATAGTTACCGTTCCATGTAAAGGCCCTTGCCTATTAGTTCTAAGTTAGCTGTAAACTTAAAATATATGCAAACGGTTGTTGGTATATAAAAATGACAAATAAATAAATAAATAAATAAATAAATAAATTTACAACAGAATGTTTTTTGTTAATATGTATTGACCAGTGAACTACGTTTGCCACACATTAACTATGTTGTAGAGATTAGAGATGTGAATCGTGTCCTCGATCGTCTTAACGATCGATTTCGGCTGGGAGGGGGAGGGAATCGTATTGTTGCCGTTTGGGTGTGTAAACTATCGTGAAAAATCGTTAAAATCGTGAGCCGGCACACTAAACCCCCCTAAAACCCACCCCGACCCTTTAAATTAAATCCCCCACCCTCCCGAACCCCCCCAAATGCTTTAAATTACCTGGGGATCCGGCGGTGGTCCAGAACGGCGGCGGTCCAGAACGGTCCCCTCAATAGAATCGTGTTGTCTTCAGCCGGCGCCATTTTTCAAAATGGCCGCCGCAAAATGGCGGCGGCCATAGACAAAAACGATTCGACGGAGGAGGTCGTTCCGGACCCCCGCTGGACTTTTGGCAAGTCTTGTGGGGGTCAGGAGGCCCCCCCCAAGCTGGCCAAAAGTTTCCTGGGAGTCCAGCGGGGTTCCGGGAGCGATTTCTTGCCGCGAATCGTTTTCGTACGGAAAATGGCGCCGGCAGGAGAGTGACTGCAGGAGGTCGTTCAGCGGGGGTTCCGGACCGCCGCTGAACGACCTCCTGCACTCGATCTCCTGCCGGCACCATTTTCCGTACGAAAACGATTCGCGGCAAGAAATCGCAAAATGGCGGCGGCCATTTTGAAAAATGGCGCCGGCTGAAGACAACACAATTCTATTGAGGGGGCCGTTCCGGACCGCCGCCGTTCTGGACCACCGCCGGATCCCCAGGTAATTTAAAGCATTGGGGGGGGGGGGGTTCGGGGGGGTGGGGGATTTAATTTAAAGGGTCGGGGGTGGGTTTTAGGGGGTTTTAGTGTGCCAGTTTTCCTGCCCTCCCCCTTCCCCCGATTTACGATTTTTTAACGATAAATCGGGGGAATTGGTATTGTATCGTGGCCCTAACGATTTTTTGACGATTTAAAATATATCGGACGATATTTTAAATCGTCAAAAAACGATTCACATCCCTATATACCCATGCCAGAAATGATATTCAAAGGTAATGATCAGAAGAACTGAAACAAATCTCAGTGAACCTTGAAGATGTACTAGGGCAGATTGATGAACTTAAGAGTAGTAAATCACCTGGAGCAGATGGTATACATTCCAGAGTGCTGAAAGACCTGAGAAATGAATTTGTGGATCTGCTATTGGAAATTTGTAAACTATCAGTAACATCATCTATAATACCTGAAGACTGGAGGGTTGCCAATGTAACACCAATTTTTAAAAAAGGATCAAAGAGTAATCCAGGAAACTAAAGACCAGTGAGTGACATCTGTGCCAGGTAAAATGGTAGAAATTATCATAAAGAACAAAATTACTGAACACATAGAGAGGCATAGTTTAATTGAACAAAGTCCACATGGATTTAGCCAAGGGAAGTCTTGCCTCACAAATTTGCTAAATTTTTTTGAGGTCTTAAATAAACATGTGATAAAGGTGAGCTAGTTGATATAGTGTATCTGGATTTCCAGACAGAATTTGACAAAATCCCTCACGAGAGACTTCTTAGGAAACTAAAAAGTCATGGGATAGAGGGCAGTGTCCTATTGTGGATTGAGAACTGGTTAAAAGAAAGAAAATAGAGAGTAGAGCTAAATGATAAATTTTGCCAATGGAAAAAGATGAATAGTGGAGTGAGCCAGGTAACTCTTCTGGGACAAGTGCTTTTTAATATATTTATAAATGACCTGGAAATGGGAACAACAAGTGAGGTGATCAAATTTGCTGATAACACAAAATTATTCAAAGTTGTTAAATCACAAGAGGATTGTGGGAAATTGCAAGAGGACATTGCAAAACTGGGAGACTGGGCATGCAAATGCAAATGAAATTTAATATGGACAAGTGCAAAGTGATGCCCTTAGGGAAGAGTAACCCAAACTATAACTACATAATGCAAGGTTCCACATTAGGAGTCACCACTTAGAAAAAGGATCTAGGTGTCATTATTGAAAATACATTGAAATCTTCTGCTCAGTGTGCAGCAGCAGCCAAGAAAGCAAATACAATGCTAGGGTTTATTAGGAAAGGAATGGAGAATACAACAATGAATATCATAATTCCTCTGTATCACTCCATGGTGCAACTTCATCTTAAGTATTGCGAGCAATTCTGGCCACCATATCTCAAGAAAGATATAGCAGAATTATAAAAGGTACAAAAGAAGGGCAACTAAGA
Organism: Rhinatrema bivittatum; assembly: GCF_901001135.1. Classification (NCBI taxonomy): domain Eukaryota; kingdom Metazoa; phylum Chordata; class Amphibia; order Gymnophiona; family Rhinatrematidae; genus Rhinatrema; species Rhinatrema bivittatum. Next base: position 243,555,185 of record NC_042622.1, read on the forward strand.
TGATAAAGGGGATGAAACAATTCCCCATATGAAGAAAGGCTAAAGAGGTTAGGACTCTTCAACTTGGAGAAGACAAGGCTGAGGAGAGATATGATAAAGGTCTATAAAATAATGAGTGGAATGGAACGAATAAACGTTAATCAGTTGTTTACTCTTTTGAAAAGTACAAAGACCAGGGACACACAATGAAGTTACTAGATAATACATTTAAAACTAATAAGAGAAAATATTTTTTTACTCAGCGCATAATTAAGCTCTGGAATTCGTTGCCAGAGGATGTAGTGAAAGCTATTAGTGTAGCTGCATTTTAAAAAGGTGTAGATAAGTTCCTGGAGGAAAAGTCGATAAACCATTAAGGTGGAGTTGCAGAAATCCACTTCTTATCCCTGGATTGGCCACTGTTTGAAACAGGATACTGGGCTTGATGGACCTTAGGTCTGACCCACTATGGCCAGGAGTGGGGATGCTGTGGAGGCCCTGGATGAAGGGAGTCCTAGCTGTCTTGCAACAGAAGCACCTAGTGGCCAGACTCAGAGTTCACACATGCTGGATTCTGGGGGGTAAGTAAGGGGGCTGTGATCTGTGTGGCCCCCTAGCCGAGGACTGCTACTGGGATGATTAGGCTAGACAATGAATGGGGGGATTATAAAATAGGGGCAAATGCCAATGGGTAGTTCCTCTAACCTCTTTAGTTTGAATGTTGATGATCTGCAATTAAAAAACGACTTTCCTTCTACCACTGTTTCAGCTTTTTTAGACGCTATGGCTGGGTTGGGTTGAATCCAATTAATTACTGATTCTACCCATATTAAAGGTGGCATCCTGGACTTAGTTTTCTACAATCTTTCCCACACGAATGTATCATCTGTTAACAAAAAAAACCAAGCTGTTCCTTGGTCAGATCACCACTTAATATCTTTTTCAGCCTCTTTTCCAGGAAAAAACTCAAAAGCCATAGTTAAACAAATCAAGAAAAGAAAAACCATACCCTCTGAGGAGTTTTTGAATGAATTTGCTTCTAATATTCCCCCGGGGTTAGCAGAGAACATAGATAAATCTGTGGAGGATTGGAATCAATCTATTACAAAAACTTTAGATGTTCTGGCCCCGGTTAAATTGATAACACAAAAACTATCTCAAGCTAAATCCAACTTCGTATGGTATAACAACAAGATTCGGGCGTTGAAAACAATTTTAAGGAAAAAGGAACGTGCCTGGTTAAAGCAGAAGACCCCTATCATGAAGGCTGACTTTCATAACACATTAAAATTATACAGAAAGGAAGTTAACCAGGCAAGGGAAAGTTTCTACGCTAATAGAATAGCAATGGCAAATAATAATCCGGCTACATTATTTAATATAGTAAAATCTTTAACAATAGACCAAGCAATAATATTCCCTGATATTAATAACGATATCTGTGAACAAATAGCAAATTTCTTTCAGAAAAAAACTGAAACTATAGCTCAAGAATTCACTACGTTGCCGTATCCCATTTATAAGCAACAAGCAGTAAATTCTGAATGGTCGGATTTTCATGTTACTTCTCCTACAGCTATTCAAAAGATCATAAGCAAACAAAAAGTATCTAATTCCCCAATAAATCCTTGTACAGGCACCTTATTTAAAAACATTGCGGAAAATTGTTCAGATCATTTGTGCCTGATAATTAATCAGTCACTAAAATCAGGGAAATTCCCAGAGTTACTAAAACAGACTTCAATCTTGCCCATTTTAAAAAATAAATCCTCTTCATTTATGGATTTTTCAAATTTGAGACCTGTTGCATCTCTATGCTCTTTAGCAAAGGTCCTGGAATCAATCGTATTATATCAACTTAAAGACTATTTATCTGAGTTTGACATATTAAACTCGAATCAACATGGATTCAGAAAGGGACACTCTATGGAGACCCTACTTTTATCCTCATTCGATACTTTTCTCAGAGGATTTGACTCCTATACTGACTACATTGTGATTTTCTTAGATATTTCAGCAGCGTTTGATACGTTGGATAATAAAATATTGTTGGCAGTTCTTCAACATATAGGAATACAATCCACAGTGTTAAAATGGTTTGAGAGCTTTTTATCCAATCGCATCTGTCAAGTTAATATTGGTTCCTGTTCCTCTCAATTTTTCACTCACCAACAGGTGTCCCACAAGGGTCCTCACTATCGCCCATTTTATTTAACATTTATCTTTTACTGCTGTGTCATATCTTATCTTCCTTGAATGTACACTTTATGCTTTATGCAGATGATATTCAACTGTTTATTCCATATAAATCATCATGGGCAGAGACTTTTTCAATGATTCAGTTATACATTGGCACAATTGAAAAATGGATGGCTCACAATCGTTTAAAACTGAATAAAAAGAAAACAGAAATCCTTTATCTCAGTTTCTTATCAAATTCCAGTAATGCCCCCCCTGCCAACATAAAGTTAGGCAAAGAGGTCATACAAATTACCAGATTAGCACGCAATTTAGGAGTATGGATCGATACCAATCTATCTTTATCTCAACACATTTCCAAAACAGTAAAAAATTCTTTCTTCAAATTGCATGTATTAAAATGACTCCATCCTTTATTGTTTTCTCATGACTACCGATCAGTACTGCAGCAGGCTTTAATCTTTTCTGGCATAGATTATTGCAACGGACTATATTTAGGTCTACCGGATTTAGCGATCAGACCCCTGCAACTGATCCAAAATTCAGCAGCCAGACTCCTTACTGCCACCCCACTAAAACAGCATATTTCTCCTATTCTGCAAAAACTTCACTGGTTGCCAGTTAGATTTAGGATACGGTATAAGATCATCACTCTAATACACTCTCTGCTAAATAGCACAGACTCTATCTGGCTATGCTCAACCTTGCGAGTTTACAAACCTGTGAGAGAACTTAGATCAGGGGGAAAAAATCTTTTAGAAGTACCCACAGTGAAAATGGCCGCTCTAAACATAACAAGGCAAAGAGCTTTTTCCGTTGTTGGTCCTATTTTGTGGAACACTCTGCCTGACGCCTTAAGACTAATATCTAGTCGAAAGGAATTTAAGAAGGCATTAAAGACACATTTATTCAAGGAAGTTTTCGGAAAGCTAGAAATTACCAATTAACAGTTATACTGTCAGTAAGCCATTCCGCTATAATCTATTACCAAGGACTGAAGATGTTCTTAGTTATTTTTTAGTTCTATTTGCTTTTCTTTTCCCTTCTTTTGGTTTTGTAATGTAGCGGCCAATTACCTATAACCTTAAGTCACCCAAATTTTATGTTATTGATTATGTTTTTAATTGTACTTTTATTCAAACTTTGTTTATTTGCTTATTTTATTATGTTTTTACTCCTAATCTATATTTTAAATTAGTTTTGATTTATAATTATGCTGTTGTAAACCGCTTTGGTCAATTTTTATATTGGTTAAATGGTATATAAATGTGTTAAATAAATAAATAAATAAAATCTGCTGCAAGTACATTAACATTCTAACTCTTGCATTTGGCGATCAGCGGGCTCCTACTATGAAGCGCTTCATTTAGCTCTCGAGCCGGATCCCAGCAATTGCACGCCAGTGGTGCCAGGCCACTCGTCCTCCAAGCATTGCGGGAGGCCATGCCACGCTGTGGCTGGACACTGTTGTCAACCAGTATGGCAGGACACTGCTGACACTCCCGGACCCCAATTCCACTAGGGCACACACGTGACAACTTGCCCAACCTTAGAGAGCCAGCGGTGGGAAATCCTGACAAGCGCCCTTCAATGACATCAATTTTCAAACCTACAAAAGGCCTCTGCAGATGCTCCTCCAGTGCCTCAGCAACAAGTCTCCCTACAGCCTGTGTAGAGTAGGTTGCCTCCGCATTCCCAAGTTCCTGTTTGTCGTTCCTGTCTTTAGTTCTTGGTCGTCATTCCTGTCTTCAGTTCCCAGTCTTCGATTCTTGTGGTCTTCATCTCAACCATCAGTGCTTGTGGTCATTCTTCAGTCTTCAGCTCTTCTATGTGCCTTGCCTCCTGTGTAGTTCCTCGTCTTCCTATCCTGCCTATCTGTCCCACCTTTCCTTGGACAGATACCCAGTATCAACCTCAGTTTGCTTACTGGACTTCCCTTGAACGCCGCCTGCCCTGACCCAAGTCTACTTTTGACTTTTCCTGCATTTTTGACATCACCCATGGATCTTCTCTTCATCAGCAGGTGCCCTCACCTAAGACTTGCCGGCCCTGGCATCTGAGGGCTCAGTCTAAGGGAAACGTGGGCTGCTACAGGTGAAGCTCCAGTTGGACCTCTGCCTTGTCTGCCAGCTGACAGTGGAGACATGCAGGGCTCCACCCTGCAGGTTGCGCCAACTCCACCTCCATCCAAGGGTCCATGCCCACAACAACAATCATATCTGTTGCAGAAAGCTCTGTAGAAATATTGCCAGATTTTCAAATTTAGCACTTCTGGGCAGACGTCCCACAGCAATCTGTGCACAAATTTTCACTTACCCATTTTCCCCCCTCGATATTTTTCCCTTCCTGAGGTTATGGGAACCCGCATTCTTGGACAAAAGAAGCACTGTTTGAAAATTGTGCGAATCAAGCCAACTTGTAGGATTTGTGCACCTTTTCTTTTGCCCTTTTGTTATCCACCACTTAAATGTAACACTCAACATGTCAGTGTCTTGAACCGACCCTAATGACGCAGTATACACAAGTCCCGATACTGCAAGTCTACACCCATTATCAGCCCTGCATACCTCAGCCTAATAACCACAGCTGAGCTCTGCGTTACCACACAGCTTCTGATTTTAGGTTTTCACTGATAGCACATCATTTCCACTAGTATTCTCTCACCTCTCCCGTTTCCCACCTTGGATCCTCCAGTGTTTTAGGATTAGTGGCTGTGTGGGCCCTGGGCTGAGGTGAGAAATGGTACCGCCCACTGGGAGGAACCCTGTGAGCCTCACCGTCGGGAGGCGAGGTCTCAGTTGACGTCAGACACAGTTCAAGTCTAGAGTCTTTATTAAAGAGAAAGAGCAGCACTACCCATGGAGCAGGGTGTGCCAGAAATTCTCTCAGACACTGAGGTACCACTGGTCAGAGGAATGGGGGATACCCAAGGAGAGTATCTTAGGACAGATGGTAATGGTCTGCAGAGCGGGGTACACTGGAGAGGTCCTCAGTAGATATTTATTTATTTATTTATTTATTTATTTATAACTTTTCTATACCGAAGTTCAAATAACAGAGTTAATTATCTAATATTAAGATATGGTAATGATCCTCAGAGCGGGGTACACCAGAGAGGTCCTCAGTAGAGAAGGTAATGGTCCACAGAGCGGGGTACACCGGAAAGGTCCTCAGTAGATATGGTAATGATCTGCAGAGCGGGGTACACCGGAGAGGTCCACAGTAGAGAAGGTAATGGTCTGCAGAGCTGAGTACTCACGGCTGGAGTAGCGATGGTTTCAGGGAAGCCCTAGGGAACGGGGCAGGCAGAAGTCCAAGGTGTAAGGCCCTCCAAGGAGCGGATAGCCAGAGATGAAGGAGAGGCCCCCAAGGAGCGGGTACCCTGGATGTCTCACGCCATGGAAGTAGAAGCTGGAATGAAGGGTCTTTCAGTGAGCAAAGTGGAATTAGCAAGAGGGAACTCATTGCTAAATCGTAGGTAGGCAGGGCCAGCCAGCTTAAATGTGCAGGAGGATTGATGTCATCCGGAGGGGACGCCCCCGAGGTTCCCGCCATGACGTGCTTAAGACTGGTCCATGCGTGCGCGCCTAAGTGAAACCAAAAGTAAGATAGCGGTCGGCAGCATCCGTGCCGCCCTGGGAGGTCTGGTAGTGGAAGGCAGGCCGATGATAGCTGGCTGAGGCCGCAAGTCTTCCCAATTGAGTCGGGGATGTGAAGAAAGAGGTGAGCAACAGCGGTTGCAGCCGTCTGCGACCGACAGGCGTAGCACAGTGTTTTTGCCTTTTACTTGCTGAGTCTTTAGCTACACAAATGAATACATTTTTGATTGGAATTTGTAGATTATTAGATCAATAAATAAATATTTGATCAAATGGAAAAGATACCTGGCAATAGTAGCTGTACTGCAAGCACACTGCTAAACACCAGTTTTGTGAACACTCCAAGAGCCCCTAATTTACTGCAAAATGAACACCTACATTTTCAATTTAGAAACACCTGCAAACAGAAGCCCTAACTATAATGCAAATTTCAGTTGTGCAGTCAGTAGGATTGCCAGCTTTTCTATGGAGCAGGACTGGACACTTGGGGGCTCGGGGAGGGGGGGGTGGAGGCAGCTGGCTACAAAAAGCACCCCCCCCCCTGCCTTTTTCCCCTTTCACATTGAGCGTTGATTTTTTTTTTCCTAGGCAGATTCTGCCTGCCTGTCTTTGGGGCTCCGTTCGACTCTCCTCTTCCTCTGCGACTCCCCCAGGAGGACAGCGCGCAGTAGCCACAAGTGCGGCACAGCTGTGGGAGAGGCAGAAGAGGAGGGGGAGAGTCAAACCGAGCCCCGAAAACAGGCAGGTGATTGGAGCACTGCCAGGCTGCCACCACCGATTGGCCCCTGGCCTTGCCTGACCGGGTTTTACAGTGCCCGGGCAGTTGGTGACCCTAGGGGTCAGCCCTGCTACGTGGCAGTCGAGGGCATTCTGCTATCTATCTGCCGGCATGTACTGTGGCATCTTTCCCATTCTTCAGTGGGAGAGAGGCACAGTCATAAGGTTGAAGGCCGCTGGGTCAGACGTGTTAGTGCGTAGCACTGTCCTGGTGCGCCATCTGCTGGGGTTGTGAAGCCATCCGTGGTGTCTTCCAGCCAATGCAATTACAGCGCAATGTTATTTCTTATCCAAGATGAGGAAGAAGCCAAATGTCTGTGAACGTAGGATTTCTAGTTATTCTTTCACTGATTATTTTTAACAGATTTAAAACTTCAGGGTGAGGGTGGATGGGATCCATTTTGGGAGGAGAGGGAGAATCAGGATTGGAGGGGAGGAAGATGTCCCTCCCTCTTCCCTTTCTGACTCCCTGTACTCAGTCTCCCTTCCTAGCCCCATCCCTGGTACCCTCTCAAATCCACATGCACCTTGTGCGCCAGTTCCTCCCAACTCGTTCTCTCTCCAACATGCACACACGTGCACACACGCATATACTGTATATGCACTGAGTCAATTCCCTCTCTCCCCTCAGCAGTCCCCTCTAGCTCTTCCTTCTCTCGCCTCCAGTCCCCCAACCAAACCCTAACATTCCCTCAGTCAATGCCCTCTCCCATTCTCCCCAATTACTTCTTCTGCCCCTCTCGCACCCCTTTCAATGACTCCTCCTGTAGCTCTGCATCAGCTCCCAGTGAACTTGCCAAAACCCCTGTGGCATACTATAGTATGACCCCAAACTGCCCCAAAAGCACAATAGGGCCACTATTATGGTCCTCACCACTACTGCTGCCAAAGCACCAAGCACCCTACTGCTGCTATGGCACCAAGTCCCCCACTTCTGGAATACAGGATGCAGTCTGTTGGTCCAGCAAGGCAATCCTCCTTGACCTCACTCTGTCCCCACCTCACATTAAGGGGGTAATTTTCAAAGGGATTTATATGTGTAAATATAACTACTATTGTAGCAAATTTTAAAAGCCATTTACCCATGTAAAGTGCACTTACATGGGTAAATCCTATGGAGAATTCAATGGAATATATTGAGGCAATTTTCAAAAGCCTACTTACACAGGTAACGTGCATTTGCACATGTAAAACCCATTTTTAAGCATGTAAATGCTTTTGAAAATCGGGTCCTATTAGCGCTCCTGCCTCCAATGCAGTCCTCACTGGTGCCATTACCCTGCAGCCTGACTCTACCTGTGCATGCATGTTCAAAACAGACAAAGCTACCAATTATTATAATAGAAGGTACAGATACCTTGTGGCCACTGCTGGTACAGTGTGCTCGCACATTTCCCAGCAAAGACTAGCGAAAAGTGTCCAGTGTTGCTCAGGTAGTCTGGTCTATAGCAGCCTATGTGTGTGTGCACCTGTGTGTGGGAGAGCCTGTGCTTGTCTGTGAGATGCCTATGCCTGTGTGTCTGCCTGTATCTCTGTGTCTGCCTGTATCTCTGCCAGTCTATATGTGTGCATATGCATGTACAAGAAGCCAGTGCATGCACGTGTGTGAGCTTTTACAGCTAGGGGCAAACAGATACACATTTTTTCCATTTCCAGCTCTTGAACACACTATATAATGTTGCCCATGAGAAAAGCAAGGTTAATAACTGCTACCTCATGGTTTCCCAAACTGTGGGTCAGGACCCCAAATGGGGTCACAAAGCCTTCAGCTGGGATCACCTCACATAGCAGCACTCTTCACGTGCCAGCACCAGCAGCATTAGTAGTGGAAATCAGACTTGGGACCTGTGAGCCAGCACACACTCATAAGCCCTGCGGTGGCACTGCCCTGACTTTCTGTGGTAACAGGAAGCCCTGCATGAGAAGGGATCAAGGCCACCGCAGGGCTTATGAGCCTGCACTAGCCCACAGGCCCCTTATTGACTTTCATTAGTAATATTGCTACCACTTACAGATACCATTGGCTTAAGATTAGCCGTAAGGCAAGGGGAGGGCTGAAAGTGCATGGACCAGTGGAAATTGCCACTGCCTCTCTCTCCTCACCCACGAAAGCATTGCCCCTGTCATCAGCCTGCCCTCTCTTCCCACCATGTGCCATCCATCTTTGGTCCAGGGCCAAAGAAAAATGTTGCCTCTGACCTTGGCCATGGGAATGTATGAAGGTGGGGGCCAGTTGAAGGGCGAGATTGAGGGAGGAAGGGTTTGGAGGTTGGATAAGGTAGAGAGGGATTGGCTGTGGAGGGTGAGGTAGGGGAATGACAGAGGATCAGCTGGGGGTTATAAAAGGGGTTTGGGGTGAGATCAGCTGGGGGATGGAAAAAGGACTGAAGGTGGTGTGAGAGAGAGAGGGGGGTGAGCTTGGGAAGAGAGAGGAGTGGAGGTTGGGAGAGGGGAGTTCACTGGAGGGGAGGAGGTCCTCTGGAGGGGGTAGAGGGTGAGAGAAAAGATTGACTGGCGAGGATGGATGTCGAGCAAGGGATAAACTGGAGTGCAAGGAGGGTGAGGAGTGATTGTTGGAGGTGAACTGCACCCTTGCTAATTTGTGTTGGTCGTCCTCTGCGGTCATGTGAATTTTCAAGTGCTGCAATGGGTCACACTGGCTAATAATTTGGGAAGCCCTGGGCTACCTCATTACTGCTGTTCTTCTTCAGTTTTGACTGCTCATCAGGCTGTTTGAATATCTAATCAAGGCCCACATTTACTAAGCATTTTTCCCATAGACACAAAATGGGAGAAAAGCCTTCGTAAATCAGGCCCCTAATTTGCCTTTCTGCCACATTTTCGGTTGCCTGTGAGGCTGCTTGCCATCTTGAATATCCTACCTAATTCCCCTCTCTTCTACAGTTTTGGCTGCTTGAAAAGCTGCCATTTTATTCGCAGCGGATGTTCTTCTGCCTGTCGGGGGTTCTCCGTTTCTGCGGCATTTTTTGCATTCAAAAAACAGAATCTTTATCATACCTTGGTGGAAAAAACAACATAGGTTGCTATCTAAAGCCATCTGTTCCAAGCAAAGCACGACATTCTACATTTGTTTTTGTGCAAGGTATGCTAGGTTAGGCAAGTATAACATAATATTACATTTTTCATTTAAATGTAGAGATCTCTGTTTGAAACCTCCAGCTCCGAGAAGATTGGACATTTTGTGTTGAAAAGTAGTCCATGATCTTCCTCTAGGTTTAAAAGATATCCCCTGCCTAGTTTGGGTGCACGTACTCGCACTTTGCCCATAAAGAACAAACAAACTTTACAAAATCTATGTTATATATACACCGTATGTCTTTAGCATTATTTTCATCATTCGTGCCGTGGAGGAAGGCACTGTGACACTACACACATGCAAGGGTGCCTCAGGGGTCCCTGCATTTAAAATCTTTCTTGCCTTCTGTCCTTTTGGGGTAATTAATTATAGATCTTTGGAAGTCTCAGTGCAAAGCCACATCCTTTTCCTTAGCAACTGGTAAAATATTCATTTATTGATATCACAAAAGCTTTGGAAATGTACTTTGTAACTGATTCAGTAGACAAAACAGTTTTCAAACCAGTTCTCTTTCCTGAAATATATGAAAACTTTGTATTAGGTTTATGGTTTTGGCTGCCACTTTGCTCAGGAAGACCAGAGTTTCCAGCCTTTGAAAACTCTGCGGATGGACTTTTTCAAGGATTTGCTTTCATCTCCTCATACAGCTCATTGGACCAGAGGATTCCTTTTGATTGCACAGAGATGGAGAATCTTTCCATCCATTTCCCCTGGGATGATCTATCCTTCCCCACGAGGGCCGAATCTCTGGGCTGCAAACATCGTCAGGATGGGCAGGTCCCTAAAAGGATACGATTTGGACAATACTGCTGGGAAGCAGTAGAAATGTAGAAATCTGTAGCTGTGTCAGTACTGGGGAAAGCTGGATTCCTTCTACGCAGTGACATTTCATGTTGGGATCAATATGCATTTATTTTACACATTTTTTAATGAATATTTTCATTTCACCAGCCCAAAGAACATAAGAACACAAAAAATGCCATACTGGGACAGATCAAGGGTCCATCAAGCCCAGTTTCCTGTTTCCAACATTGGCCAATCCAAGTCACAAGTACCCAAACATTAGATAGATCACATGCTACTATTGTTACGCATCCCGTCTGCGCCCGGCCTGCGCACGGGCCTGCTCACCTCTATGGTTCCACGGCAGGTCCTGGGTCGGCCTCCCTAGCAGCTGCTGCTAGTGCTTCCAGGTCCCGGCGTCCTGCGGCGGCGGTCGCCGGGCCTTCCACTGCCCACCAGGCCTCACGCCGGAGCTCAGTATCCTCGGCTGTGTCGGCCATGCCCCTACGCATGCGCACGCGGGCCGCCCGGCCTCTTGTCTCTTGTAGGGTCAAGGGCAGGTCCTAGCTCTGCGGCGCGCCCTGATTGATTCCCCGTTATAAGGAAGTCATTGCTTGAACTTCCTTGCCTTGGCAATCGGGTCAGCGTTTGTGCTAGATTGTCACTGCGTTTGTTGCTTGCTCCTGTGTTGTCCCAAGTCTCGTTCCAGAATCCTTCTGTTCCAGTTCTGTTCCTGCCTTGTTCCTGCTTCCTAATACTCCAGCGTCCTCCTGTTCCTGTTCGTCTACCCAGGTAGTACCCTGGACTGTCTTACTGGTACTGACCTCGGCTTGTTCCTCGACCTGCCTACCTATCTGCTGCCTGCCTCCTGACTCCAGTCCGTCCCTCGACTCGCATGCCTGCTGCCTGCCTCTTACCTCAGTCCGTTCCGCGACTCGCCTCCCTGCTGCCTGCCTCTGACTCCAGTCTGTTCATCGACCTGCCTGTCTGCTGCCTGCCTTCTGACCTTGGCCTGCCTGTGACCTCGTCTGACCTCCGGTACCTGACCTCTGCTCGCTGACCACTCCTCGGACTGACTCCTGGACTTTGACCTCTGCCTGCCTGACCACGTCTCTAGATTTTGACTCTGTTCCTAGTCTTGTCATCACCCACCCTCTTCTGGCCCTCCTTGTTCCATCGGACCTCCTGCTTCGAACCTGATCGCGCTCCCCTTCTGCCCGTGGGCACGCTGGACCTCCATCTTCCCAGGAGACCCTGCTAGGCCCACCTAAGTCCAAGCGGCCAGGGTTCCTAGGGGCTCCTCCTGGGGGGACCTCAGGCTTCCAGTGGTGAAGCTCATCTTAGCCTCTGTCTCCTCCAGTGATCCGCCCCCTGGGGGCAGGTGCTTCCTGATCCCAACCAGGAGGCAGTTCTCCACTGCCTCAGGACAAGGGTCCACCCCCGAGTGCAACAACTATTGCTTATTAATTACCATAATAGCAATTTATGGATTTATCCTCGAGGAATTTATCCAAACCTTTTTTAAACCCAGATACACTAACTGCTATAACCACATCCTCTGACAATGAATTCCAGAGCTTAACTATGTGTTGAGTGAAAAAGAATTTTCTTCGATTTGTTTTAAAAGAGCTACTTGCTAATTTCATGGAGTGCCCCTGGTCCTTCTATTATCTGAGAGAGTAAATAACCGATTTACATTAACTCGTTCCTTTCATGATTTTGTAGACCTCTATCATATTCCCCCTCAGTTGTTTCTTCTCCAAACTGAACAGCCCTAACCTCTTTAGCTTTTCCTCATAGGGCAGCCATTCCATGCCCCTTATCATTTTGGTCGCCCTTCTCTGCACTTTCTCCAGTGCAGCTATTTCCTTTTTGAGATGCGGCGACCAGAATTGTACACAGTATTCAAGGTGCAGTCTCACCATGGAGCGATACAGAGGCTTTATGAGATCCTTCGTTTTATATTTAAATCTTTTTATTGAATTAAGAACAATGTACAGTATACAAAGCAAAACTCTTAGTAGTGCCTGGGTATTTCTTCTCCAGGTTACTAACCTTTGACACAGTATAATCTCCCACTGAACAATTCACCTCCCCTCCCCCACCCTATAACCCTGTGAGCCTATCAAACAGTTATAAATTAGTATAGTCATTGAGTACCAAACGTCTGGCATAGGGGGACAGAGATTGCAGGTGTGACTCCCTGCTCAAGAAGAACGTTTGTCTGCGTTTCAATAAATCAAGCTTCTCCATAAATTTCTCATTTATGCACATTGCATGCATATTATTCCTTAATTGTGCAATATTTGGGGGATCTTCCCTCAACCAACTTTGTAAAGTAACACGTTTGGCTAATAATAAAAGCTTGCGAATCCAGAGTTTGGTGTATTTACGAGCTGTTGCAGTCCCAGTCAAACAATCAAAAAGAAGAGTTTGGGCCTGCAATGATAAAGAAATCTCTGTGACTGTTTGTACATAGCGAATCAGAGCGCACCAGAAAGTCTGCATCCTGGGACACAACCAAAACTGATGCCCCAAAGGGCCTGACCCCATTTTACATTTCCTACACAGGGCAGAAGGAGAAAGCCCCGTCTGATGCGCCCGTTGCTGCGGGCAGTAGTAGCGCAGCTGAAACTTATAAAATATTTCCCATAAAGCAATATTACTGGTTAAAGATTTAATTTTCCCAAAACTTCATCCGTACTGGGGCACCGATAACGACAAGGATAACTCTGATTGCCAGCCTCCTAACACTGAATCCCATTTCGACATCCTCCGTTTTATTAACCATTCCCTTCCTAATAATTCCTAACATTCTATTTGCTTTTTTGATTGCCACAGCACACTGAGCTGATGATTTCAATGTGTTATCCACTATGATGCCCAGATCTTTTTCCTGGGTGGTAGCTCCTAAGATAGAATCTAACATCGTGTAACTATAGCATGGGTTATTTTTCCCTATATGCATCACCTTGCACTTGTCCACATTAAATTTCATCTGCCATTTGGATGCCCAATTTTCCCGTCTCACAAGGTCCTCCTGTAATGTATCACAATCCGCTTGTGATTTAACTACTCTGACTAATTTTATATCATCCGCAGATTTGATAACCTCACTCGTCGTATTCCTTTCCAGATCATTTATAAATATATTGAAAAGCACCGGTCCCAGTACAGATCCCTGAGGCACTCCACTGTTTACCCTTTTCCACTAAGAAAATTGACCATTTAATCCTACTCTCTGTTTCCTGTCTTTTAACCAACTTGCTCCTGGCAAGTTAAAATAAAAACATAAAACAATTAAAATATATAAAAACGGGGTCACGTGATGCGGTGACACCGAGCGGACGCTTCTGCCTGAGCTCTGTGCCTCGCCTTCCCTGCATCGGCCAACATCATAGATCTCCTGTGAATGATCGTCTTTTACACCGGCAGATCTTATTGAACAAATGTCTATAGATCATTTTATGCTTAAAGGAACACAAAGGAGGGAAAAAGGACAAAACAACTGTCGTGGGAGCCAAGATGGCGGACGCGCCCATGCGGCCTACCCCTCCAAGTTCGCCCGCGACCTCCTCGCCGTCTAATGACCTCACTATCACGGTCACCAACGCGGTTGTTGCGGCTTTGGATGGTAGATTTAACGAACTATCTACGCAATTCAGAGAATTGAAAGAATCTGTCTCTGAGGTTATACCGAGACTTACCGCCGTTGAAGAAAGGGTTTCAGCAGCGGAAGATGAACAACTAATTACCCAAAACAAGATAAAGGAGCTGGAGCAAGTTGTCCTGAGTCAATCTGATAAAATTGACGATTTGGAGAACAGGGCACGGCGCAACAACATTCGTCTAGCAGGTATTCCTGAAGCTGCAGGGGAACAAAACTTAGAGGAACTGCTGGAAGCTTGGCTCCCGGAGGCACTGGGGCTGGCGGACATGAGGCCTTCCTTCCATATTGAACGCGCGCACGGCCTGGGGCGACGTAAGGACGGTGATCAAAGGCCCAGGCTCATCATCGCTCGCCTGCTTAACTGGGCGCAAAAACAGAGAATAATGCAGGCTTACCGGAACCAACCAGCGCTAAAATACAAAGATGCAGATATTCGTCTCTTTCAAGATTTCTCTGCAGCTCTGGCGCAAAAACGGAAGCAGTTTAGCCCCATATGCACGGATCTATATAACAAGAACATCCGATTTCAGCTAATCTACCCAGCCACGCTGCGTTTCAAACACGGAGGCCAAGACCACACATTCACAGAGGTGGCACCTGCGAAGAAGTATGTTGCCGCTATCGGCCCTTGAGAGTCTTCACGGACCTCACGTGGGACTATCTTCTATTTTTTTTTTTTTTATGACCCGCCGCCACCCGCCTCGCAGCGCGATTCCAACATTACTTCGACTGACTACGGCTCATACCTTCGATGACTCCGGTGCTATGCCCAGCTTTTGGTCCGGTCTCGCCGGAGGCACCTCGTGGCGCAGTATGGGCAGCCCTACGTGGAATCTGACCAAGGCGGCCACGGCGAGCCCGGCGAATTGTTTCATCGAGAGGGATTTCCCTGGATTGCCTGTGGCGGAGTCTACTATGGTTCCCTTTCCAGTACACGCTTTTTGACGCGCACCGGTATTGTGACCCATATGGTTTCTCACTTTGACTTCCTGTAGTCAACTTCCTAACTTGCTGGTCTGGGAGAGGAGTGAGGCGGTATACATTTTTAGGACCTTCTGGTCCCAACCTGCCACTGACATATGTGTTCCTATATCTGAGGTTACAAAGTTATTACATGTACATGTTTTTTCTTTACTGTTTGGTCGATGCGGGAGGGGTGGGGCACGTCGCATCTTAACGTACCCCCGCGCATTTACCCGGTATATCAGAGGGTGGATGTGGCGCCGAATTTCTAGTACTATTGGGAAGGGGGAAGGGGAGGGGGGGAATAGGGGAGGGGACACACTTCACGGCATATGGGCTCCAGTTACAAGCAAGGGCAATGGGCAAACATGCTTTCAGACACTGTTGGGAGCAATTTCCGAAAGGGAATGTGGATTTTCCGGGATTCTACCTGTTTCCAATGGTGGGCTTAGGCTGGGGAGCCCATCATTCTTTCCTGCATACTTGTGCTCTATGCTACCACTCTCAGACCTCTATGGCTAGGTCGGGTGTTAAACTGGCCAGTCTTAATGTTAATGGCCTAGGGCACCCAATCAAAAGAACCAAAGTTTTACAGTATCTTAAGAAGTTGAAGGTCCATATTGCCTGTATACAGGAGACACACTTAACTGCCACAGAAAGTAGGAAACTTAAGCGAGACTGGATTGGTCAATGTTTTTACTCCACTGCAGTGGGGAAAAAGGCTGGAGTAGCAATCCTCCTTCACAAATCTCTTTCCTTTCAGATGACACGAGAATTTGTAGACTCAGAGGGCAGATATATAATAATCACGGGACATTTGAATGGAAGGGAGGTCACTATTGCGAATATCTATGGCCCAAATTCTCCCTCTAGGGCATTTTTTTCCAATATTACCAACCTCCTCATTACTTATAAAGTGGGGGAGCTGCTTTTAGTAGGAGACTTTAATTCGGTCCATGACCCGACGTTGGACCGCTCTGGTCCACAAGCTGTGCAGCGGCCACCCTCTCACAAAACCAACATAGCTCAAGTCTGCCGCTCCTTAAATCTCTTGGATTATTGGAGGATTCTCCATCTGGAGGAAAGGGATTATACCCATGTATCCAAAGCGCACCGTACTTTATCCCGTATCGACTACATATTGGGCTCTGAACGTTTGTTCCCCTTTATTACCTCTGCAACTATTGGTAACCCTGGGGTTTCAGATCACGCCCTCATATAGGTGGATATTAACTGGGACATCTCAGTACCACATACTAAATGGTGGAAATTTCCCTCCTATTTGAGAGCTGATAAAACCTTCCAAACCTACCTAAAAGCTAAATGGGTGCAATTTCAAGAGTTTAATGCCCTCCACCAGGATAACCCTGAGTTGTTTTGGCAGACCGGAAAGGTTGTTATGAGAGGGGAGATAATCTCCTTTCTACGACATAGAAATAAGGTCTTAAATGCAGACATCCTTCGCCTGGACCTCCAACTTAAAGCTGACAAATTGGCTTTATCACATAATCCCCTCCAAGCGCAATGGGTGCAATACCACGACACTCTAGGGAAACTACAGGCTCTGATTCAACAAAGAGCTATTAAATCGCTGCATTTTAAGGAACACTCCTTCTTCCGCTTTGGAAATAAAGCGGGGAGGACATTGGCCAATCTAGTACGGATCCGACAATCCAAAACTTATATTGTAAAATTGCGATCTTCTACGGACACTTGGGTACATAAGGGGGAGGAAATCACGAATCTTATGCAACAGTTTTATAACCATTTATATACTGAAGATCGCTCTGGTGGCCCTAGAGAAGAGAATGATTTCTTTCAATCCCTTCACCTTCCTACTCTTAATGATCTTCAATGTGAAAAACTCAACGCCCCTATTTCATGCTCCGAAATTCTGTCCGTCATTAAGAAAAGTAAGTCCGGAAAGGCACCCGGCCCTGATGGATTTGCGTATGATTTTTTCAAAATGTTGGGCCCTGAATTGGTAGACACCCTACACTCTTTTTACTGTTCTGCTCTAGCCTTGAACTCCTTTCCTGCTGATTTCAATAAAGCTTATATTACTGTACTCCCCAAACCTGGGAAGGACCCTGGGCTACCTGCTTCCTACCGTCCCATTTCTCTTCTGAACTGCGACCTCAAGCTGCTAGCTAATATTTTGGCTACCAGGCTGAGTCTGGTCTTACCGGACCTCATTTCTTCCCCGCAGGTGGGCTTTGTGAAGGGGCGCTCTTCTAGCTCACACATCGCTAAGCTGCTCACTGCTATACAATACTGTCAATTGCATTCCATCCCTGCCATGGCCGTAAGTTTTGACTCAGAGAAGGCCTTTGATAGGGTCTCCTGGGACTATCTCTTCTCTGTTTTACAAAGATATGGTTTTAAAGGGTCCATACTGTCTTATATATCACTCCTATATACACAACCTACCTCACATATTTTAGCGAATGGTCATCTCTCGCAAGCCTTCACCCCGCAGAGAGGTGTCCGGCAAGGCTGCCCGCTATCTCCTATCTTATACATTTTAGCGATTGATCCCTTACTGCGAAAGATTGCAGCCGACCCCCTGATTCCGGGCCTTGACTGTGACGGACACACTTTTAAGACCGCTGCTTTCGCGGATGACATCCTAATATTTCTCACAAACCCGAAGCAAGCCCTAACGCGGGTTTTGTCTCACCAGACCTCTTATGGTAGTTTTTCCGGCCTCAAAATAAATATGGATAAATCTGAGGCTCTGGAAATTCATGGACATCTACAACAGACATGGGGCCCTTCCTTTCCACTCAAGTGGGCTACGGGACCTATCAAATATCTGGGGGTCCTGATTTCAAGCCGGTTGGACTCCATATACAGCCTAAATGTACTCCCTATGCTTAATAAGACTAGACAGCGGCTCCAACAATGGCAGAGCCTTCCCCTCTCCTTGACGGGCCGAGTCCAGCTGTTAAAAATGATGGAACTACCCAGATGGGTATACGTACTTCAAATGTTACCTGTATGGCTTACCCAACACGACTTGACTCTTTTAAATAGTGCTATTCGACGGTTTTTGTGGCAGGGCAAACGGTCCAGGTTAGCTCTCAAATATCTTCTGGAGAATGTGGGGGAGGGGGGTCTAGCGTGCCCTGATTTTCGCAGATACAATTTGGTTTGTATGTTACGCCATATTAGGGATTGGCTGATGGGGACGGAATATTTTTCCCCAACTGCTTTTTTACAAGGTAGCCTGCCTGGCGTCTCTCTGGCTGCACTGGTTCAAATATGCCCAAAGCAACTACCGCCCGAATGTAAACAGTTTCTCATGATACACTCGGCCCGGAAAGCATGGGCATACTTATGTCATATTCTTGGGCTCCCTACCTCTGTAACCCTAATTATACCCATTGGTGCCAACCCTAACTTTCCTCCGGGTCAGGGCCATTCGGTTTTCCAACTGTGGGCTTCTAAAGGTCTGCGACTGATTTCCCAAGTGATAATGCCCATGTCAGACCAACTTTACAGCTACTCTGACCTACAAGATAAATTTAAACTACCGAAGCACGATTTCTATGCCTATCTGCAGCTTAGACACTATATTGGTTCTTTGGGCATTTTGAATATTTCAGCGGAACACCGGAAAACGGTTGAGTCTGTCTTGGGCATCGGTTATAATGGCCGTGTTTCCTGCTCCATTTTTTCTAAATTAGTGAAGGGATATTTGCCTATCCCCACTAGGCAATGTATTAGTGACCGTTGGCACAATGACTCTGACCTCCATCTCGACCCAGACAAGGTTAAAACGTACCTTTCTCAAATTAAAATCATTTCTGAGAATGTGACTCTCCGGGAACTGCAGTTTAAATTCATATGGAAATTATATTGTACCAATGATATGGCATATAAGCTTGGGGTTAGTACTTCTCCTTTGTGCCTAAAATGTGGTGTTGCATCAGGGAATTATTTTCACAGTTTCTGGTCTTGTGTAAAGATTCAGCCCTTTTGGTCTAATATACGATACCATTGCTCTACACTACTCACCGCTGACTTACCCTTAGACCCCAATTTGTGGCTTCTGGGCAGTGCTTTGGTTGACCACCTTACTTTAGCTCCGGCTCAGGCCCAACTGGTTGACAAAGCAGGACTCCTTGCCAAACAAACTATTTTGGCGGCATGGACCTCCAGTACTCCCCCACACTACAATCATTGGGTGCAAAAAATGATAAAATTGGCAACTTTTGAGCAAATGACAGCCGCCCAGCACAGCGAGGGATGGAGAAAATCTGTTTTACATCTTTGGCAGCCGTTCTTGACATACCATGCACAGGGGTCCTTTCTTGATCCTTCGTCACTAATGTAATTTTCAATTACAATTACTCCTGCCATCTGTTCCCTAAGCTACGGCGTGCTCTAAGGTCCTGAATACACATATTTATTTCAGGCTCCTCCAAGCGGCTCCTGGGTTCTATTCTATTCTCTTATGCTATGTTCTCTTCTTTTCTGCTTTTTTCACGTTTCCCCTTCTGTCCATGTCCTGATTCTCTTTGGCGTAACTATTCTCCCATATTGGTGCATGTATTCCCAGGTCCTTGCGCCTTTGTTGTTGTTGCTGTATGTAATTCCAGTTCTATTGCCTTTTGCTGTGAAGATGGGTATGGGTACGGGGAGGGTTGGGGGACGGGGAGGGTATATAGGATACCATGTTACCATATTTGGTTGTTACCTGTATGTCAGTAATCACCACAGTACAGTTATCTTGGTTGTACAACACTGTTGGATACTGCTCTATTGGTTGTTGTTTTCCTGCTTACCATTGTTTGGTATATGACACGTGTGGTTACTGGTTTGTTTATCTTTGAAAACTAATAAAAAGATATAATATAAAAATATATAAAAACAGGAAAGAAATCACATACATAACTGGAACCTTTAGGATCTGAAAAACTTCTCCACAACATCCTTTCTGAACTGTTCTTACCTTGGTTTAATAAAAGTTGTGGCAGCGTGTGAATAATCTAGGACAGGGTGGCTCAAACCAGTCCTTGGGCTCCCCCCCCCCCCCCGGCCAGTCAAGTTTTCAAGATATCTCTAATGAATATGCATGGAAATATTTGCATACATAGGAGGTAGTGCAGCTAAATCTCATGCATATTTCATTATTTATTTATTTATTTATTTTTAGCTTTTATATACCGATCTTCTTGCATTGGATACAAATCAAACCAGTTTACAGTGAACAATAAAAACTTGCCAGTGGGCTTTACATAGAACAAGAAACATCTAAGCAAACTTTAAGTAACAAAGTATGAAAAATTAATTCAATAACATCTTAAACAATATCCAGCTTTGGAAAGTACCTGTCTTTACACTAACCTAAAGGTTATTATGCACACACTAAAATTATTGTATGCGTAAATTCTCTGCATGTACTTTAATAGAATATTTGCTGAAATTATACACATTTCATTACAAACTTATCTGGGTACTGGCATAAACATGCATAGTTTCGGGGTGGATATGCAGTATTTTATAAACAGCTGCACAGTTTATCAAATGCAAGCATAACTACAGACACACTGACTTATGCATACTACTTAAAATTATCTTCTGAATCTGTTACCAGTTAGTTTTGTGGCGTGTCCCCTGGCCCCAGTACTATTTGAAAAAATAAATAACTGCTCCCTTGTTTCACATCACACAATTTTCTTCAGTTCTTTAAAAAGGAAGAAAAGAAAAATATCTTACAGTAAACATCAATTGGCAGCCTCCAAGGATATAGTCCAAGAAGGAGTAATCTCTTGTGATCTTGCACGATTTGACTGTGATAATTCCTGAATTTTTGTAACTCTTTTTCTTCTTTTGCTTTTTTGGGTTAATGCATTCCATCTCCACTGCTCTGGCATCTTGCGCTTCACACATCTTAGCCACAGAGGTCTGGAATTCCCCAATGAGGTCATGTCCCCCATCATTATCATAATCATAACATAATACCTTTACTATTTTCTCTATATCTCCATCACACAGGGACACTAAAGGCACAGTAAAAGGTTTCCAGATTGGATCCAATGTGTACTTAATCACCTCTGTTCTGTGTACAAGCATCCATTTCCCATCATCTCCCTGTTTGTAGAACTCCAAAAATGGGTCTGACTTTCCAAAAAAATCCTTTTTGTCCAGTTTCCTGCCAGCCATGCTAAGGGTTATCACTCTATTATCTGACAGCTCTT
Source organism: Rhinatrema bivittatum (assembly GCF_901001135.1). Lineage (NCBI taxonomy): Eukaryota > Metazoa > Chordata > Amphibia > Gymnophiona > Rhinatrematidae > Rhinatrema > Rhinatrema bivittatum. The sequence goes on from NC_042622.1 coordinate 243,576,458, forward strand.
GGGCAGCTATCGTTATCTGGCCTTTCCCAGCTGGTTTGCCATTCCCAAGCACAAGCGGCCGTGTGATCTTCTTACTGGAAACAATCGTTCCAAGAGTACAAGCAAACTCCCCTAGGAAGTCGTGCTCATACAGCTGCGTGCTTGACTTGTCCTGGTCAAACATGGCAAATTTTAATTTTTGCACTTCTTCGAAGTGATAGTTGATGATGAACTTCTTGGCAAATGCAGGATTCAGGTTGTTCACTGTTGTTTCCATCCTATCGATCTCAGACCATTTTCCATTGATTTCCAAAAACAAGACACAGAATGGATCAGATTTGGACGTGACATCCCTGTCCAATAGGTTTTGGCAGTACACAGATAGTTCCACCCTGCAGACGCAGTACTGGGAGCCGACAGGCCCAGAAGGCGTGGGGCTTAGTGTATATGCCATGGATTCTGGCAACAACAGTTCCAGGCAATCGCGCTCCACCACCGAGAGCCGCCCAGCCCTCTCCCACCTCGGGGCTCTCTGCTCACGGCGCCGGGACCTGCTCGGACATCCTGGGAGGCGGAAGCCCCGAAGCTGCCTGCCCGCCGCCGCTGGACGGAGCTGGAGCTGCTTTTTGCCGCGCGCGTGGAAGCGCGGCAAAAAGATATTCAGATATCCTGAATACCTGACTGGCTAGGAGGGCTTCAAGGACCGGTTTGAGCATCCCTGACCTAGGACAGAGTTTCTCCAAACCTGCCAGCCTGTCACAACCAATTGGATTTTTAGGATATCCATATGAATATTCAGGAGCTATATTTGCATATGCTGAGGACCCAACATATGCAAATTTATCCCTTGCATATTCATTTTGAATATCCTGAAAGCCCAACCAGCTGTGGGTTCACCACGACAGGTTTTGGAAGCCCTGATCTAAAAGTCAGGTAGTATAGAAGTAAACATAGATACAATTGCTGTAATGTTTTGTGACGTATTACAGGCCTGGCATCACTCCTAGCTTATCGCTGGCTTCTGAAGTAACATCCAGCATGACTGGCTTCCTACCTGGGGTTTCCTTCTGAGGCCTCCAAGCCGTCATGGATAATTCATGAAAGCGGGAAGAGCTCTCAAGATAATGTAAAAGCACACAGTACATGATAACAACATTCTCTCAGTTTAGTAATGGTGGGTCCAAATATGTTTTTTTATTAGAGCTGAAAAAATTGGAAATTTCCTTCAAATTGTATACATTTTGACTAAAATCACATAAAGTAGACATTCACAAACAGGGGACACTGTCCAGGTATGGCATTCTGCGGCAAAAGTATCTACATAGTCCTCACAAAATATCGTACCTGTTTGTATCTGTCCTACAGCCCAACCACATCCTTAGTACGACTCCTCACATCAGAAACTGAAACCTTATTCACTACTCTGTTAAAATGTTATGGATGGGAAAACTTCCATATTCCTGGGGGTTTCTTTGAAACCTCTAACAACATTGTGAAAAAGTTCTAGGTGTTCCATAAAACATTTGGGGGTTTCACAAATTATTTTAATTACTGTAAACTTGTTTCAAATAAAACTTGACTCTCTAACATGTAGATGACCAGGGATGTTGTTGTTTTATCTGCAGTTTTACCACATTTTGTAAAAGCTACTTCCAATCACAACTGTCAAAGCCCCACCTGAGAGCAAAAACCTGAATTTTGGATGGGGTTTGGAGTCCTGAAACAAAATTGCCTTTCTCTAAAGTTATATCTCTTTCCATATTGTACTGTCTAACAATAGGGCTACAAGATGGTTTCAGGTCATTGTGTACAAGCTACCCAACTTCCTGGCTGGGAACTTCTGTCTGAATCTCATATTTTTACCCAGAGTTTACAATTTTCCTTCAGTGTTCCCTTACCTTGTACTGCTATCCCATCTCCGTGTCATATTGCGATATTAGTACATTTCTGGTTTTCTGACTTTCAACACAGTGTACTCTAGCCCTTGTATTCGAGAATGCATGAGATGGGAGCTAGAAAAATGGAACTGAATCAACACCTGAAGATGACATAGAATTAAGTTGGCAATACAAGAAAAATCTCTGCATTGGGGATCTTATCATAAAAACGTTTTTCTCATTACAGGTCATACCATCCATTATGACTTGGTCACTAATCTGGAGTGAGTATACACAACTATATAAACCTGTAAAATGAGCTTTGACAGGATGAGCTTCCTCCGATTCTCCACCGCTGGTTGTCATACAAAATAAATGAAGAAAAAGAGAGCTGTACCTCTATTTTGAGTGTGACATCTTCATTTTAAGGCAATCATCCTCTTCCCCACATCACTGCATCAATGAACTCCCATAGCATTCACCCTGTGGCATGAACTCTGGCAATATTAGTCCACAGAGGATTAGCCAGTTGGGTTGGAGTTCACTGATTCATAACCCAACAATGACCTTGAGATTTTTTGCCATGACCTCAATGCCATTTTAATTTGACTGCTTAAGATACTAACAGATTAGCAAATAAATATACAGCTGATCCTAGGCAATGGGTAGTACAGGAAGCTTGGGGTGTTCTTTATTTTTCTATCTGACAAGGAAAGATGGTGCAAGTTGAATTGTGTGTTGGGTTCATTTGTCTGGCATAATGTAGACATCATCGTCTTCCACGTTAAAGGATTTAGCATTGTTGTAGAAGGCAGACTCGGTATTACAGTAAATGGCCTGATCTCCTCCGTTGGCATCGCACTCCATGTAATAATCTTCCTCCCCCATCTGTTTTCTGCTGGAGAGAGAAGAGGTAAAACCTGTTAAACATAGAATGATCTATCCAGACAAAAGGGCACCTAGGGGCAAGCAGTAAAGTCATAGTGCCCTGTCCATTTATAGTTATGACGGTCTTGTATGGCTTCCTAATACTTTGACTGGGGCTGCTGATCGTCCTATAACCATGGTCTCTTAGCATAATAAGACCATGGCCAATTTTTGGCCTTTATAAAAGTTGCGAAAAAAAAAAAGGGGGATAACAAACTAGACCTCTCAATTTAATGAAATATATGTCACTGGGCATCTATGGGCTGGAGTGGAACATTGATATTTTTCTATACCAAAGTATGGAGCACTTTACCAGAATTCCCTTTTAGGATGTTTTGAGAGAAGGATCTTATATCAGACATAAATTGTTTAAGCTAGTTTGTTAATTTTACACTGGAATTTTAAACACGTTTATATGGGTTTTTAAAATAGGGATGTGCATTTGTTTAAAAATGAATGGCAATCTGAATCAAAACAGGCATTTTTGTTTCAGTTTTCCCCCAAAAATGCATAATCCCCCCCCCCCTAAAATCCCCCAAATTCTTGGGCTCATTCATTTCTGAAAATAGCATGCACTATTTGCAGTGTGTGCTATCTTCCCAAACAAAAAAAATGGGAAAAAAGCCCATGAAATGAGAAAATGAAGACAGAGTTATCCAAAAACTAAAAACATTAACCAAAATGAAAAAAAAAATTCCCTATACATCCCTAGTATTTAATGAGTGTACAGAAAACCTGAAAAATCTTTATTTTAAGGGGTAGATGCTAATTAATAGGTTATATCTCCCAGGGAGGTAAACGTGTGCTGATATCCTTCTATGTTACAACTATCAAGTTTCTCGCTTTGCACACCACAGTCATGCTATACTTGTACATTAGTAAATTATTATTATTGTTAAGGTTGAAAATGCAGTCTATGCATGTACTTTTCATTGCCCCAGCTAAACATGCAGCTAGAAGTGGAACAATGGGCAGACTTTAAGTCACAATGAGGAAGGGACATTTTCAGACAGCCAGTAAACATGGGTAAAATGCTTCTTATCCACATATATTGCTTTGAAAATGATCCTTTTCATCTAAGGATGAACTGCTTTTCTTTATACTACCACTTTTTTGGGGATGCTTCATTATAAAATCCGACCATCCTCATACACTGATGTACTTGAAATCAAGTGCCATGTTTTAAAGGGCTGAATCACATGGTTTTTATTTGAGCATTTCTTTTTCTTTTGACAAAGAGGTTTTCCTCCTGCTTCTTTGTGCTTTCAGTTCAGTTCAGTTGAAACCAGGGCTGGCACCATGAGCCTGAATCACACCTTTCACTTAAATGATTAACCTAGTAAGTTATATCGAGGAAGACTTAAGTACACTTTTTCTTCCACTTGCCATTATCTTTGGTTGGCAGTGCCCCCAAGGGGACCTGGTGACTGTGGTCCACAGTAGAGGCCTTCCTCAACCTCAAGTCAACAACCGAGTAAAGGCTTACGTTTGGCTTTTTTCAACTCACCCTTCATTGTGCCAAGGTGAGGGGAAGCTGTATCTGCATGTTCTCCATCTGCCCTTATCAGCTTTGGGGCAGGGAAATGCAAATTATGCACAGTTCCACTTCTCCACAATCCCAGAATATTCTAACTATTGTAGCATAAGGTCTCCAGAAAGCAAAGTCATTTTCAGTTGCTATATATTTTTTTTTTTACATGTATAAGATAGAACACATTTATTTTATGAAAAGAAAAATTGAAGCTAAACAAAAGCCATCTCCATTCTAGACTGATGAGCTGTGGACAATAGTTGGTACCTAGCTCAAATGTGTCTAAGAACAATTAGCCATGGTGTAATATGGTTAATTAACATTTCAGCAGACATCATGGTCAAATCACTATGATGATTTCAATCAAAATGGTGTATCCTAACTTCATAGGAGATAGTGTGTCACAAAATTTGATCTAAGCTATTATACAGGGGGCAGGGATACCACCACACGAGATTGGTTGTTATTTTTAATTTTCAGGCTTGGCCTTAGTCAGTGCCAGTGATCTGTGGCCATGATCAACCGCAGCAGAAGCACGGATTATCGTGAGACAACCATTTCGCTGTCCTTGGGGAATTTCCAGGTTTCCTCGTATGGCTCCGTCAACGGCTTGAACTGAATTCACAGCTAAAACAAAGCCAGCCACAGCTGATAATTAATGTAGGGTTTCTCCTGGTTCCTTACTACCAGACCAGAAGAGGACCGGCCAGCCTGGTCCCACCCATCATTTCTGGATCCGACACCCCGCCGACACATCGGCCCTGATCTGAGGGCTTGAAATGAGGCCTGCTACCATCAGAGCTGGACAGTCGCCAGCGGGTTGCCTCCAAAGAGGGTGTTCCCTTTTGAGAGCAATGACCTGGCCTGACCTGGACTTAAACGTTCACCAGGGATCCTGGTTGGCCAAGCTGTTTCCAATCATTTTGAGCGAGGGGGACTGGAACCAGTTTTTTGTTTTTTCATTTCTTTTCATTTTTTAATATGTTTTAATTGCATTTTGTAGAATCTTATTGTTATATCTTTTGAATTGTATATTAAATTCATATGTTGTACACTGCTTGAGTTTCCTAGGGGGGAAGAAGGAGTAGAAGCCTAAGTTTATTGAAGAAAGCATGTTAAGTCTTTCTATAAAACTTACAAGAGAAAGTTGCTGTGTCAGTTTGCCTTCACTCATGACATAGTGTTTTTTATGAATGGGCTAATCTCTTTTGGGTTTTTTTTTGATCCTCAGTTTTTTCACCCCATCACAGAAGACATCCTCAAATGACTCCCTCGCTGGCCCAGAGGATGGAAGAAATTCTCCTCTAAAACTGATCACCAGTGCTGCTCTCTGGCCAGCAGAGGTCGTCACAGTAGCACTAGCAGCCATCATTCCCCCTCTCTCTCTCTCTGGGCTTGAGTGCGTCACATCTATCTAAGGAGTCAGCCATCTAGATCATAGAGAGAAAATCTACCCTGATAACTAACCAAATATAGCTTCCTAATTTCACAAGAGAACTCTTTTTACCTGCTTAAGAAATTTACTTTTTTGAGTGAATTTCCATGAGAGATTGGCATCTTCAACTTGCTCTTTCAAATCTAATTCTTAAAAGAACACTTGGCCTCAGCTGGCTCTAAAATTTGACTAAGTTGAAAGACTGTCAGGGGGAATATAATGGTAAAAGAATATAGTAGAAAGCTCATGAGACAATAATTTTATAGGGGGTAATTTTGTAACATCACACATAAGTTTAGCTGGCAAATATGCACATAGGTTGTTACACCAGTTTTCAATGTGGACTTATGGACACACAATTACATCTACTATTTGGTGCATGCAGTTCTGCCAAGATAATTTACAAACATACCCAATCCTGCCCCAGCTCTACCCCCCTGCAATGCCTCTTCCCTATGCATGTAAAAGTGCATGCATACAGGGCCAGATTTTATATCAGGCGCGCGAGTGTACATTTGTGCGCGCAACCTACGCCCGATTTTATAACATACGCGTGCAGCCGCGCGCATGTTATAAAATCCAGGGTCGGCGCGCAAGGGGGTGCACACTTGTGCACCTTGCACGTGCCGAGCCCTAGGGGAGCCCCGATTGCTTTCCCCGTTCCCTCCGCCCCCCCATCTTCCCCTCCCTTCCCCTATCTAACCCGCCCCCCAGCCCTACCTAACCCCCCCCCCCACCTTTACTTTTTGATTTACGCCTGCCTCTGGGCAGGCGTAGGTTGCATGCGCCGGCCAAGTGCCGGTGCACGAACCCCTGACATGGCCACTGTGCTGGAGGCCTCGGTCCCGCCTCGCCCCGCTCCTTTTTTCAAACCCCGGGACATACGCGCGTCCCGGGGCCCTGTGCGCGCTGAGCCCGGGGCTCAGCGCGCACAGGGACACTTTTTTGGGGTTATGTGCGTAAGTTACGCGCGTAATCCTTTGAAAATCTGTGTGTATGTGGACTGATCCTTGGTACTACAGGAACGAAAATTAGCAGGTAAGGAATAATTTTCTTTTATTCCTGGCTTTATGAAGGCCAGGTCCACACTCAGCCTAATACCATATGGGATCCAGGAAACCGCCTTGATTACTATGAGAAAGGTAGTTTATTAAGTCTATTAAACTATTATTATTGAAAGTGTGCTTTTTTGCAGTGTATGCCTATATAATATATATGTTGTTGTAAGGGATATTTTTACTTCTGAAGATTGTACTTTGAATGTCTGTTTTCCATATGCAATCTGCCTTTTTAGGTTGGGGAAGTTAATACATTTTAAAACAGAAAAGAATGCATAAGTTTTAATTATGTGAGGATGGGAGGGAAGGGGGAATGAAAGGCTGTAAGGTTTGTCTAGGGCATCTAATACCCTTGCATCAGCCCTAATCTTGAGAGTGTGTCACACACTCAGACTCCCAGCATTCACCAACCTCTCACACCCCCAGGGGCAGATCCTGGAGAAGGGTGGGAGGCAGGCAATAAGGAATGGAGGAGTCCTATTTCTAAACGCAAAGACCGCCCCCACCCAATTAAACATTTATCCGGCGACTCCTAGTGCAGACGCCAAAGACTGAGAACAAAAAAAATAGCAGGCCCAAAAACTGAGTGGTTAGAGCAGTGAGCTGCAAACAAGGGAAGCCAGGGTTCAAATCCTATTGCCATTCCTTGTGACCTTGGGCAAGTCATTTCACCTTCCATTGCCTTCCCCCTGCCTTGGCCCTTGGTGATTTCACCTGCACTGGGGTATTGGGGGGGGGGGCGGGGGGGGGGGGGGCACCATGTCATTCTTTGCCTCAGACAGCAGATTGCTTTGAGCCTCCCCTGCATAGTCTCTACCCCCTCCTGTGAATCACCCAGAGGACCAGTGAGTACCTAGCAAATAAAATTAAGTCCCAAATCAGGGAAGCAGTTAGCATAGTATTACACCGTTGTTTTCTCTTTTTCAGAGTATATTACACTATATACCCTCAGGGAACATTTCAGCTTATTTGATTTTGAGTTAGCTAAGTTGGAAAGCTTTTTAAGGACCTTTCATATATGATGAGATGACTTTCTAATGGGTGACTGCCTTTCCTGTCAGGCCCTGCGCCACTGGGTGTGCAAACTGTGCAATTGCACAGGGTGGCACACCCTGGGGGGCAGAGTCAGGAGCAGGTAGAGGCCCGTGCTCCCACCGGTGGACCCCATCCCACCAGCAGCAGAAGAAACAGAAGGCCCGTGCAGCCACCGGCTGGCTCCATCCTGCTGGTGGCAGAAGAAGGCCGTCCTGCAGCTCCTTCTCAGTGCTGGCCCCACGGTAATTTGCGGTGCTAGCGTTTCCTGTATTCTGATCTCGCGAGAGATGAGAATACAGAAAGATGAATTACTGCAGGGCCAGCATGCAGGAGGAGCTGCAGGACAGCTGCTCTCCCCAATGAAGACAGTACAGGCTGGCAGCAGCAGCAGCAAATGAGGAATGACCCGTGAACCCTGACTGCCAGGTCTGCATGTGTGTGTGAGTGAATGGGAGACTGCCCATGATGGGTGTATGTTGTGTGTGAATCGGAGGCTGCCTGGGATGGATGTGTGTGTGAGTATATGAATGGGAGGCTGCCTGGAATGGGTGTGTATGAATCGGAGGCTGCCTGGGATGGATGTGTGTGTGTGTGAGTATATGAATGGGAGGCTGCCTGGAATGGGTGTGTGTGTGAATGGGAGGCTGCCTGGGATGGATGTATGCGTGTGTGAGTATATGAATGGGAGGCTGCCTGGAATGGGTGTGTGTGTGTGTGAATGGGAGGCTGTCTGGGATGGGTGTGTGTGTGTGTGTGTGGTGAGTGTCTGAATGGGAGGTTGCCTGGGATGGGTGTGTGTGTGTGTGTGTGTGTGTGTGTGAATGGGAAGCTGCCTGGGATAAGTGTGTGTGTGAATCAGAGGCTGCCTGGGTTGGGGGTGTGTGTGTGTGTGTGTGTGAGTATATGAATGGGAGGCTGCCTGGAATGGGTGTGTGTGAATGGGAGGCTGTCTGGGATGGGTGTGTGTGTGGTGTGTGGTGTGTGTGTGTGTCTGAATGGGAGGTTGCCTGGGATGGGTGTGTGTGTGTATGTGTGTGTGTGAATGGGAAGCTGCCTGGGATAAGTGCGTGTGTGAATGGGAGCCTGCCTGGGTTGCATGTTGTGTGTAAATGGGAGGCTGCCTGTGATGGGTGTATGTGTGTGAATGGGAGGCTGCCTGGGTTGGGGGTGTGTGTGTGTGTGGTGTGTGTGAATGGGATGCTGCTTGGGATGGGGGGTGTGTGTGTGAATGGGAGGTTGCCTGGGATGGGTGTGTGTGTGTGTGAATAGGAAGCTGCCTGGGATGGGTGTGTGTATGTGAATAGGAAGATGCCTGGGATGAGTGTGTGTGTGAATGGGAGCCTGCCTAGGTTGCGTGTGTGTGTGTGTGTATGTGAATGGGAGCCTGTGATGGGTGTATGTGTGTGTGTGAATGGGGGCCCACCTGCGATGGTGTGGTGTGTGTGCCCATGCATGCATGGGAGCCTTCCTGGGATGGGCTGTGTGTGTGTGTGTTTGAGAATGGGAACCTGCCTGGTATTTGGGTGAATATGAATGGGAGCTTGCTTGTGGTGTGTGGGTGTGAATGGGAGCTTGTCTGGGTTGTGAGTGTGAGAGAGAGAAAGAAAATGGGCTGCAGGTGGATCCCAACCTGCCAGCAGCTGAAATGAAGAGGAGGGCTGGGGCTGCTGGCAGGTCCCAACCAAAGAAGATCTGGAGATGCCTGGGAGTTTGTCTGAGAGGGAGTGTATGTGTGTATGAGCTTGTGTACGTGTATATAAGAAAGAGAGGAGAAAGTCTGTGCACCCCATTCCCACTAATCCACCACAATCTCAGGGTGACTGGAAATAAAAAATTCCCAGGCATGGAGATCATGAATTTTTAAAATTCTATTTTAGTTTTATTTTTCAGGTGTTATTTAACGTATCTGCTGTTTTGAAATATTTTATTGGTGCTTGGAACATTAAAAAAAATAATATGTGAGTTAACTGATCTTTTATTTGTCATCTGTTTCTGGAATATTATTATTGGTATGTTTTTACTATTATGATTATGTATTTTATTTCTTGATTTTATTGTTTGATGTTTGAGGAATGGTGATGGTTCTGTTTTTTCATTGTTGCACTGCATAGTGTCTGGCTTCTTGCCGTTTCTAGTTCAGTTTTTGTCTGCATATTTGTATTTCTACTTTATGGTTACTCTATTCTGTATTTGGTGAGGGTCTGTTTATGTTCTCACGTGTGACTGAGGTGAGGTATTCTCCTAACAGGAAGTGTATTAGTGTTTTAGGGCTTTTGTAGGGTCAAGCCCACACACAACACAGGTTACAATAGGCCTAATACCATATGGGTTCCAGGTGTGCTTTTGCAGGGATTTCAGGTTGGCATCACAGCAGTGCATGTAAATATAATTTAAGTGATTTTTTCACCTCAGAATACAGTACTTTGATATTTTTCATGTAAAATGTTATAAATGCATAACTCTTAACTGTGTGTGCGGAGCAGGCTGAGGGGAGGGAGCATTATGCAAGGCTGAAAGGTCCGCCGGGGAAGTGGTGTCGGACTTTAAAGTTTGTATTATTGGAGGGAGCTGGGAATTTTTTTGGGGTGAGCCCAGGACAGCACAGTCATTGTTTGCGCAGGGCAGCAAAAAAGCTAGCACCGGCCCCGTTTCCTGTTCTTCCTCACCTATTAGTTTGGGTCAGAGCTACACTCTTCCTTTCCCCACCTCCCCTCACCTTTTGGGGTCTGGAAGCTGCCTCTGCCTGTCCAGACACTCATACTTGCCAGCTGGTTCAGTCTGGAGGTGAGCGACGAAAACGTTCTCGTAGTCCTTGGACTGTGGTTGCAGCTGGCAGGGCCCTGCCTGGGAGAGTCCTCCTGTGTTCCTGGCCATGTATCGCGGCTGGCTGTGAGAGGGGGATGGCATGGAGGAGGAGGCTTCTTTGCTCTGAAAAACTGTCCCCGCCCGCTTCCTCTTCAGTATGCAACAAATGGCTATTCCAACAAGGATTCCCCCAGCCACGATGGGCAGACAGATATAGAGAGCGAGCAGGCTACTGCCCTGGCACTGCTGGTTGTGGAAGTCCTGCGCATTTGACCATTCTGACTGCGAGGAGACGCACCTGAAGACAGGATTTGTGCAGTTGCTGTAGGTATTGTTGAGGGTGGCACACTGCTGTGATGTTACCTGCACTAGACTTCCTGTGATATCACACCTGCAGTCCACAGTCAGGCTCGTCAGATTGGCCTGGAAGAGGCTGGAGGAGATGGAAGGCAGCGGGTTGCCTTCTAGGCTCAGCACCTTGAGTTTGCCGGAATCTTTTAAGAATTCATTTGGCAGGTCTTGGAGATTGTTGTGCTTTAGGCTGAGTTCCTGCAGCTGGAAGGCCTGGGAGAGAAAGCCCGCAGGCAGATGCTGCAGCCTGTTGGATGAGAGATCCAGTCTAATCAGATGTGGGAACGGGGTCCAGGAATCATTGACAATCTCGGCGATGCTATTATTGCTTAGGAGCAGGACTGTCACGTTGCTGCATCTGTCAAACTCTGACCAGCTCAATGTGGGACAGTTTTGAGTTTTGTTGCTTAAATTTAAGATTGAATTGCAATTAGAAATGCTCTCATTGAAGCATTTCCCGCTACTGCAAGATCCATTATGAAGAATCAGCACAATGCACAGGAGAAGCCTCATCTTATCTGGAAAGATAAAAATCAGTATTAAAATCATCACAACTTGTGAGAACCACCTTTTCGATGGAGCATTGCCTTTAACTTAGGTTGTAATCATGTTGGCTTTACAAATCATGATAGAGGCATCAGCCAATCAGAATCCTTTATCATTGCATGGCCCCAAAGTACAGAATATCCCCCCTGGAAAAGCCATGTCAAACATGACCATGTTAAATTTCATAGTAACATACTAACTATACAATCATACCTTTGCCATGCTCACTTAGCCAAGACATCTACGGAACTTAGGCCCCCAGAAACAAGCTTTTGAAAATGTGCTACAGATCTAACTTTCAGACAGAGGCATTTAAGCTGGGAGAGTGAGGCACCTAAGTCCCGACAAAGTTTTTGAAAATGGACCCTCGGTGTGCTGAGAGAGAAGTAAAAAGCTGGCAGCTACATGCACGACCCTTCCCAAACTGGTTTCTGTGATTGTGACAAGGTGGACGTGACCTGCAGTCCTGATAATCTCCGCGCTGCTGATGAAGAAGGACAGATGGACCCATTGTCTTCTTTCAACCCAACCATTTCTGTAAGGGCCCCTTCCTTTCAATAATCCACCTGATCTCAACCCTATCTTTGGTAAACCTTCTCAACCAGCTTGAGTCTTGTACAGATATCCTGGACTCCATCTTCTGGTCATTTTGTTCTTACCTTTCTAAATAAAATACAGTTCTTTTTTAAATTACCTTTTGGTTGTACATTTTTTCTGCTCCCCACCTCCCCTCCTCTTCTCTCTGGGGTTTCCCAGCGCTCTTCTGGGAAACCCCAGAGAGAAGAGGAGGGGAGGTGGGGAGCAGAAGCTCTTCTGTTGCTTTCTACTAGGGGCATGCATGAACAAAAATTAGGTTTTGCTTGTTCTTTTTTGTTTCGTTTTCATGTATTACATTTTGGGTTTTCCATCTATTTTATTTTTGTTTTGTTCTTTTAGTTATTAACGCGCACGATTTTTTTTTTATACTGCGCATTATTTTATGAATAGAACACGCTAAAACAACAAAAAAAGGATATATCATTACTTTTTTGTGTCATTTTGGAAAGGGAAATGACACAGAAACAATACAAGAAACAGCGCTGATATTTTCACATCGTTTTTAAAAATGGCAGTGCATGCCTACTTTTTTACATCTCTTTCCCTTAGGATGCATCCTACCACACATTAACCTGGTCTGTAGATGAGATTTTTCGTTATCACAAGTTCAGATTCCCCCAGCAATCCTCTCCCACTTTACCTCTTGTTTCACCTGCAAATATTAATCATATTCCAGCTGGTTTCAGACTTACCAGACCTGTGTCCAATTTGCTGTTTCTTTAGCTCTGGGACTTCTGCTTAATATATTAACTCCTAGTATGGGCTTAGGAGCCACTGTTTCTTTTTGCTGTTAATGGCAAGTCCAGTTCCACGGGGCATAAATATCCTTCTGGTTCCTCCCGCTAACTTAAGCTTTGTATTCTTGGATAAGGAGTAAGGGAGCACATATCAGCTCCCGGTATCTGCCTTCTCTTGCTTGCTATCCAGTTCCTGGATTGATTGAGGCTATTCCTTCTCTTACGCTGAGGTAGCTCAGAGAGGGGTCCTCTGACGATTCCCAAAATAAAAGTAATGAGCTCTGCGTGCCTAGATGTGGAGTGGTGGATCTCATTTGCTTGAATTTACAAAGCTTGTGTGCCTCCCTCTGCAGCCTGTCAAGTGACTGCCCACCTGGTTTTTTTTGTCTTAGGTTGGTTCTCTCATGCATAGCAGCTCAGAGAAAGAGACCACAGTGCTTAATCATAAAGCAGTCATTGTTCATAGGTTGGTTTCAAGGGCACTCTGCAATTTGCATAGATACCAAATACCTGGAGGGGTCTTAACATACTTACCACACTGCTTGTAGCCTGGCACCACACCTAGTCCTGCAGGATCTTACAGAACTTGATTGTCTGATGAAATTTAAATTCTGCACTGCCACGCGGGAAGCCCTGGATTCAGTTCCCTGGCTGGCTTCTGCTTGCCGAGCTGCCCAGGCTAGGGATGCTGCACAGGCAGCAAGCACTGCCCTGGGAATGAGGAAGGTGTCTTGATCATCACTCGTGATATCTACTGCCCGGACTTAGGGTGCATATGTGCCAGGTTCTGGAGGGATCCATAGTCTGTTCTGTCACTGCTGTGACTGAGCTGAGTGCAAGGAGAGGAAAACCCTAGGTAGTCGCAAATGAAGGCTCACGGTGCCCTAGCCAGTGTGCCCTCTCACAGAAATATAGAAATGACGGCAGAAGAAGACCAAACGGCCCATCCAGTCTGCCCAGCAAGCTTTCACGCTTTTTTTTCCCCTCATACTTATCTGTTATTCTTGGCCCTTAGTAACCTTTTGGTTCTATTTCCCTTCCACCCCCGCCATTGATGTAGAGAGCAGTGCTGCATCTAAGCGAAGTATCTAGCTTAATTGGTTAGGGGGAGTAACTCTAATTTTTTGTAGGCTGTGTGTGCAATGTGTTCAATGCAGTGTGAAAATTTGTGTGCAATTTTCTTTTAAACACTGTTCTGTCTTCCTTTCCTTGTCTGTGCTGTTTCATGAGGTGTGTGCACAGATGCACACACACAGCTCGCAAGGAACATTGACCATAGCCCCATAGAAGCTGGGTGAGCTGGAAGCCCAAAGCAAAGATATATATATAGATATACACACACACACACATCCCTCCATTGGCTTTGATAGTACCATTTAAGTAGGGTGACCACGAAGAACAGATGAGCCAGCCTGGGGCTTTTCCAGCAACACAGGAGTTTCTCACTGGGGAAAACATGGAAGCAGGAGGTGAAAGTTCAGGTCTGGCCCTCGCATTCCTTGTGACCTGGAGCCTGATAGTCGCAGATGGGAGAGAGAGGGAAACTTTCAAAATGTTTTACCTGGGTAAACCCATGCGTATGCACGTAAAATGACCTTTGGAAAGCTGCTCTGCCCATAGGCAGGACCGGACGGCCAGACTGGAAGGGGGGTGGATGAAGTGCCACGGCGGCCGCCCTTCGAATCAGGTTCCTTTTCAGTCAAGGTGTCTGGTGCTTATCAAAATTTGGTGTCCTAAGCCAGGAGTGAGCAATTTTTTTCAGACACAGACCCCCTTCCAATTCATGCAACTGGTTGGTACCCCTAAGATGTGTATGTATGTGTATATAAACATATCTATCTATATTTAAAGAGGAAGGGTATCCACCAGGCAGCTGGGAGGTCCATATTCAGATACAATCTGGATTGCACAGTTAGCTGGATAAACTTATCCGTCTAACTTTAAAGATATATTCAATAGGACAGCCGCATTATTGAATATAGCCGGGTATCTTACAGCTAGCCTGCTAACTATAGCTGGCTAACTTTAGGACAGCTCATTGGCTTGACCAGACTTAGCCGGCTAATCAAACTCCTCCCAGTTACACCCCCGGAGTGCCCCTAACTTATCCTGCTAAATTCTAGCCCCCTAACTTATTAGTCAGCTAGAATATAGTTGGCTATGTACCCAAATATTCATTTAGCTAGCTAACTTCTCAGTTAGCTGGCTAAAGGCTTTTGAATATGGATCTCCACACTGGCTCAAAGTGGCTCAAAGTCCCCATTTTGTTTCTCTTCAAGCTGCTGAAAGGATTAAGCTCATACATCCATGCACACGGGCACAAGGAGGCAGACTCCCCACACCCAGAAAGATGCGGGGAGAAAGACATCCCTCATACCCAGAAGACACAGACATGCCATACACAGACCAACAGATAGAGCAGAACAGTTAAGACAGATACAGACATCCAGACACAGTTACCCAGACCCAGACACCCTACATCCAGAGAAGCAGAGAAATACAGAGAAGCAGAGAAATACAGACATACCATACCTGGACAGAGAAACACAGAAACACCACACCCAGACAACACAGACATACCACAAAGGTGTTCAGTTTTGAGCACCTGCTCTCCCAACGTGCGCCCAGCCACCCCTCCTGGGCGCGCAATCCTGTATTTAAATGAGGGGTCGCGCTAAAAGGAGGCGCTAGGGATTGCACGCCCCTAGCACCTCCTTGGCCCAGGAGAGGTGGCTGTCAATGGGTTCAAAAAATCAATGCTCAATTTTATGAGCATCAGTTTTCCGAACCCGCTGTCAGCTATGGGTTAGAAAAACGGATGCCGGTAAAACTGAGCTTCCGTTTCCCTAACCTGACCGGCCATCACATTAAAAAAAAAACATTTTTTTTTACAATTTTGGTTCCTCCGACTTAATATTGCTAGGATATTAAGTTGGAGGGTGTACAGAAAAGCAGTATTTTCTGCTTTTCTGTAGACTTTTTCGGGATTGGCCACACATTATTTTCAGTATCCCGGGTGAATAACTAATAGCCTCATTAAAATGCATTTGCATGTGATAGCGCTATTAGTTTGGAGGGGGGGGAGGGGTTGGACGTGCGTCTTTGATGTTTCAGCTGAGCGCATTTTACAGTATCAGTCTGAGAGGCACAGACACAACACACCCAGACACAGAGATAGACCGCATCACGCACACAGACATAAACTAAATACCAAACAAACACAGAGACACACACGCCACATCCTGACAGACCTAGACCCATAGAGAGATGCACCACACCAGGATGCATAGGCCACACATCACTTTGGTAAGGGCTGAAAGCATTTTCCAAAAACTTAGGTGCCAGCCAAAATTTTTTAGCTGATGAGAAAAACTCCATACCATCCTCCCCAACTTTCTTTTTTTGCTTTTTTAATGTTTTCACTAATGCGTCCTATATTTCTATTTTTGTATTTTCTTAGTTTGTTCATCTTTTTTATTTTCTCAAGTTTTGATTTGCTTATTTAACTTTTTTTTTTTTTTACGTTTTTTTCCTTTATTCTCCTTTCCTCCCCCTCCACCACCTCATTTGTCTCTGGCCTCTTCACCCCCCCACCCCCGGAGTGATCTCTCTCCCAGCCACAGCAGGCACTCCTCCTGGGCTGAGGCCTGGGGGAGGCAGCTCTTCCGGGGTTGTGGAACACCTTATCACAGAGGCTGCTCCCATATCCACTTTTGCCGTAGGTTAAGCAGCTCCTCTCCCTAGCTCTCCCAAAAGAGATAAAGGGCTAAGCCTTGGCATGTTTACAACGATGTTACTACTTCTAGCAGTTCCCTCCCTCCAGAGCTTGCAGGGCCTCCCTGCCACCAAGACTGGACAGCAAAACCACTGGGCGGCCAGCATGACCTCCTTTAGGGCAGTTCAGGCCTCCCCTGCCCTAGGCAGTTGCCTATGCTTAAATAGGCGCCTGCTGCCTTTCGGCGGATAGAAAGCACTCCTGCCGTGCATCAAGGTGTAAACGTTTAGCGGGGGTGGGGGGAGAAAGAGGCACTTCCAGGACGGGGGTGGGATTAAAGTGCACGCAGAGATTCGAGTTTCAGATCTACCCGTGTACTTTTCCCTGTGGATCCGACCCGCATAGTGAGTGCACTTTGCAGGTCTGAGCGGCAAAAGGAAAGTGTTCGGGGATTTTGAACATTGAACCCTCTATTCTAGTTGCTCCATGGCCATGGGTGGGAAGGGAAAGAGGTGCTCATCTATTCTTAAGTTTTTTAAGCTATGTTATGTGCTCCTTTCTCGTTTCCTTATTATCATTTGAGCGCACGATGGCTATTTTACTCGCATGAAGCTCCTATTAAGTCGAAACCAGGCCTCCAGGCATTCGCCCGCCAGAGTGAAAACTCGTCTTTCTTTCTCTTCCCCACTTTCGCCACTCTACGCATGACTAGGTTCCGCCAAATCCCATGACCCCAGCCTTCCGCAACTCCGGCGCTGCCAGCAGTGGAGGGGCAGGGCATGTCGAAAGAGTTTCTTTCTGTTTCTCCATTCTTTGTCAGGAAATCAGCTTTCCTGCTGCCACAGCACAGTGCCGCCCCCGCCAGCACAGACACGCAGAGAAATGAAACAAGCAATTAGCAGAGATGGCCGAGCAGGAACCCGCGGCTTCCGCCTAAGAGCCGTGTCCCCTCCCCACTGCGCTGTCCTCTGCCGGGGACTGTTAAACTCCCAGCGGCGACAGAGCTAAAAGAAAGGAAGCCTTCTGCTCACCATCATAACCCTGCTGCTGCTGCTGCTGCTACTACTACAGCGTGCATAGGGCGTCGTGATGAAATCAATGCAAGGACACAGGAACCACAGGAGCCAACTTTTCAAAACGATCGGAGATGCTAAACTCAACACATATTACCCCCTTCCTGGATACTGTAAAGGAATAGGCTCAATATTTGGGGTGCTCAAGCACCCACAGAGCTGGCACCTATGTCATGAACAATTGATAGGCCCAAGAAGGGCAAATGTCCCTGCCCCAAAGAGCTAATAAGTATTTTTCTAGCAGGGCACAGCCATGAACTCGGTGTTGGTCTGATATGCTAAAAGATCTGTGCTTCTTCCTTAGTCACTTTTGTGTTGTGTGTGTGCCCTTTATGACCCTATTGGAAGCCTCTTTTTATTTCAAAACGGTTATTATTGAATTTTATAAGGAGAAGAATGCAAATGCAACAATAAAATGAACATCATCCATGACTGATACAATACTTCTGACTGATACAGAGAGTGATTGATCAGATTGCGAACCTTAAATTTCGCCCGTCTGCATTCCCATTCAACTCCCAGAGCTCCACCCCCCAGTTCTCCATGGGCAGCAGATCATCCAATTAGGTCCAACAAAACTTCAGTCCTTAATGTCCAACTCCCGGGTGAGTTAAGCATTCAAAATAAGACTTCGGATCTGATGTGGTAAGGCCTGGATGTAGGGTTCCCAGGTGCACAGGAAGTGTCTATCGCGAGGAGAGGAAGAGTCAGCCATTTGCTTATCCATCTGGATCAACCTGTGGAAATGATTCCTCCACAGTCAATGCAAGGGGGGATCAAGGGACTGCCAGCAAAGCAGGATGACTTTTTCCCCCAACAGCAAGCGCTTTTCGCAACAGCAACCGTGCTCCATGCCCCCGAATCAGGGCAGAAGGAATCTGTCCAAACAGTACCAGGCGCAAAGAAGTGGGAAGGGTAATGTCCAACAGACAAGCAATGTATTGCAATATGCATTCCCAAAAAGTCTGCACCAGAAGGCAGCCCCAAAACATGTGAAGCAGAGTTCCCTCAGCATTGTGGCATTTCCCACAGAAACCAGATGGCACTAGCTTAAAATGCACCGCCATTACTGGCGGGATATATGCTCGCCATAAAAATTTAAATTGCATCTCATGGTAATACGTGTTGGAAGAGATACCAGAGATATGGCGGAAACACAGTCTCAAGATGTCCGCCGTTATCGCTCCCCCCCCATCTTTATGCCAAAGGTCCTCCAATATGTTACAAAAATTATCAGTAGCGTTCTCCATTAACTTTTTATAATAATGAGCAAGGGGAGGACTACACTGCTTCTCCAAGTCAAATAGAGCTTCCAATGTGAGAAAGTTGTGTGGTTGTTTCACGTCCACGGGTAGGGATTTTATGTAGTGCTGCAGCTGTAAGTATGAAAACACCTGTGCTGAGGGCAACCCATATTGCAATGAAAGAGTCGGAAATGGTAACAACTGGCCCTTGCCATCCGAAACATGGCCTAAATACAGTATTCCTTGAGCGGCCCAGCTCCAAAAGCCAGCCGATTGGGAGCCAGGTGAAAAATCTGGGTTACCTCGAATGGGCAGGAAAAAGGCACATAAACTAGGGATATGCAGCAATTTGGTGGTCAACTTCCAAGCAGTGCGAAGCGGAGTAATCAAGGACGCTATTAGCGGGGGAAGGGAAAGTTTGGTGGTCTCTGTCTGTAAGGCAAATCGAAGGTCTATGGGATCAACCAAAGTTCTCTCTGCTAGAATATCAATGAAGGAGGATTCCCCCAGGAGCCAATCTCGAATAATTCTAAGGTTCTCCGCTAGATTGTAAACCTTCAGGTTCGGTACACTTAACCCCTCCATGGACCCAACGAGCTTGCAAAGCACGGAGAGATATACGCGCCTTCTTGCCTTGCCATAGAAATCTACGCACAGCGGCCTCTATTATCCTCCGATCTGATGATTTAAGGGTACTAGGCAAATTTTGAAATAAAAAAGCCATTTTGGAAGTATAATCATCTTGAACAAATTAAGTCGGCCCAGCAGAGAGAGGAAGTGAGCGCCACATCTCTAAACGCTCCACCATAGTTTACTGGGACTACATTGTAGGAATACAATGATTGGAGCTGAGTGGGAAGGAAAATCCCCAAGTACTTGATCTTGGAGATTGCCCAATACATCGGGAAGGGAGTTCCCCAAATATCCTTCAAGGAGGTAGGAAAAGGTAAAGCCTCCGACTTCCCTTGATTTAACCTAAACCTTGAAAAGGACCCAAATTCTTGAAAAAGAGTCAAAATTGCAGGGAGCGATTGTACAGGGTTCGTCAGGAAGGCCAGAATGTCATCGGCGAACACTTCATATTTAAAAGTCTCCGTTTGAAAGCGCACCCATTTAATTGTGCGCGTGTTTTGAATAGTCAATAATAGCGGTTCAAGCTGTAGGATAAACAACAAAGGAGACAGGGGGCAACCCTGTCTCATACCCCTTAGATAGACAGTGGGTCCGACTGAGATTGGCTAGCCACTATAATGGCCGTGGGGTCATGGTATAACAACTGGACCGCCTGGTAAAAAAAATCCGTAATCCCCACCAATTGTAAGACATGGAACAGATAGCTCCATTCCACCCAGTCAAATGCTTTTCTGCATCAAAGCTGACCACCAAATAAGACACCCTCCCCTGTTGGCACGGAGTCATAGCGCTTAGAACTTTACGGATATTAGCGCATATCAATGGCGTACAAACCCCACCTGGCCTTGTCCAATTAACCCGGGTAGAATGCTTGCCAAACGATCAGCCATGATTTTTGCCAATAATTTTTGATCTACATTTAATTTGGAAATTGGATGATATGAGTTGGGTCTCATGGGGTCCTTCCCTGGTTTGGGAATCAACGTAATATGCGCAGTGTTGATATGCTGAGGATACGAGCCCGCCACAATTAACGTGTTGAAAGTATTAGTAATGGGGATAACAAGAGGGTCAATCAGACTCTTATAAAATTCTGCCATATAGCCGTCAGGTCCTGGGGTCTTCTATCGCTTGGCTTGTTTGATGACCAGTCAGACTTCTTCCTCTGTAATCGGGCTATTCAGCCATTTTTGCTGATCTACAGTTAAATGAGGGAGATTTACTCGATTGCAAAATTGTTCACAGACCAACGGATTGCAAGGTTCGGCAGAATAAAGAGAGGCATAGTACTCCCTAAAGGAGCGTAAAATAGAGGGGATGTCTTGTATTATCCCTCCTTGGGGGGAGCGAAGTGCGGACACATGTCGGGATGCCTTTTGCGATCTAATCAGAGTAAGCCATCATTCTACCCGGCTTATTTCCATACTGAAACACACGAAATTGAAAATATGCTATGTCGTTTTTGGCCCTCTGGTGTAATAAAGTATTAATAGCATTTTGGAGAGCAAAATGTGCTCTATGCGTGGTAGAGGGGACTTGCTGTAATGCCTGTCGGGCCTGTCGCAACTGCGCGGTTAAAGATAATAGCTGCTTATCTAAAAGTTTCCGTTGACGGGCTAAATAGGCAATAATGTCCCCCCTCAAGACCGCCTTCGCTGTGTACCAAAACAAAACCGGATCGGTCAGGTGTGCGCCATTGAAGTGAAGGTATTCGTTCCATTTAGCTCACAAATAATCTTGAAAAGATGTATCTTCTGCCAAGAAATATGGATAGCGCCACCAACGACCCACAGAGTGTGTGTGTGTGTGTGTGTGGGGGGGGGGGGGGGGGGGGGCGGACCAACTCAATTCCAGCCATACAGGCGCATGATTGGAGATTATGACATCATCTATGTCAGCGTGTGCAATCTTGGAAACAAAGGCGGTGACTAATAAAAAAATAGTCAATCCGTGATTGCAAAGGATGGGCTCTGGAAATCTGTGTGAACGTTTTATCAGTGGGGTGTAGAAGACGCCAAGGGTCCAGCAAGTGCAAGGATTTTTCAAGAAACTGAAAACCCTTACTAGGCGCCATGTCACGGGAATGGGCGCTAACCCTATCAAAAAGCGGGCCCCGAACAGAATTAAAGTCACCGCCCAGGACCATGTCCTGCTCTAAGTAAGGTGGCAGATAACCATAGAGCCGCTGAAAAAACTCCATACGCGGGTTATTTGGGGTGTAGATATTACATAATATGACTTGTTTTTGATCTAGTTCAGCATCTAAAATTAAGTAGCACCCATGGGGGTCTTTAATTTCCTGCTGGACAGAAAATGGAACATTCTTATGCACTAAGATGGCGACACCTGCTGATCTGGTTGTTGCTGAAGCGAAGTGCACCTCCCCCACCCATTGTCGGCAAAGCTTTTGGTGCTCGGCATCAGTAAGATGTGTCTCTTGAAAAAACACCACATGCGCCGCTTTCTTTTTCAACACAGATAAAATTTAAGTTCTTTTTACTGGGGAATTAATACCACAAACATTCCATGAAAACAATCTCGGGCCTTGTTTAGTCATTGTTTATGTGTACTACAGAGACCATAGTGAAATGTGACAAACCATTACAAAATTATGGTAGCATGAGGGCCCTCCCAGCTGAGACCCCCACGTAAAATGCCTGTCTGAACAGTAATAGGACTGGACCGTATTAAATGGCACTAAGGCTAGAACCCAGTCTACAGACCATAAGAGCTTAACCCACGCACACCCCTTCCCCCTGCCCCTCTCCATCCCCCGCCCAAACTCTGTTCCCATACCAAGCTCTTGCTTCAAACCCCAACCTAAACCCTCCTTAAGGGAGGTCCAGAAGTTACTATTGAGCCAAACGGTCCCCCAGCCCCATCCAACCACCAACAGCAAATATGTAACATTTAAAAAAACATAGCAAGTGAAACAGATACGCTTCAAGAACAATAAGCCCTTTGCAGCAGCCATCTTAACAGCAAGATACCCTGCATGTGAGGCTAATGACCAAAACGTAAAACAGAACTATGAAACCAGCCAAAAGAAAAGAGGCTAGTCTCATCCAGTTAGCCATTTGCGCCTCCATGAACCACTCAGTAGGAATCGTCGCTAATAACTTAAAAAACTCCACTGCAATGGTGTTTTGCCGCCGTTCTGTCCAGTAGTAGAAAATGGCAACTCGGGAAGCCAAGAAAAATTGTCCTCTGCCTGGCCATCCAAAAACATAAGCGGCTTCACAAAGGGAACGACACGGCCCCCAAAGGCACCCGGCCGGGCGCCTCACGTTTACTCAAGAGACGGCCGCTGGTACTGGCGGCATAGCCTCACGTTCTTCAACAGATTTAGTCGCCTCGGCGGGGTCTGTGAACCACCTCACCCCCACGGTGGTGGCCACCCGAAGGCGGGCCGGATAAACAAGCGTTGCCTTTTCCCCCATTACATGCAATTTGGAGCAGATAGGCGCCATTGCCTGACGCTGCTGGGACACCGCTGAGGAAGAATCTTGAAATACTAATACCTTTTGGTTCTCATGTTGCAGTGTCTTTCCCGCCCGTATGGCTGACAGGATCCCGGCCTTATGCGCATAGTTCATCACTTTCGCTATAACTACCCGAGGACGGGCCTCAGTCACACGCCTCGGGCCTAATCGATGAGCACGCTCCATGCGCAAGGGGACATGCACAGATGGCAAATCTAGTGCGGTCTGAAGCCATGATTCTAAAAACTTCGATAAGTTTAAGTGTATGTTTTTGGGAATTCCCACAAAGCGGAGATTTGATCTCCGCGATCGGTTTTCAGTATCCTCCATGTGCTCCGTCTGCCGGTTCACTATGATTCTAAGCGCTGCGAGTTCCTGCTGTAGGGTCTGGTGGCCATCGGAGATACGTTGCTCCGTTTCTTCAAAGCGGGTTTCAAAGGTATGGAAAGAGGCAGCCAGCTCGATTAATGTAGATGAAATCAGGAGCAATTCCGGGTGGATGGCCTCTTGTATCGCGGCTTTGATGTCAGCGATGCCCGCCGACATCACAGCATCCAGGGGGGTGCTCCTCCTCCTCAGCATGAATGTCAGAAGGCCGCAACCTGTCTCTCTCCTTTTCTTTGTCCTTCTTCGTCTGACGAGATGTCATGATGCCACAAGTAATCCCAGCACGCTGCACCAAGTCAGGGAAACATTTTGGAGGGCAGGTCAGCTCTTTAATTGCGGTGGATGAGGCTAGATGGCAAGCAGGGGCACCGAGAAGGGAAATGTGCGTCCTTTCCCCTCACAGCATCATGTGACCTCCCAGAAGCCTCTTTTTAAAGAGCTTTGCTTCTCTGAAGTCTGACGGTAGTTGCACAGAAGGATTATATTTTAAGCGGGGTGAGTGGATCTGCTACCTAATTTTTAAAGGAAAACTACACCCATATGTTCCCTTACAACAGTATTTCCAATCCCTCTCCTGGAGACACACAACCACTCTGGTCTTCAGGATTGTCACAATGAATAAGCATAAGAGAGATCTGCATACATTGAACATGCAAATCTAGCTTGTGCATATTCATTGTGGCAATCCTAAAAACGTGACTGGATAGGTGTGCCCTGTGGAGGAACAAAGCAAACTTTGTATCTGCTTTTCGTGCACGTAAAATTTCAATGAAGAATAACGGGTGGATTTGAAAACACCATCTAAGTACCTGATTCACTAAGGATTTTTCCCATAGGCACAAAATGGGAGAAAAACCTTAATGAATCTGGCCCTAAGCGTGTTATTTTCCTTCTCCCTCTCCACCCCCCCTCATCACCACCACCACCTTAACAGGCTTATAAAGCTCTCCTTGCAGGCCAGCTAAAAGCGCTACAAACTGCGGACGTCCATAGCCTACTTTTAGCCGAATTAAGGGAGGGCTTTGAACTTTGTTCTCTCCAGGAGAGTGATGGTAAACCCACTAAATATATAAATCATTAAAAGAAAACTATAAGGTCATGGAAGGTAAGAGGGAGAATGATACCTTTTTGAGGCTAATACATGTGTAAAGATGAAAAGCTTCCAGAGATACTATTGAGACTTCTTCCCCGGGTAAGGTCTGAAGTCTGTCAGCTCCCCAGGAAGAAATGAGAGTAGTTCAGAAAGCAAGGGCATCATTAGCTTTCAGCACGCGCGGCCTGCGCCCCGAGTCTCCTTCAGCAGTTGTCAGATTGCGATGAAAAGGAGAAGCCCAGTGGGGCTGCCACATTTCCCATCCTGCAATGATCGAAGAAAAAGCTTGACAGGTCACTGTGGACCCCACCCTGTAGTGGCCAAAGAAGGAGCCTAACAGGCCACCATGGATCTCAGTCTGTGGAGCTGAAGAAACTGTCACAGGAAGGCCCAGAGTGAGAGCCCTGTGTGAGTGAGAGAGAGCATGTGGGAGTGAGTATGTGAGAATCAGAACTTGTGAGGGAGCCTGTGGGAATGTGTGTGTGTGTGTGTGTGTGTGTCAGCATGTGGGTATGTGAGAAGGAGCCTGTGGGTTGAGAATATATGTGTATGTGTGTGATAGAGGAAGGCTGTGGGATTGAGAGCATATGTATACTGAATGTATGTGAGAGTGGAAGCCTGAGGGAGTGAGAGCTGGAATGTGTGTGTGAGAGGGAGACTGTGGGGTTGAGAGTATATGTGTGTGTGTGTGTGGAGAGCAAGTGTGTAAGAGCATGTGTGTGTGAGAGGGAAATTGTTATGACAGCAAGTGATGTGTGAGGGAAGGTGTGTGTGTAAGGGCATGTGTGTGAGAGAGGGAGTTTGTGTGAGAGGGAGAAACGGAGTGTCTGTGAGGGAATGAACATGTATGTGTTACAGAATATGCATGACAGAGAGAGGATAAAATTTGTGAGGCCCCCCCCCCCCCACTCCATTAATTTTAGGGTAACTGGAAATCACAAAATTCCCAGGGTGACTGCGAGAAATTTTTATCTCTATGAGTTTTAATTATTGGATATTATCTGATGTGCCTGCTGTGTTAAAATATTGTATTAGTGTTTGGTACATTTTTTAAATATTTTAGTTTTTAATTATTGGATGTTACTATTCATCAGCTATTTTGAAGTATTTCTTCTTTTTATTAGTGTGGTTTTACTATTATGATGTTTTATATTAATTGTTTGATGTTTTAGAGGAATGGTAATGTTTCTGTTTTTCCATTGCTGCACTGCATACAGATTCTGGCTTCTTGTGGTTTCTAGTTCAGTTTTTGTCTGCACATTTGAATTTCTACTTTAGGGTCTCTTTATTCTGTATTTGGTGTTCTGCAAGTGTGACTGAGGTGACATATTCTGCTTGCTTGTAGTTTCTGTGTAGGGATCTATAGTAGCCTGACTTGTTCTGTTTTCCTAATAGGAAGTGCATTAGTGTTTTAGGACCTGGTGTAATATTTGTAGTGTAGCCTTTTCATAGGTAGGGTTCTATTGTTTCAGTCTGGCAGTTACGGTGTTTTGGCATGGCAGGTTTTCTATTGGTTCTGAATATATATTTTTTTGCAGGATTTTATATTTTACAGTGTTCTGGCAGAGTTGGTATTGCTGTTACTGAGGTGACACTAGAATCTGAATATTATTTTTCTATGGTGAGTGGTAAGGGGAAATGTCCGGGTTCTGCTCTGCACCCTTTATCGGTGGAGTTTCTGTGAACACAGGATATTGTAGAACTCGAGGTGCAGGTTTTGTATTGGGATTCTGTCCTATCCTGTATAGACCCCAGATTTTACGCCTATGGAGAAGAGACGGCTGAGGGGGGATATGATAGAGGTCTTTAAGATGATGAGAGGTCTTGAACGAGTAGATGTGACTCGGTTATTTACACTTTCGAATAATAGAAGGACTAGGGGGCACTCCATGAAGTTAGCAAGTAGCACATTTAAGACTAATTGGAGAAAATTCTTTTTCACTCAACGCACAATAAAGCTCTGGAATTTGTTGCCAGAGGATGTGGTTAGTGCAGTTAGTGTAGCTGGGTTCAAAAAAGGTTTGGATAAGTTCTTGGAGGAGAAGTCCATTAACTGCTATTAATCAAGTTTACTTAGGGAATAGCCACTGCTATTAGTTGCATCAGTAGCATGGGATCTTCTTAGTGTTTGGGTAATTGCCAGGTTCTTGTGGCCTGGTTTGGCCTCTGTTGGAAACAGGATGCTGGGCTTGATGGACCTATGGTCTGACCCAGCATGGCAATTTCTTATGTTCTTATGTAATCTTGAATAATGTTAGTAGATGGTTGAAACTGACCAGGGGCTTCTTTGTTATTTAGAAGTTATTTCTGTCTGGAGACAGCTGTATGGGAATGTAGAACAGAGATCATTGGTGTGATGTCTGATAATGTGTTTATAGATTTGTTCTTTGGCGGAGGAGAAGCTGCTGATCGTGATTGAGTTATTTATCAAAATCTTCGGGGGGAGGAGAGAGGAGGTCATATTGGGCCTGGGCCCCTGATCTTTTAGGTACCTAGAAATGCCTCTGCCAGAGAGCTGACGTCTCTGCTTATTCCTCAGCCTCATAAAGAGATGAGATAGTCTCTGCCCACTTGCTATCTTGGTTTTCTTTCAGCTAATTACAGTTCACAGGCTCCTGGTTTTGGTCAGAGCTGGCACCGCCGTGCAAAACGGAAGTGCAGTGAGGCAGCAGTGAGAGCCCCCCCTCCCACCTCAGCCCGAATTCCCACTTTAATGAAGAACTCCAGCTAAGTAAGGACAACCACAGCCCGTGGCCCACATAGAAGCTCGTCACAGGTTTGTTTTGCTTTTGAATTAGCATCACAAAGTATCGCGTAGCTCCTAGCATCGGCCCTCTTGTCATATACGACAAAGGAGCGGCCTGTCCTGGGCCCACTCAGCTGCACAATCCGCCTTCTCCCTTTCTGCTTAGACAGTTAAGGAATGTGCAGTTATCTAATCCTGCGGTTTGCAGAGCTGGAAGTGTGTCATCAGATGAATCACCCTTAGGAAAAGCAAATGTAAGAAGCCACATTGCACTGCCTTAATAGTTTGGGGGAGGTGGGAAGGGATTCTTAAGAAGAAATATTCACAGAAATAGGAATTTTACATCTCCAGCGTGTGTATATCTGTGTATATGGCAAATCTTCACGAGAGCCCTCGTCCAGTGATGAAAGTCACATTACAAAACGGAGCCAGTGAGGAGTTGGGAATGCCTGTGGGACTTCTGCTTCTGACCGGCTCAATTTGCTTCTGGAAATTGCATGTTAGTTTATTACTGCATGTTGGAAATGGAATACAAAGCTCAGACTGTGTTTTATTTTCTTTGTACCTCAGCCCATCAGGGGCTCGGCCGCTCCTGTCCCAGAGAGCCACAAGCAAATCTGGGATTTTGGGATAGCCACAACAAATATTCATCAGATATATTTGCAGGCAGTCATTTGGTCTAAGAGCCCAATTAATTTGCATCCTTTCCTCATTTTGTTTACATAGTAGATGTCAGAAGTAAACTCTGGTGGCTGTGGCTCTTCAGGAGATGCCTGCTGGCATCAGAATGGTAGCATAACAAATAATTAACCTACTAACTGGTAGCATGGGTTACAGAAAGAACAGCACTGAGAATCTTATTTTCACTTTGCAGTAATATTGTGAAAATGTGGTTTTGACTGGAGCAAATAGTTGTGAACTGAAAGCCACAGAACAACCACATGCAGGCAACTCAGACATCTTATTTGTCTCTACCTCGGTGGCGTCTCTCACCAGATGGATAACTCAAAGTCACCTGTCAGACCTGGTTGGGCAATGTGCCATTATGGATCTAGTACAGTGAGTGCTGCTGGGCTTTGTCCATCAGAGATCCACAGTATATTAGCACAGCCCTGATACATCAGGCTAAGAGACAATTTGAAAAGAAGTTGGCTGTAGAGGCAAAAACTCACAGTAAAAACTTTTTTAAATATATCCGAAGCAGAAAGCCTGTGAGGGAGTCAGTTGGACTGTTAGATGATCGAGGGATTAAAGGGGCACTTAGAGAAGATAAGGCCATCGCGGAAAGATTAAATGATTTCTTTGCTTCGGTGTTTATTGAAGAGTACGTTGGGGAGGTACGCGTAATGGAGAAGGTTTTCATGGGTAATGATTCAGATGGACTGAATCAAATCACGGTGAACCTAGAAGATGTGGTATGCCTGATTGACAAACTGAAGAGTAGTAAATCACCTGGACCGGATGGTATACACCCTAGAGTTCTGAAGAAACTAAAAAATGAAATTTCAGACCTATTAGTAAAAATTTGTAACCTATCATTAAAATCATCCATTGTACCTGAAGATTGGAGGATAGCAAATGTAACCCCAATATTTAAAAAGGGCTCCAGGAGCGATCCAGGAAACTACAGACCGGTTAGCCTGACTTCAGTGCCAGGGAAAATAGTGGAAAGTGTTCTAAACATCAAAATCACAGAACATATAGAAAGACATGGTTTAATGGAACAAAGTCAGCATGGCTTTACCCAAGGCAAGTCTTGCCTCACAAATCTGCTTCACTTTTTTGAAGGAGTTAATAAACATGTGGATAAAGGTGAACCTACCGACGTGCCGCAAATGCGCGGTAGAGACCAGCTCTACCGCGCATGTGCGGGCGAGCACGTCGGTCTGAGCCAGCGTCAGAAAAAAAGAAAAAACAATGGCGGCGTCCAGTGGCAGTGGCAGCGGCAGCGGCGGCGGGTGGCGGCGTCCGGTGGTAGCGGCGGCGGGTGGCAGCGGCATGGCGGCATCCAGCGGCGGCGGCGTTGGGTGGTGGCGGCGTCCGGTGGTAGCGGCGGCGGCGGGAGGCAGCGGCGGCGGCGGCATTGGGTGGCGGCGGCGGCGTCCGGTGGTAGCGGCGGCGGCGGCGGGTGGCAGCGGCATGGCGGCGTCCAGCGGTGGCGGCGTTGGGTGGCGGTGGCGTCCGGTGGCGGCGGGTGGCAGCGGCGGCGGCAGCGAGGGAGGAGAGAAAGAAGGAGGGACTGACAGAGAGAGGGAGGGACTGAGTGAGAGGGGAGGAGAGAGAGGGAGTGGGAGGGAGGGAGTGGGACGGAGGGAGAGGGGGGGACTGAGTGAGGGGGGGAGGGAGATAGAGAGGGAGTGGGACTGAGGGAGGGAGTGGGACATAGAGGGATGTAGTATACTTGGATTTTCAGAAGGCGTTTGACAAAGTTCCTCATGAGAGGCTTCTAGGAAAAGTAAAAAGTCATGGGATAGGTGGCGATGTCCTTTCGTGGATTGCAAACTGGCTAAAAGACAGGAAACAGAGAGTAGGATTAAATGGACAATTTTCTCAGTGGAAGGGAGTGGACAGTGGAGTGCCTCAAGGATCTGTATTGGGACCCTTACTTTTCAATATATTTATAAATGATCTGGAAAGAAATACGACGAGTGAGATAATCAAATTTGCAGATGACACAAAATTGTTCAGAGTAGTTAAATCACAAGCAGATTGTGATAAATTGCAGGAAGACCTTGTGAGACTGGAAAATTGGGCATCGAAATGGCAGATGAAATTTAATGTGGATGTGCAAGGTGATGCATATAGGGAAAAATAACCCATCCTATAATTACACAATGTTGGGTTCCATATTAGGTGCTACAACCCAAGAAAGAGATCTAGGCGTCATAGTGGATAACACATTGAAATCGTCGGTTCAGTGTGCTGCAGCAGTCAAAAAAGCAAACAGAATGTTGGGAATTATTAGAAAATGAGTGGTGAATAAAACGGAAAATGTCATAATGCCTCTGTATTGCTCCATGGTGAGACCGCACCTTGAATACTGTGTACAATTCTGGTCGCCGCATCTCAAAAAAGATATAATTGCGATGGAGAAGGTACAGAGAAGGGCTACCAAAATGATAAGGGGAATGGAACAGCTCCCCTATGAGGAAAGACTAAAGAGGTTAGGACTTTTCAGCTTGAAGAAGAGACGGCTGAGGGGGGATATGATAGAGATGTTTAAAATTATGAGAGGTCTAGAATGGGTAGATGTGAATCGGTTATTTACTCTTTCGGATAATAGAAAGACTAGGGGGCACTCCATGAAGTTAGCATGGGGCACATTTAAAACTAATCAGAGAAAGTTCTTTTTTACTCAACGCACAATTAAACTCTGGAATTTGTTGCCAGAGGATGTGGTTAGTGCAGTTTTTTAGATTATTATTCAATGATAGTTTTCACACTGTATGTTACTTTGCCATCTATTTCTGCATCCCTACAGACGAAACAACATAAGAGATCATACTCTGCTCTATATGATCTTTTTTTTCCTCAGTTTGTATACAACCAATGAACTTAAGAAGATTGATGTAAGGTAATACTGACATTTCTTACCATTAATTTGGTTCAGTATATAATCATTAATTGCTTGCCTAAACCGTGAGTTTTATATTAAAATTTATATTCACTAGGTTTGTTATTAATTGATTGGATATCTTATAAATACACCATTTTTCCTAGTATATGTTCCCTCTATATGTCACCATGAGTCCTTTTGATTCATATTCTAAGTTATTGATCCATTAATATTATTCATTTATTTATTTATGATGTCACATTTATTTATGTTCTTATTCTGAAAGTCTTTATTTATGTTTTTAGCCCCTGAGGCAGCCGTGTTCAAACGGCGAAACTCGGCCAGAGTCGGGCTACTTTTGTGTCTCCACTTCAATAAAGGTTTTAACTTTTAGACTACAGGCATCTATTTTCTTCTTTTCATCCTTATGTTCTTATCAGACATCCCTAAACTGCACAGATGGGAGTGCTCAAGAAACCTCTGTATTTGCATTTTATTGAAACGTCTAAAACTTGTGGGGAGGGGGGGGGAGAGCCCTCGGCTGCTTTTTGACTCTCCAGCTCAATTGGAAGTGGTGCTGGAACACCATGAGCCTTAATTCACAGCTACACATCTATCTATCTATCTATTTATTTATTTATTGATTTATTGATTTATTTATTTAATTTAAAATCTTTTCTATACCGTCGCTAAGTTATATACCATCGCAACGGTTTACATGTGGGCACATAGATTAAGAAAGGTGAATGCGTACTATCGTACATTTTAACAGGTGCCAAAAAGGTTCGATTACATCTATACTAATAAACGAAGCTTGACCGACGTGCCGCAAATGCGCAGTAGAGACCAGCTCTACCGCGCATGTGCGGGCGAGCACGTCGGTCTGAGCCAGCGTCAGAAAAAAAGAAAAAACAATGGCGGCGTCCAGTGGCAGTGGCAGCGGCAGCGGCGGCGGGTGGCGGCGTCCGGTGGTAGCGGCGGCGGGTGGCAGCGGCATGGCGGCATCCAGCGGCGGCGGCGTTGGGTGGTGGCGGCGTCCGGTGGTAGCGGCGGCGGCGGGAGGCAGCGGCGGCGGCATTGGGTGGCGGCGGCGGCGTCCGGTGGTAGCGGCGGCGGCGGCGGGTGGCAGCGGCATGGCGGCGTCCAGCGGCGGCGGCGGCGTTGGGTGGCGGTGGCGTCCGGTGGCGGCGGGTGGCAGCGGCGGCGGCAGCGAGGGAGGAGAGAAAGAAGGAGGGACTGACAGAGAGAGGGAGGGACTGAGTGAGAGGGGAGGAGAGAGAGGGAGTGGGAGGGAGGGAGTGGGACGGAGGGAGAGGGGGGACTGTGAGGGGGGAGGGAGATAGAGAGGGAGTGGGACTGAGGGAGGGAGTGGGACATAGAGGGAGAGGGGGGGAGGGAGTGGGACAGAGGGAAGGAGTGGGACTGAGGGAGAGAGGGACTGAGGGAGAGAGAGGGAGGGAGTGGGACAGAGGGAAGGTGTGGGACAGAGTGAGTGGGACAGAGTGAGAGGGAGGGAGGGAGTGGGACAGAGTGAGAGGGGGAGGGAGTGGGAGGGAGGGAGTGGGACTGAGGGTGAGAGGGAGGGAGAGAGGGGGGAGGGAGTGAGACTGAGTGGGAGGGAGGGACTGAGTGAGAGGAGAGGGAGGAATGGGTGGGAGGTAGGGGGTGGAGGGGAGAGAGAATGAGGGGGAGGTGAGAGACAGGGGGATGTAGCCCTTTTTAACGGCTTAACGGCGGTGGCAGCGAGGGAGGAGAGAGAGAGGGAGGGACTGACAGAGAGAGTGAGGGACTGAGTGAGAGGGGAGGAGAGAGAGGGAGTGGGAGTGAGTGGGAGGGAGGGAGTGGGACGGAAGGAGAGGGGGGGACTGAGTGAGGGGGAGGGAGATAGAGGGAGAGGGGGGGAGGGAGTGGGACAGGGAAGGAGTGGGACTGAGGGAGAGGGGGGAGGGAGAGAGAGGGAGGGAGTGGGACAGAGGGAAGGAGTGGGACTGAGGGAGAGGGGGGAGGGAGTGGGACTGAGGGAGAGTGAGTGGGACTGAGAGAAGGAGGGAGGGAGGGAGTGGGACTGAGGGAGAGTGGGAGAGAGGGGGGGGAGGGAGGGAGTTGAGACTGAGTGGGAGGGAGGGACTGAGTGGGAGGAGAGGGAGGAGTGGGAGGAGTGGGTGAGAGGGAGGGAGGTAGGGGGTGGAGGGGAGAGAGAATGAGGGGGAGGTGAGAGACAGAGGGATGTAGCCCGTTATAACGGGCTTAACGGCTTGTTTTATCATAAAAAAAGGCTTCAGTTGTTTAGTGATGTAGGTCCTGACAATGTGTACCTGTAAGGTACTATTCACAGGTAAAATTTACATCCTTTACAAAATTTACACATGGATTCCCCCCCCCCTCCCTCCCCCCAGGGGCTGTGAATGCTGCTTCCACAGTATACAAGTCTTTTCTGACCCAGGGAGTGGAACTCCTGACTAGGGAATCAAACCCACAGATAGATCATCTCCAGGTACTTAGCCATTTACGTAACTGAAATGTTGCAGAAGCAGAGTGCATGGAGTACAGATGCTGCATTAGAATAACACGCATAACGTAAGTCACATAGAGAATATATCAAGGAATACAGAAAACCTTGTATATACTTGGTAAACCTCCATCTGTGCCATCATGGAGCTGTATTTGTTATGCGTACCACCAGCGGCAGCCCCGCGGCGCGGCCCTCTCACCTCTTCAGACGGACTCCAGCTGCTGGCTCCTCATCGCTGGAGGCAGTGGGCCGCCAGCTCCAAACTCGGGTTTCCTCCGGGTGTCTCCGGCCCTGCCACACTGCCCAGTGTTGCCAGCCAGGATGTTCCTGTTCGTCGGGCCTCTCCGCGTGGCCCGCGGAGAGACGCCGCCACCAGCACTGCTCCCCTTCCTAGGCATGACGCATCAGTGATTCCTTTAAAGAGCCTGCAGCAGGCCGCGGACCCGGATACTGACATCAGACCCTTCAGCGTATAAAAGCTCAGGCCTTGCTCCATAGTGTTGCCTTCGCAACAGGTCTCCTCATACTCAGAGTACTCGTTTCTATTCCTTAAATCGTCTCATCGTGTTTTCCTGTCTTCCTGTAGGTCCCTGTTCCTGTTCTCCTAGTTCCTGTTCGTCTATGTGTTGGATTGACTCCGGACTTGACCTTCGCTACATCTGACTACAGCTTCTCTCCAGCCCCGGACCTTTGCTACGCCTGATTACTCTTCAGCTTCTCTCCAGCCCCGGAACTCCGCTACGCCCAACTATTCTTCAGCCTCTCAACAGCCCCAGACCTCTGCTTCGTCTGACTATCTCTGCCTTCTCCGCGCCCTGACTACTGCCTTGCCTGACCACGCCTGCCTTCTCCATGCCCTGACCCTTGCTTTGCACGACTACGCTACAGACTCTCCTTCGTCCAGAGTTCTTCGTTGCTTGCCACAACTTCCATTCACCGCTGGCTCAGAATCCAGCCTGTCAGTGACACCTCTCCTCACCTATCCTCTGGACGTGGACTTTCAAGGCTTAGGCCTTCCTTTGCTCGGGTGCCTCCAGTTCCCTATTGTTCCTTTGGCACCTGAGCCCTCGTACCAAATCCAGTCCAGGATAGAACCACACAATCTACCGACTGCTGTCTCTGGGCTGAACAGCTACTCACCTCTAGTTAACCTCGAGGCCCACCTAAGTCCTGCCGGCCCGGCTCCCAAAGGCTCAACCCAAGGGGAATGAGGGCTGGTATAGGTGAAGCTCCAGCGGCCTCTAGCTTCAGCCCACTCCACCTGCTGATGGTGGGGACCCGTAGGTCCTCGCCTACGGGTTGCGTCAACCCCACCTCAGCCCAAGGGTCCACCTCCGACGCAACAGTATTTTGAACTTAAAAAGAGCTCAACAGGTTGCAAAGGCCATGGACTCGGTGGAGCCGCGTGCCCTCCAGGGCACCCCAGGCTTATCATCTAAGGTACAAGAACAGCAGCAGTTCCTTGAGGCATTGGCCTCCTCCATGGATCGTCTTCACGCCCGTCTTCACGCCCTTATGAATAATTCGGCTCCTTCTCCTCCACAGCCACCTCCATCGATGCCTCGAGCCTTGTTGGCACGTCCAGCGCCTCCATGCCTCAATGGCGGCTCCAGACTCTGCAGATGGTTCATAAACCAATGCTATATGCAATTTGTTCTGCAGCCTTCCGTCTTCCAGGACGAGTTGACTAAAGTTACGTTTATTCTGTCCCGCCTTGAAGGGAAAGCGCTGGCCTGGGCTTCTCCCCTGTGGGAACGCTCAGATTCCTTGTTAAAGGAACTGGCTCAGTTTGTGGCTGTTTTTAGACGGACATTTGATGATCCTAGGCGACATGTCGTGGTAAGCACCAGTTTACTACATCTTTGTCAAGGACAACGAAGTTTATTTGATTATACTATTGAGTTTCGGACTTTGGCTACCAAGCTTGCCTGGCAGGAAGACTGCCTCCAAGCTATCTACCTGGACGGACTCTCTTCGCAGATGAGCTGGCTGCATGGGAGCTCCCTTCCTCTCTGGAGGACCTTATAGACTTGGCATGCCGAATTGACCATCGTATTCAAGAGCGTCACCGGGAGAGTCAGATGCCCAAGAAGCCACCAGTTACCAACCCTGCATCCTGCAGTGAAATTTGAGTGGTCAAAGTGGAAGAATCTATGCAGTTGGGTCACGGGTGGCTGACACCGGAAGAGCGCCTCTGGCGGAGACAAACTAGCCTGTGTCTGTATTGCGGAGCACCTGGCCACCA
This sequence comes from Rhinatrema bivittatum, assembly GCF_901001135.1. NCBI lineage: Eukaryota > Metazoa > Chordata > Amphibia > Gymnophiona > Rhinatrematidae > Rhinatrema > Rhinatrema bivittatum. The sequence continues at coordinate 243,612,022 of NC_042622.1, forward strand.
TCTACAGACTTGCCCTATCCGTCCGGGAAACTCTTTGGCCTGAGCTCAGTAGGGGTCCTAAACTTGGGTGCAACCTCTCCAGCCCCTCAATTGTCAGTACCGGTCATGTTAATTTGGGATTCCCGGGCCGTCCCGATTCTTGCTCTGGTAGATTCCGGAGCAGGAGGTAATTTTATCCTTAAAGACCTTGTACAGCTTCTGGGTATAAAAACCTGTTCGCTTGATATGTCTTTGTGCATCACTTCTATCTATGGAGAGCCACTACCCAGCCGTATCTCCTTGACCACAGAACCTGTCCAGTTACACATTGGGGCTTTACATCTTGAGGAACTTGAATTACTAGTATTGGATAAGTCCATCTATCCTATAGTACTTGGACTCCCCTGGCTACAGAAGCATTCTCCCCAATTCACCTGGCTTCATTGCAATTAGTAGAGTGGGGTCCTGCTTGTCATCAGTCCTGCCTCCAAAAGGTGATACCATCTGCTGTGGTTCCCCTGGCTACTATGTCCTCTGGCCTACCTGCTCCATATGCTGCATATGAGGACGTGTTTTCTAAGCAGAAGGTTGACCTCCTTCCGCCTCTCTGAAAGTTTGACTGTCCAATTGATCTCCTTCTTGGAACCATGCCTCCTTGTGGACGCACCTATCCTTTGTCATTACCTGAGACAAAGGCAATGACTGAATATATTCAGGAAAATCTTGCAAAAGGATTTATTCGCCCATCTACATCTCCCGCTGGGAAGGGATTCTTTTTCGTGACCAAGAAAGATGGGTCACTTAGGCTGTGTATTGACTACCATGGCCTAAATGCCATCACTCGTAAGGATAAATATCCCTTACCGCTGATTTCTGAATTGTTCGACTGTCTCCAAGGTGCCTCCATTTTCACAAGCTGGATTTCTGCGGGGTGTATAACCTAGTGAGGATTCACCCCGATTATTTATTTATGTATTTAAGGTTTTTCTATACCGAATTTCTTGATGCAGATCAAATCAACTCGGTTTACATCGAACAAAAGTTTTAACAATAACATAGCCAATAAACATATTACAAGAGGCAGATATTTGCAGAGTCAAAAGTTACATTATAACAAGGGCGAGCAACTGGGGATTAGGAAAAGAGAGGGGGGAAAACAAGAGTATACAACAATCGGAAACTTTATACAGAGAGTGAGGGTGGCTAGTATAGCCAATCTCTAAGGATACTTCTAAAAATTAAGACATCTATGCGATATAATGAGTGATTATGTGAAGCGTAGCGAAAAACAGTACATTAAAAGTTCAGTGATGTAAAATTTGGTCTAGGCGCACGGAAAGGCTCGGCCGAACAACCATGTTTTGAGTTTCTTTTTAAAGGTCTGAAGGCAGGTTTCCCGATTATATATGGAAAACTGCTTTTAACACCAGGGACGGTCACTACGAATATTTGGTGATGTCTTTTGGCCTCTGTAACACACCCGCAGTATTCCAACAAATGATGAACAAAATTTTTAGAGATCTATTATACACTAAAGTCGTGGCTTATCTGGATGATACCCTCATCTTTTCCAGAGATCTTGACACTCATCGCGCTGATGAACGAACTGTCCTCCAGCATCTTCGTGAAAACCATCTGTTGCAAAATTGGACAAAAGTCATTTCATTTCCATTTCATTTATTAAAATTTATTAATCGCTTAACACAACAAAATTGTGGCCTAGGCGATTTACAGTAGAACGTCTGTTCGAAAAGTCTAGCCTGCCTTTCCAGGGTTACATAATCTCCCAACAAGGCTTTTCCATGGACCCCGCAAAATTAAAGGGAATCCGGGATTGGCCGCACATCCAGTGGGACTCAAAGTGCTCCAGCACTTCTTAGGATTTCTCAACTATTATCGGCACTTCATCCCACACTGTTCAACACTGGCTGCTCCACTGACAGCCTTGACCTGTAAAGGCCAAAATACACAAGATTGGCCACCTGAAGCCATTGCCGCCTTCCATCGTTTGAAAGAAGCCTTCCAGAAGGGGTCCTGTTTACATCACCCAGATCTGACTCGTCCATTTATAGTCGAAGTTGATGCCTCCGCCATTGGGGCTGGGGCCTTTCTAAGTCAACACACTGCCTCTGGTGCTGTAGTTCCCTGTTGATTTTAGTCCCATAAATTCTCATTGGCAGAGCAAAATTGCATCATCGGGGACCGCAAACTGCTCGCCATAAAGTTGGTTCTTGAAGAGTGGCGCCTGTGGCTAGATGGTGCACAACATAAATTTATGGTATTCACTGATCATAAAAATCTGAAATATTTGAGTCAAGCACAACAGCTCAATGCCCATCAAGCCCGATGGGCTTTATTCTTCTCTAGATTTGATTTTGAACTGCACTATCGACAAGCCAACAAGAACCTCCGGGCGGACGCCTTATCACAGCCTGAAGACATTCCAGAAGAATCAACCCACATCATTAACCCAGCTTGTATCTCTTTGTCTGCCACTCATCCAGTTCCTACTGGAAAAACGGTAGTGCCCTGACGACTCTGAGAAAGAGTTCTCTGCTGGGCACACGATTCCAAATTTGCCGGTCACCCAGGACGAACATGAACCATGGCACTGCTCCACCGGTTCTTCTGGTGGCCTGCCTTGGTCTCTGACGTGAAAGTGTATGTCGAATCCTATAATGTTTGTGCACAGCAGAAAAACCCTGTCGGGCAACCTTGGGGTTTTCTTCAACCGCTTCCAGCACCCGAAGAACCGTGGACTCACCTGTCTACGGATTTCATCATGGATCTGCCACCTTCTAAGGGTCACATTGTAATATGGGTCACCATAGACCGCTTTTCTAAAATGTCCCATTTTGTACCTCTGCCGGGCCTGCCGGGCCTGCTCCAGAGCTAGCGCAACTGTTTTTCCACCATATTTTCAGATTGCATGGATTACCCACGGATATCATCTCAGATCGAGGTCCTCAATTTGTTGCCAGGTATTGGTGCTCACTTTGCCGAAAATTCGGTATTAACATCAGCCTCACGACCTCCTATCATCCCCCGGCCAACGGGCAAGCCAAATGGATGAATCGCTCTTTGAAGGCATTCCTGCGTGCTTACATCAATGACCAACAAGATAACTGGTCAGATCTCTTATTCTGGGCAGAGTTTTCTCTCAACTCTCACATCGCTACAGCTACTGGTACATCTCCATTCTCAATCGTCTATAGGAAACAACTTCAACCAACTCTACCCATACCGTCTCCTGTGGCACAGGCTACTTTGGATGCCCTTAAGACACTATGGGAACAGACAAATCTTCGCTTGCATCAGGTTGCCTCCCAGACCCAGAGAACTGCTGACAGTCGACGCCGCTCAGCTCCTGAATGCATTCCTGGCAGAAAGTCTGGTTAAGTACCAAATACATCTGACTTCGAATTCTATCACAGAGATTTGCTCCCCAGTTTATTGGACCTTTTCCTGTTACCCAACTCATCGGACCTGTTACACACCAGCTTCAGCTGCCCCCTACACTGGGGATACATAAAATCATTCCATGTATCGCTTTTAAAGCCTGTAATTCTGTCTTGGCCTCCCGGAAAGCTCCTGAGCCACCTCCTCTGGTGGCAGAAACTGACACAACGTACAAGGTCCAAGAGGTCCTAGATGTCCATCGCAGGGCTCGCCAATGGGAGTACCTCCTTTCTTGGGAGGAATACGGACCCGAAGAGAATTCGTGTGAGCCAGCCCGAAACATTCTCGCTAAGACCCTCCTTTTGAATTTCCATCGTGCCCATCTGGGCAAACCCCGACCTCCAAGAGGGGACATAAAGGGGGGGGGGGGTGTACTATTATGCGTGCCACCCGCAGCAGCCCTGCGGCGCGGCCCTCTCACCTTTTCAGACGGACTCCAGCTGCTGGCTTCTCTTTGCTGGTGGTGGTGGGCCGCCAGCTCCGACCTCAGATTCCTTCCGGTGCCTCCGGCCCTGCTGCACTGCCCAGTGTTGCCAGCCAGGATGTTCCTGTTCGTCAGGCCTCTCCACATGGCCCGCGGAGGGATGCTGCCACCAGCACCGTGCCCCTTCCTAGGCATGAGCACGCACATCAGTTATTCCTTTAAAGGGCCTGTGGTGGGAACCTGGCTGCGGACCCGAATGCTGATGTCAGACCCTTCAGCGTATAAAAGCTCAGGCCTCACTCCATTGTGTTGCCTTTGCAACAGGTCTCCTCATGCTCCGAGTACTCGTTGCTATTCCTTGAATCGTCTCATCGTGTGTTCCTGTCTTCCTGAGGTTCATGGTTCCTGTTCTAGTTCCTATTCGTCTATGTGCTGGATTGACTCTCTGGACTTGACCTTCACTACGCCTGACTACTCTTCAGCTTCTCTCCAGCCCCGGACCTTCGCTTCGCCTGACTACTCTTCAGCTTCTCTCCAGCCCTGGACCTCCGCTAATCCTGACTACTCTTCAGCTACTCTCCAGCCCTGGATCTCTGCTACGTCTGACCATCTCTGCCTTCACCGCGCCCTGACCACTGCCTTGCCTGACCACGCCTGCCTTCTCCACGCCCTGACCCTTGCTTTGCATGACTACACTACAGACTCTCCTTCGTCCAGAGTTCTTTGTTGCTTGCCACAACTTCCATTCACTGCTGGCTCAGAATCCAGCCTCTCCTCACCTAACCTCTGGATGTGGACTTTCAAGGCTTAGGCCTTCCTTTGCTCGGGTGCCTCCAGTTCCCTATTGTTCCTTTGGCACCTGAGTCCTCGTATCGAATCCAGTCCAGGATAGAACCACACAATCTACAGTCTGCTGTCTCTGGGCTGAACAGCTACTCACCTCTAGCTAACCTCGAGGCCCACCTAAGTCCTGCCAGCCCCAGCACCCAAAGGCTCAACCCGAGGGGAACGAGGGCTGTTACATGTGAAGCTCCAAATGCCTCTTGCTTCAGCCCACTCCACCTGCTGATGGTGGGGATCCATAGGTCCTTGCCTCAGCCCAAGGGTCCACCTCCGACGCAACAGTATTTTGAACTTAAAAAGAGCTCAAATGTTGCTACTGTATTATTTTCACAAATTTCCTAAAGTATAATTATACCAATGCTGAGATTTAATGGAGAATTAAGAAAACTATTTTAGCTAGCTTAATGCAGCAGATTGATGGAGAAAAAAATTGCTATTTTTAGAAGCACTGGCAAGTTAGATGCAAAGCACTGATAAGCGAAAAGAAAATTTGAAAAAAAGCTTGCCATAGAAGCAAAAACTCATAATAACAACTTTTTCAAATACATCCAAAGCAGGACATCTATGAGGGAGTTGGTTGGACCATTAGATGATTGAAGGGTAAAAGGGGCACTTAGGAAAGACAAGGCCATAGCGGAAAGACTACATGAATTATTCAGTGTTTATGGAAACAGTATTTATTGGTGATGATTTGGAGGTACTGAAACAAATCACAGTGAACCTGGAAGATGTAATAATGCAAACTGACAGACTAAAGAGTAGCAAATCACATGGTCCAGAGTGTTTACATCTCAGAGTTCTGAAATAACTAAAAAATTGAATTGCAGAGCTAGTAATAGTTATTTGTAACATCATTAAAATTGTCTATTGTACCTGAAGATTGGAGGGTGGCTAATATAATGCCAATCTTTATTAAGGGCTTCAGAGGTGATCTGGTAAATTATAGACTAGTGAGCCTGATGTTGGCACTGGAAAAAATCATAGAAACTATTCTAAAGAATAAAATCACGGAAATATAGAGAGACAGGATTTAATGGAACACAGCCAGCAAGGATTTTGCCTCATTGATTTGCTTCAGTTTTTTTGAAGGGGTTAATAAATATGTGGATAATGGTGATCCAGTGAATATAGTGTATCTGGATTTTCAGAAGGTGTTGACAAAGTCCCTCATGAGAGGCTCCTCAGGAAATTAAAAAGTTATGGGATAGGAAGCAATGTCCTATTATGGATTGAGAACTGGTTAGCAAGAAACAAAGAATAGGACAAAATGGTCAGTTTTCTGAATGAAGGAAGGTAAATATGGAGTGCCCCAGGAATCTGTACTGAGACTGTTGCTTTTTATCATATTTATTAATGATCTGGAAAAGAGAACAAGTGAAGTGCTCAAATTTGCAGACAACACAAAATTATTCCAAATTTTAAAGCGCAAGTAAGAGAAATTGCAGAAGGATCTTAGGAGACTGGGCATCCAAGTGGCAGATGAAATTTAATGTGGACAAATACAAAGCAATGCACCTAGGGAAAAGTAATCCAAACTGTAGTTACACGATGTTAGGTTCCATATTAGTCACCACCCAGGAAAAGGATCTAGGCATCATCATGGATAATACACTGAAATCCTCAGCTCAGTGTGCAGCAGCAGTCAAAAATGCAAACAGAATGTTAGGAATTATTCGGAAAGGAAGGGAGAATAAAACAGAATATCATAATATTCCTGTATTGCTCCATGGTGAGACCACGTAAAATTCTGGTTGCTGCATCTCAAAAAAAAAAATATTGGAACTAAAAAAGGTACAGAAAAAAGTGACCAAAATGATAATGGGAATGGAATGGCTTCCCTATTGGAAAGACTAACGAGGTTAGGGATCTTCAGCTTGGAGAAGAAAACAGCTAAGGGTGTTATGAATCCAAAGACCAGATATATAAAGGATTTTTCCCATTTTGTGAAAGAGGCTTCTACATAACTCAGGAGTGCTGAGGTGCTGCTTATCATCAGAGCACCCCATACAAGCAGCACACTGATGCTATAGTCATACATCTTTGCATGGAAGAACGGCTAGCCAGATGCACTACATAAAAACATAAGAAATTGGCATGCTGGGTCAGACCAAGGGTCCATCAAGCCCAGCATCCTGTTTCCAACAGAGGCCAAACCAGGCCACAAGAACCTGGCAATTACTCAAACACCAAGAAGATCCCATGTTACTGATGCAATTAATAGCAGTGGCTATTCCCTAAGTAAACTTGATTAATAGCTGTTAATAGACTTCTTCTCCAAGAACCCATCCAAACCTTTTTTGAACCCAGCTACACTAACTGCACTAACCACATCCTCTGGCAACAAATTCCAGAGCTTTATTGTGCGTTGAGTGAAAAAGAATTTTCTCTGATTAGTCTTAAATGTGTTACTTGCTAACTTCATGGAATGCCCCCTAGTCCTAAATAGTTTTTCTCCTCATTTTCAGCCTGTGAGAAAAATGGTTAGTGTATCTGGCCCTTAAAGAGATAGCAATAAGTACCGAAAAACACCCTCCCCCTGCAAGTTGACACTTTGAGGAATCTAGTTAATAATGTTGCTTTAATAGGAATGAGAGTTAAGAAAAATATTGTTAAAAGCAGAAACAAACGAATATCAGACAAAGCAGGTTTGGTTTTTTTTGTCTACAGCATTACAAATTTCTCCTTTACCTGAGTTTCGCCCTTCAGTATGCTGCGTTCCTCCTTCCTGCCCTGCCTCTACCTCTCCAGTGTCCTATGTCCACTTCTCCTTTCTGCTGTCTGCATTTAAGTTTTTTCAGCTTGCGGTCATAGGCAGAAAAGGGGAAGAGAAACTTCCCTCTCTGGTGCTGCCAGCTGCAGGAGCAGGCCAGGGAGAGCCGGCAATGGCGCAGAGTGCCCTGCATGGGGATGCCAGGGAACGACCCAGGAAACAATGAAATGCAAGCCCTGGTTTCCCAGGGGAATGGCGGCTTCTGGTCATGTTGAAGGATGTTGCGCTGCGGCAACCTTATCCCCAGGCACTGTAAGAAGTTCACAGTTAATGTGGGGTTACTGCAGTAGGAGCTGGCAAAAAAAAACCAAAACAAACGCTTTGGTGATGAAGTTTCTCATATTGTAGCAATCTCTCTCTCTCTCTCTCTCTTGCAGACTGGGGCGCGCAGGCATAAAAGGCGGTGTTGCATCTGATCTTTAGCCAATTCATAAATATAGTCCTTGGTGGACAAAAAAAGGTATATTTTCTCGGAAAGATCACATCCTCATTTTAACATCTATTCCAAAACTGCGACTACTGGCTAGTCTTAATATCACATCAGTAGGGCCTTTAAGGCCATTTGTTTCAGTAAATATTTAGATGAGAATAAGAAGCACAACAGGTTTCTGAATAACTTGTGCCAGAGGCCAGCTACATTGGTGTCTGAGCTAAAACTCTTTGGAAAGTGATTTTTATAAAGGGGTTGGGTTCATGGCCTTTCCCTGCTGGTCTGGACCAGTGCTTCTCAAACCTGTCCTCAGCCTCCCCCCATCCTCCATCCAGCAGTCAGGTTTCCAAGATAACTAGAACAAATATGCATTAGACAGAGCTGCATGCACAGTTGCAACTGCATGCAAAATGGGTTTGGGGCGCGGACAGATTTTAGAACCACTACTCTAAACAGAAATGTCAGCGCATGCCTAAATCTGTCTCCATGATACTCCCCACCCGGCCAGTCGAATTTTCAGGGTCTCCATAATGAATGCACATCAGGTAAATCTGCATACATCAGAGCCCCAGTATATGCACATTTTCCTCATACATATTCATGCTGAATAAGACCAAAGGTCCATCAAGCCCAGCATCCTGTCTCTGACAGTGGCCAATCTGAGTCACAAAGTTCCCTGCAGATTCCAAACAGTAAATCCATTTCTTGCTGCTATCTCCCATGGATGAGTGTTGGCTGTCCCAGATCTACCTGGCTAATAATGCCTTTATGGACTTTTCCTCCAGGAACTTGTCCAAGCCCCTTTTAAATCTAGCTGTGCTAGATGCCTTGGCCACATCCTCCGGCAACAAATTCCACAGCTTGATTGCGTGCCTAGTGAAAACATGTTTTCTCCAATCAGTTTTAAAATCTGCTACCTATTAGTTTCCTGGAGTGTCCCCTAGTCTTAATATTATTTGAAAGCTAAATAACTGTCTCCTATTTACCTATTCCACCCCACTCATGATTTTATAAACCTCTATAACAGAGCTTGCCAAAGTGTGTGTCGCGACACTTTAGTGTGTCGCCTGCAGTGTGCCGGTGTCTCACGCAAGCCCGGTGCACGTGACAGGGCGGAGCAAGTGGTATACCGAGGAGAGGTCAGGGGGAGCCAATGCGGCCGCCGGTGGACCTCATCCCACTGGCAGCTGAGTAGTGAAGTATCGCTGTGCTGTGCCGGAGACACATAGCAGGAAGATCGGCAGGGCCGTGGTGGAGCTCACGTCACCACAGCCCGAAGAAAAAGGTCGTGTCTAAACGTGTAGGTACTCCTCCTCCTTCCTGCCCATGCGGCCCCGGAAGAAAGATGTTGCTGGAGCCGCGCGGACAGGAAGGAGGAGGAGCATCATCCGTGTGCAGAAGAGGAGCAGCGTTGTTGCAGCGGGTTGAGGAGGAGGCCTGGTAGCAGGGCCGCCACCGCGGATCAGCCCGAGAGGATCAGGGCCGCCGCCGCCACTGCCACAGATCGGCCTGAGAAGATCCGGGCCGCTGCGGATTGGCCCGAGAAGATGAGGGCCGCTGCTGCCGCAGATCGGCCCGAGACAATCAGGGCCGCTGCTGAGCCCATCTTGCAGCGACTTGTGAAGAGGAGACCCAGAAGCAAGAGAGAGGCTGAGGGCCCGTAGAGTGTATATATGAGATGAGTTGAGAGATTGTGTGCGTGTATGAGATGAGTTGAGAGATTGTGTGTCTGTGTGTGAGAGTGAGTTGAGAGACTGTGTGTGGGAGTGAGGACCTGAATGTTTGCAGAGACAACATGTTAGAGCCTGTGTGTGTGTGAGAGAGACAGCATGTGACAGTGAGAGCCTGTGTGTATGAATGATTGTATGAGAGGGAGCATGTGACAGTAAGAGCCTTTGCTTGAGCAAGATAGCATGTGGGAATGAGAGAAAGCCTGGGTGTGTGAGAGTCAGACAGCATGTGCAAGAGAGAGACTGTGTATGAATGGTTGTATGAGAGAGAGCATGTGAGAGTGAGAGCCTGTGTGTGTGTGAGAGAGAGAGAAAGCATGTGAGAATGAGAACCTGACTGTGTGTTTGAGGGAAGAAGATAGATGGAGGGAAAAGAAATAGAAAAAAAGACAATATGAAAGGAACTGGCAAAAAAATAAGAAAGGGAAGATGGAACAAAAAAGCCTGTGACCAACCGATTAGAAAACTAAGATCAGACAGCAAAAGTAAAAAAAAAAAAAAATTACTTTTTACTGATTGGCACATGTAATCTTTGGTAATGTGCAAGAGTAGCATTTTCTCTATGCGGATCTCACAATGTACGAGATCAATATGGAGGAAGTGGAAACCCACGGGGCCTGCACAGAGGAGGCAGCAGAATGGGCTTCAGTGTCAGTAGCAGCAATCAACGCCTCCCCAATAGCCATGCGGCATCAGTGACAGTGGCAGCAGAGGAATGAGTGAGGCTCCGAGGTTGCTGGCAAAAGAAAGAGAGGGGGTCTGCCTTTAGTGTGTGCATGTGTATGAATGGGAGTCTGCCTGGGGGTGTATGTGTGTGAATGCATGGGTGCTTGCCTGAGGGTGTGTCTGTGTATGAGAATGAATGGGTGTCTTCCTGGGGTTTGTATGTGTGAGAATAGGTGCCTGCCTGTGTGTGGTGTATGTGCGTGTGTGTGAGAATGAATTGGTGCCTGCCTGGGGGTCTGTGTGTGTGTTCATACCTGAGGGATGGTGAGGGAGTGGTATGAAAATGAATGGGAGCCTGCCTGGGGGTCAGTTTCAGTGTGTGAGAATGACTGGGAACTTGCCTGGGTGTGTGTATTTGTGTGAGAATGATTGGGAGCTTGCCTGAGTGTGTGTGTTTGTGTGTATATGAGGGAGCCAGAGAGAGTGAGAGCATGAGTGTGTATGAGAAAATCCAGGGAGTAAGAGTTTGTGTGTGTGTAGGGGGGGGGGGCGGGTGTGTGGAGGGGGAGAGAGTGTCTTAGACCCTGAGAGTGTGTCAGTGTCTGTGAGAGCGAGAGGTTATGGTGGGTATAAGAGCATGAATGTGTATGTATGTGACTGTGTATGTGTGAGAGAGAATGGACATATGAGTATGTGTGAGAGAGAGAGGATAACCTCCTAATCCTCGACAATAACATGGTGACTGGAAATCAAGAGCTCCCACGTATAGACAGCAGGGGCTTTTTAAAATCCTTATTAGTTTTAATTATTGGGTGTTATTTGATATATGTGCTGTTTTGAAATATTTTATTGGTGTTTGGGAAATTGTAAAAAATGTATATGATTTTAATTAATAGAAATTCTGTTTATCAGTAGTTTTAAAATATTCTTTTATTAGTATGGTTTTACTATTAAAACTGATGCTTTATGTTTCTTGATTTTATTTGTTTTATGAGGAATGGTGGTTCTGTTTTTCCTTTGTTAATACACAGAGTCTGGCTTCTTGGGGTTTCCATTTCAGTTTTTGTCTAATTTGTGCTCCTTTATTTTGTATTCTGTATTTGGTGAGGGTCTGTCTGTGCTCTGTGTGTGTGACCGTGATGAGAAATTCTGCTAGCATGAAGTGTCTGTAAAGGGATCTATAGCAATCGGGTTTGTTTTGTTTCCTCAGTAGGTGGTGTATTGGTAGTCTGGGACCCAGTGTAATATTTACCCTTGGTTTTTCCCAGGTAGGGTTATTGTTGTTTGAGTCCTTGGTGTTATTACTGTTATGTTACAATGGGATTGCATTATAGATTTTGAGTGTCTTTTTTGCGAGGTTTTGTGTTAGTTCACAATGTGCCTGACAGTGGAAGGTGTTTGTGCTGCTGTTACTGTGAGGTGACACCAGAATTTGAAAATATCTTTTAGTATGATGAGCTGTAAGGGAAACATCCAAGCTCTATTGTTTGGGGGAATTTCAGTGGATGCACAGAATTACAGAACTGGACGTGCAGGATTTATATTGACATTCTGTCCCTTCCTATATATTCCAGACTTCACTCTCATAGCCATATAGAATTAGTTGAATGAGGCTATCAAATAATTATATAGTGTGAAACTGGCCAGCTTTTTAAAATTACGCAGAAGACCCTTTGGACTTTTTTATTAACACCAAATATTCAAAAGCTGTGTTCATCCAATCAAGCTCATACATCTCATTAAAGAGGTAAATTGAATAACACAATAACATTGTTTTATTATTGTTACTCATAAATTATAACAATAACATTAATCTTGGAATATTATATATTTTTAATATAAATGAAAGTTTTTCACAAGATAGGTTGTGTCGTGAAACATTTTATTTATATATATATTTAAGGAAACATACATACATTGTCAAATACATTTTGTTCGTTTAAACTATAACCTCTAGTTTGCTAGTAAACTGAATTATTGTGTCACGAAATTATGTTTGTCTAAAAAGTGTGTCACCAACATGAAAAGTTTGGAAAGCTCTGCTCTATAACAAGGGTGGCCAACTTCCACATGCTGAGAGCCACAAAAGCAGAATTTACAGAGGCATAGAACTGCCATGCCTTTCACGGATGGGTAAGAGATGACCCCCCCCCCCCAAAAAAAAAACTCCCCACACATATACATACACACACACACAAACACACACACACACAAAGGCCAACTTTCTCTCAGATACAAACACACACACACTCTCTCTCAGACACAAAGACACACACACTCAGGTACAAAGACACACATACTCTC